>NC_080385.1:61734470-62077533 GCF_014773155.1 Arachis stenosperma
ATGACTTTCTGTCAGAATCAATATCATGAAGCTCAACATATCCATATGGTGACACTCCTGTGATCACATACGGACCCCTCCACCGGGATTTGAGTTTTCCTGGGAACAATTTGAGCCTGGAGTTGAAGAGCAGAACCTTTTGTCCTGGCTCAAAGACTTGGTGACAACTTCTTGTCATGCCACTTCTTTGCCTTTTCCTTATAAATTTTTGCATTTTCAAAGGCATTGAGTCTGAACTCCTCTAGCTCATTTAACTGGAGCAATCTTTTTTCCCCAGCTAACTGAGCATCCATGTTTAGGAATCTGGTTGCCCAGTAGGCTTTATGTTCCAGTTCCACAGCAAATGACAGGCCTTCCCAGACACCAGTTGGTATGGAGAGGTTCTATAGGAGTCTTGAATGCTGTTCTGTATGCCCACAGAGATCATCCAAGCTCTTTGCCCAATCCTTTCTTCGGGCTATCACAGTCCGTTCTAGGATTCTTTTTAGCTCTGTTAGAGACTTCAGCTTGCCCATTTATCGTGGATGATACGGAGTTGCCACTTTATGGCTGATTCCATATCTAACCATAGCAGAGTATAGCTGTTTGTTGCAGAAATGAGAGCCCCCCCATCTGATTAGTACTCTGGGAACACCAAATCTGCTGAAAATGTTTTTCTGGAGGAATTTTAGCGGTCTTGGTATCATTAGTGTGTAGCAATTGCTTCCCACTTAGATAATAGTCCACTGCCACCAGAATGTAAGTGTTTGAGTATGATGGTGGGAATGGCCCCATGAAGTCAATTCCCCATACATCAAACAATTCTATCTCTAATATCCCTTGTTGAGGCATGGCATATCCGTGAGGCAGGTTACCAGCTCTTTGGCAACTGTCACAGTTACGCACAAACTCTCGGGAATCTTTATAGAGAGTAGGCCAGTAGAAGCCGCACTGGAGGACTTTAGTGGCTGTTCGCTCACTTCCAAAATGTCCTCCATATTGTGATCCATGGCAGTGCCATAGGATCCTTTGTGCTTCTTCTCTGGGTACGCATCTGCGGATCACTCCGTCAGCACATCTCTTAAAGAGATATGGTTCATCCAGAGGTAGTACTTGGCATCTGAAATTAATTTCTTTCTTTGCACATAGCGTACTCCTTGGGTATGAACCTCACAGCTTTATAGTTTGCCATATCTGCAAACCATGGAGCTTCCTGAATGGCAAAGAGTTGCTCATCTGGGAAAGTCTCAGAGATCTCAGTAGAAGGGAGGGACGCCCAGCTACTGGTTCTATTCGGGACAGATGACAGCTACTTGGTTCTCTGTCCCTTTTCTGTCTCTTATTTCTATATCAAACTCTTGCAGAAGCAACACCCATCTGATAAGCCTGGGTTTGAATCCTGCTTTGTGAGTAAGTATTTAAGAGCAGCATGGTCAGTGTACACAACCACCTTGGATCCTACTAGATAAGATAAATTGTCAATGGCATAAACCACTGCAAGTAATTCTTTTTCTGTGGTTGTGTAATTCTTCTGTGCATCATTTAGAACACGGCTAGCATAGTAAATGACATGCAGAAGCTTATTATGCCTGGTGCACGAAATTGTGATCACTACAATTTCGCACAACTAACCAGCAGTGCACTGGGTCGTCCAAGTAATACCTTACGTGAGTAAGGGTCGATCCCACGGAGATTGGTGGTATGAAGCAAGCTATGGTCATCTTGTAAATCTCAGTCAGGCAGACTCAATGGGTATAGTGATAAACGAAAATACATAAAGATAAAGATAGAGATACTTATGTATATCATTGGTGTAAGAGCTTCAGACAAGCATATGAAGATGCCTTCCCTTCCATCTCTTGCTTTCCTACTGTCTTCATCCAATCTTCTTACTCCTTTCCATGGCAAGCTCGTGTAGGGTTTCACTGTTGTCAGCAGCTACCTCCCATCCGCGCAGTGAAAGCTAATGCACACACTCTGTCACAGTGCTGCCAATCACCGGTTTGGTTCCCTCCCCTACCGGAATAGAATAACTCTTTTGCGTCTGTCACTAACGCCCAGTAGGTTACAGGTTTGAAGCACGTCACAGTCATTCAATCATTGAATCCTACTCAGAATACCACAGACAAGGTTTAGACCTTCGGATTCTCTTGAATGCCGCCATCAGGTCCTGCCTATTCCACGAAGACTCCGAAGAATCCAAGAGATATTCACTAAGCCTCAGATGCTTGTAGAACAAGAATGGTTGTCAGTCACCTCGTTCATAGGTGAGAATGATGATGGGCGTCAATCACCACATTCATCAGGTTGAAGAACAAGTGATATCTTGGATAAAGAACAAGCGGAATTGAATAGAAGAACAATAGTAATTGCATTAATACTCGAGGTACAGCAGAGCTCCACCTTAATCTATGGTGTGTAGAAACTCCACCGTTGAAAATACATAAGCATAAGGTCTAGGCATGGCCGAATGGCAGCCTCCCAATGATCTAAGATAGCATAAAACTCAAAGATAGCTACCAAGATGAAAATACAATAGTAAAAGGTCCTACTTATAGAAAACTAGTAGCCTAGGGTGTACAGAAGTGAGTAAATGACATAAAAATCCACTTCCGGGCCCACTTGGTGTGTGCTTGGGCTGAGCAATGAAGTAATTTCGTGTAGAGACTCTTCTTGGCGTTAACTCCCGTTTTAGTGCCAGTTTGGGCGTTTAACTCCCATTCTTATGCCAGTTTGGGCGTTTAACGCTGGGAATTCTGAGGGTGACTTTGAACGCCGGTTTGGGCCATCAAATCTTGGGCAAAGTATGGACTATTATATATTGCTGGAAAGCCCAGGATGTCTACTTTCCAACGCCGTTGAGAGCGCGCCAATTGGGCTTCTGTAGCTCCAGAAATCCACTTCGAGTGCAGGGAGGTCAGAATCCAACAGCATCTGCAGTCCTTTTCAGTCTCTGAATCAGATTTTTGCTCAGGTCCCTCAATTTCAGCCAGAAAATACCTGAAATCACAGAAAAACACACAAACTCATAGTAAAGTCCAGAAAAGTGAATTTTAACTAAAAACTAATAAAAATATATAAAAACTCAACTAAAACTAGCAAAAACATACTAAAAACAATGCCAAAAAGCATACAAATTATCCGCTCATCACAACACCAAACTTAAATTGTTGCTTGTCCTCAAGCAACTGAAAATCAAATAAGATAAAAAGAAGAGAACTATAGACTCCAAATTATCAATGAAACATAGCTCCAAATTAGATGAGCGGGACTAGTAGCTTTTTGCCTCCAAACAGTTTTGGCATCTCACTTTATCCTCTGAGGTTCAGAATGATTGGCTTCTTTAGGAACTCAGAATCCAGATAGTGTTATTGATTCTCCTAGTTAAGTATGATCATTCTTGAACACAGCTACTTATTGAGTCTTGGCCGTGGCCCAAAGCACTCTGTCTTCCAGTATTACCACGGATACATACATGCCACAGACACATAATTGGGTGAACCTTTCAGATTGTGACTCAGCTTGAGAGTCCCCAATTAGAGGTGTCCAGGGTTCTTAAGCACACTCTTATTGCCTTGGATCACAACTTTATTTCTTTTCTTCTTTTTTCTTCTTTTTCTTTTTTTTTTTTTTTTTTTTTTTTTTGTATTCACTGCTTTTTCTTGCTTCAAGAATCATTTTTATGATTTTTCAGATCTCAGTAACATGTCTCCTTTTTCATCATTCTTTCAAGAGCCAACAATTTTAACATTCATGAACAACAAATTCAAAAGACATATGCACTGTTCAAGCATACATTCAGAAAACAAAAAGTATTGTCACCACATCAAACTAATTAAGCTAGTTTTAAAGATGAATTTGAAATCCTGTACTTCTTGTTCTTTTGTGATAAAAACAGTTTTCATTTAAGAAAGGTGATGGATTCATATTGATAGCTTTAAGGCATAGACACTAAGACACTAATGATCATAAGACACAAACATAGATAAACATAAAGCATAATTTTCAAAAAACAGAAAAGCAAAGAACAAGGAGATTAAAGAACGGGTCCACCTTAGTGATGGCGGCTTGTTCTTCCTCTTTGAAGATCCTATGGAGTGCTTGAGCTCCTCAATGTCTCTTCCTGTCTTTGTTGCTCATCTCTCATGATTCTTTGATCTTCTCTAATTTCATGGAGGAGGATGACATGTTCTTGGTGCTCCACCCTTAGTTGTCCCATGTTGGAACTCAATTCTCCTAGGGAGGTGTTTAGTTGCTCCCAATAGTCTTGTAGAGGAAAGTGCATCCCTTGAGGTATCTCAGGGATCTCATGATGAGAGGGGTCTCTTGTTTGCTCCATCTTCTTCTTAGTGATGGGCTTGAGGTCATGCCTTCTCAGTTGAACCGGCTTTGGATGCCATAAATGGTTATGGAAAAACAAAAAGCAATGCTTTTACCACACCAAACTTAAAAGGTTTGCTCGTCCTCGAGCAAAAGAAGAGGGAAGAGAGTAGAAGAAGAAGAAATGGAGGAGAGGGAGATGGCTTTGTGTTCGGCCATGTATGGGGAGAAGTGGTGGTTTATGAAGGATGGATGTGAGTGGTGAAGAGAAAGAGATGTGAGGTGATTGGTGAATGGGTGAAGAAGAAGAGAGAGTGGTAGGGTTGTTTGGGATCCTGTGGGGTCCACAGATCTTGTGGTGTCAAGGAAAAGTCATCCCTGCATCAATTGGCATCAAAAATCACGTTTTGACCCATTTCTGGCGTTAAACGCGGGCTGATGCCCATTCCTGGCGTTTAACGCCAGGTTCTAGCCCTTTTCTGGCGTTTAACGCCAGTCTGGTGCCCCTTTCTGGCGTTAAACGCCCAGAATGGTGCCAGACTGGGCGTTAAACGCCCAACTGCTAGGCTTACTGGCGTTTAAACGCCAGCAGCTTCTTCCTCCAGGGTGTGCTATTTTCTTCCTATTTTTCATTCTGTTTTGCTTTTTCAATGGATTTTGTGACTTCTCATGATCATCAACCTACAAAATAAAGTAAAATAACAAAAGAAAATAATTAATTATAAAACATTGGGTTGCCTCCCAACAAGCGCTTCTTTACTGTCATTAGCTTGACAGAGGACTCCCATGGAGCCTCAGAAATACTCAAAACCGTGTTGGACCCTCCCAACACCAAACTTAGAGTTTGAATGTGAGGGTTCAACACCAAACTTAGAGTTTGGTTGTGGCCTCCCAACACCAAACTTAGAGTTTGACTGTGGGGGCTCTGTTTGGCTCTGTTTTGAGAGAAGCTCTTCATGCTTCCTCTCCATGATGATAGAGGGATATCCTTGGGCCTTAAACACCAAGGATTCTTCATTCACTTGAATGATCAACTCTCCTTTATCAACATCAATCACAGTCTTTGCTGTGGCTAGGAAGGGTCTGCCAAGGATGATGGATTCATCCATGCACTTCCCAGTCTCTAGGACTATGAAATCAGTAGGAATGTAATGGTCTTCAACCTTAACCAGAACATCCTCTACAAGTCCATAGGCTTGTTTCTTGAATTGTCTGCCATCTCTAGTGAGATTTTTGCAGCTTGCACCTCAAAGATCCCTAATTTCTCCATTACAGAGAGGGGCATGAGGTTCACACTTGACCCTAAGTCACACAAGGCCTTCTTGAAGGTCATGGTGCCTATGGTACAAGGTATAGAAAACTTCCCAGGATCCTGCCTCTTTTGAGGCAATTGTTGCCTAGACAAGTTATCCAGTTCTTTGGTGAGCAAAGGGGGTTCATCCTCCCAAGTCTCATTTCCAAATAACTTGTCATTAGCTTCATGATTGCTCCAAGGTATTTAGCAACTTGCTCCTCAGTGACATATCATCCTCTTCAGAGGAAGAATACTCATCAGAGCTCATGAAAGGCAGTAGTAAGTCCAAGGGAATCTCTATGGTCTCAGTATGAGCCTCAGATTCCCAAGGTTCCTCATTAGGGAACTCATTGGAGGCCAGTGGACGTCCAGTGAGGCCTTCCTCAGTGGCGTTCACTGCCTCTTCTTCCTCCCAGAATTCGGCCATATTTATGGCTTTGCACTCTCCTTTTGGATTTTCTTCAGTGTTACTTGGGAGAGTGCTTGGGGGAAGTTCAGTAATTTCTTGCTCAGCTGACCCACCTGTCCTTCCAAATTCCTAATGGAGGATCTAGTTTCAGTCATGAAACTTTGAGTGGTTTTGATTAGATCAGAGACCATGGTTGCCAAGTCAGAGGTATTCTGCTTAGAGCTCTCTGTCTGTTGCTGAGAAGATGATGGAAAAGGCTTGCTATTGCTAAACTGTTTCTTCCACCATTATTATTATTGAAACCTTGTTGAGGTCTCTCTGATTCTTCCATGAGAGATTTGGGTGATTTCTCCATGAAGAATTATAGGTGTTACCATAGGGTTCTCCTAGGTAATTCACCTCTTCCATTGAAGGGTTCTCAGGATCATAAGCTTCTTCCTCAGATGAAGCATCCTTAGTACTGCTTGGTGCATTTTGCATTCCAGACAGACTTTGAGAAATCAAATTGACTTGTTGAGTCAATATTTTATCTGAGCCAAAATGGCATTCAGAGTGTCAATCTCAAGAACTCCTTTCTTCTGACTAGTCCCATTGTTCACAGGATTCCTTTCAGAAGTGTACATGAATTGGTTATTTGCAACCATTTCAATCAATTCTTGAGCTTCTGCAGGCGTCTTCTTCAGATGAAGAGATCCTCCAGCAGAGCTATCCAAGGACATCTTAGATAGTTCAGAGAGACCATCATAGAAAAATACCTATGATGCTCCATTCAGAAAGCATGTCTGAGGGACATCTTCTGATTAATTGTTGTATCTTTCCCAAGCTTCATAGAGGGATTCTCCATCCTTCTGTCTGAAGGTTTGGACTTCCACTCTAAGCTTACTCCATCTTTGTGGTGGAAAGAATTTTGCCAAGAAGGCACTGACTAGCTTTTCCCAAGAGTCCAGGCTTTCTTTAGGTTGAGAATCCAACCATATTCTAGCTCTGTCTCTTACAGCAAAAGGGAATAGCATCAGTCTGTAGACCTCAGGGTTAACCCCATTAGTCTTGACTGTGTCACAGATTTGCAAGAATTCAGCTAAGAACTGATGAGGATCTTCCATTGGAAGTCCATGGAACTTGCAATTCTGTTGCATTAGAGAAACTAATTGAGGCTTAAGCTCAAAGTTGTTTGCTCCAATGGCAGGGATAGAGATGCTTCTCCCATAAAAATCAGGAGTAGGTGCAGTAAAGTCACCCAGCACCTTCCTTGCATTGTTTGCATTATTGTTGTTTTCGGCTGCCATGTCTTCTTCTTCTTTGAAGAATTCGGTCAGGTCCTCTAAAGAGAGTTGTGCTTTGGCTTCTCTTAGCTTTCTCTTTAGGTCCTCTCGGGTTCAGGGTCAGCTTCAACAAGAATGCTTTTGTCTCTGCTCCTGCTCATATGAAAGAGAAGAGAACAAGAAAATATGGAATCCTCTATGTCACAGTATAGAGATTCCTTGAAGTGTCAGAGGAAGAAAAATGGAAGACAGAGGTAAAAAATTCGAACTTATCAAAGAAGATGAAGTTCGAATTTTGCATTAAGGGATAGTGTTAGTCCAAAAATAGAAGGATGTGAGAAGGAGGAAAGTAATTTTCGAAAATTAAGTAAAGATTTTGAAAACATTTTGAAAAACACTTAATTGATTTTCGAAAATAAGAGTGGAAAAGAAATCAAGTGATTTTTGAAAAAGATTTTGAAATTAGAAGTTAAAAAGATTTGATTGAAAACTATTTTGAAAAGATGTGATTAAAAAGATTTGATTGAAAAGTTATGGTTTTAAAAAGATGTGATTGAGAAGATATGATTTGAAAACAATTTTTTTAAAAGATATGATTTGAAAACAATTTTAAAAGATATGATTTGAAAACAATTTGAAAAGATATGATTTTAAAAATTAATGACTTGCCTAACAAGAAAAGATATGATTCAAACATAAAACCTTCCTAAACAGAAAAGGCAAAAAATGTTCAATCAAATCATTAATGTTAGTAAGTATATTGAAAAAGGAAATAAATTGATTTTGAAAACATTTGATTGAAAAGATATGATTTGAAAAAGATTTGATTTTGAAAAACTTTGAAAACTTGAAAAAAATGATTTTGAAAACAAAATCTTCCCCCTTGCCATCCTGGCGTTAAACGCCCAGAATGGTGCACATTCTGGCGTTTAACGCCCAAAACTATACCCTTTTGGGTGTTAAACGCCCAGCCAGGCACCCTGGCTGGCGTTTAAACGCCAGTCTGTCTTCTTCACTGGGCATTTTTGAATGCCCAGCTTTTTCTGTGTGATTCCTCTGCAGTATGTTCTGAATCTTCAATTCTCTTATTATTGACTTGAAAAGACACAAATTAAAAATATTTTTGGATTTTAATAATGAGGAATAATCAAAATGTAACTAAAATCAAATAACAATGCATGCAAGACACCAAACTTAGCAGTTTGTATACTATTGACACTAATGAGAATGCACATGATAAACAACAAGACACTCAAGTCAATTAGAATTTAAAGATCAAAACAAGAAAATCATCAAGAACAATTTGAAGATTAATGAAGACACATGCATGAATTCGAAAAATGCAAGAAGAACAAAAACATGCAATTAACACCAAACTTAAAATGAGACACTAGACTCAAACAAGAAATATTTTTGGATTTTATGATTTTGTAATTTTTTTTGGATTTTTTCGAAAATTAAGTGGAAAAAGAAAATAAAGGTATCAAAATTCTTAATGAGAATTCCAGGAATCATGCAATGTAGTCTAAAGCTTTAGTCTAAAGGAATTAGACATAGCTAGCTAAGCTTCAGCAAGACATTGCATTCAAGAGCTAAATTGATGATGATCAATCAGCTTTGGTGATGATAAGAACATCACCTTGAAACACTAGAATTCACTCTTAAGAACTCTGAAGAAAAATAATGCCTAATCTAAGCAACAAGATGAACCGTCAGTTGTCCATACACAAGAACAATCCCCGGCAACGGCGCCAAAAACTTGGTGCACGAAATTGTGATCACTACAATTTCGCACAACTAACCAGCAAGTGCTCTGGGTCGTCCAAGTAATACCTTACGTGAGTAAGGGTCGATCCCACGGAGATTGGTGGTATGAAGCAAGCTATGGTCATCTTGTAAATCTCAGTCAGGCAGACTCAAATGGGTATAGTGATAAACGAAAATACATAAAGATAAAGATAGAGATACTTATGTATATCATTGGTGTAAGAGCTTCAGACAATCATATGAAGATGCCTTCCCTTCCATCTCTCTGCTTTCCTACTGTCTTCATCCAATCCTTCTTACTCCTTTCCATGGCAAGCTCGTGTAGGGTTTCACTGTTGTCAGCAGCTACCTCCCATCCGCGCAGTGAAAGCTAATGCACACACTCTGTCACAGTGCTGCCAATCACCGGTTTGGTTCCCTCCCCTACCGGAATAGAATAACTCTTTTGTGTCTGTCACTAACGCCCAGTAGGTTACAGGTTTGAAGCACGTCACAGTCATTCAATCATTGAATCCTACTCAGAATACCACAGACAAGGTTTAGACCTTCCGGATTCTCTTGAATGCCGCCATCAGGTCCTGCCTATTCCACGAAGACTCCGAAGAATCCAAGAGATATTCACTAAGCCTCAGATGCTTGTAGAACAAGAATGGTTGTCAGTCACCTCGTTCATAGGTGAGAATGATGATGGGCGTCAATCACCACATTCATCAGGTTGAAGAACAAGTGATATCTTGGATAAAGAACAAGCGGAATTGAATAGAAGAACAATAGTAATTGCATTAATACTCGAGGTACAGCAGAGCTCCACACCTTAATCTATGGTGTGTAGAAACTCCACCGTTGAAAATACATAAGCATAAGGTCTAGGCATGGCCGAATGGCCAGCCTCCCAATGATCTAAGATAGCATAAAACTCAAAGATAGCTACCAAGATGAAAATACAATAGTAAAAGGTCCTACTTATAGAAAACTAGTAGCCTAGGGTGTATAGAAGTGAGTAAATGACATAAAAATCCACTTCCGGGCCCACTTGGTGTGTGCTTGGGCTGAGCAATGAAGTAATTTTCGTGTAGAGACTCTTCTTGGCGTTTAACTCCCGTTTTAGTGCCAGTTTGGGCGTTTAACTCCCATTCTTATGCCAGTTTGGGCGTTTAACGCTGGGAATTCTGAGGGTGACTTTGAACGCCGGTTTGGGCCATCAAATCTTGGGCAAAGTATGGACTATTATATATTGCTGGAAAGCCCAGGATGTCTACTTTCCAACGCCGTTGAGAGCGCGCCAATTGGGCTTCTGTAGCTCCAGAAAAGCCACTTCGAGTGCAGGGAGGTCAGAATCCAACAGCATCTGCAGTCCTTTTCAGTCTCTGAATCAGATTTTTGCTCAGGTCCCTCAATTTCAGCCAGAAAATACCTGAAATCACAGAAAAACACACAAACTCATAGTAAAGTCCAGAAAAGTGAATTTTAACTAAAAACTAATAAAAATATAATAAAAACTCAACTAAAACTAGCAAAAACATACTAAAAACAATGCCAAAAAGCATACAAATTATCCGCTCATCAATGCCTCTGTCCCAACACTGCACCAATGGCATGGTCACTGGCATCACACATTAATTCAAATGGCAATGTCCAATCTGGTGCAGAGATGACTGGTGCTGTGACCAGCTTAGCTTTCAGGGTCTCGAATGCCTGCAGACACTACGTGTCAAAAACAAATGGTGTGTCAGCAGCTAGCAGGTTACTTAAAGGTTTTGCAATTTTCGAAAAATCCTTTATAAACCTTCTGTAGAATCCTACATGCCCCAGAAAGCTTCTGATTGCCTTAACATTGGCAGGTGGTGGTAATTTTTCAATTACCTCTACTTTTGCCTTATCCACCTCTATTCCCTTGTTTGAAATTTTGTGCCCAAGGACAATTCCCTCAGTCACCATAAAGTGACATTTCTCCCAGTTTAAAACCAGGTTAGTCTCTTGGCATCTTTTCAGGACAAGTGATAGATGGTTAAGACAGGAGCTGAATGAGTCTCCATATACTGAGAAGTCATCCATGAAGACTTCCAGAAATTTCTCTACCATATCTGAGAAGATAGAGAGCATGCACCTCTGAAAGGTTGCAGGTGCATTGCACAGACCAAAAGGCATCCTTCTGTAGGCAAACACGCCAGAAGGGCAAGTAAATGCTATTTTCTCTTCGTCTTGGGGATCTACTGCAATTTGGTTGTAGCCTGAATAGCCATCCAAAAAGCAGTAATAGTCATGACCAGCTAGTCTTTCTAGCATTTGGTCTATGAATGGTAAAGGAAAATGATCCTTTCTGGTGGCTGTATTGAGCCTTCTGTAGTCAATACACATACGCCACCCTGTGACTGTTCTTGTAGGAACCAGTTCATTTTTTTCATTATGAACCACTGTCATGCCTCCCTTTTTGGGGACAACTTGGACAGGGCTCACCCAGGGGCTATCAGAAATAGGATAAATAATCCCAGCCTCTAGTAATTTAGTGACCTCTTTCTGCACTACCTCCTTCATGGCTGGATTTAGCCTCCTCTGTGGTTGAACCACTGGTTTGGCATTATCCTCCAACAGGATCTTGTGCATGCATCTAGCTGGGCCAATGCCCTTAAGATCACTTATGGACCACCCAAGAGCTGTCTTGTGTGTCCTTAGCACTTGAATCAGTGCTTCCTCTTCCTGTGAATTTAAAGCAGAGCTTATAATCACTGGAAAAGTGTCACCCTCTCCCAGAAATGCGTACTTCAGGGATGGTGGTAGAGGTTTGAGTTCAGGCTTGGGAGGTTTATCCTCCTCCTGGGGAATTTTCGAAAATTCCTTTGCTTCCTCTAGTGCTTCTTGATCAGGTTGAGCATCTTTGAAGATGTCCTCAAGCTCTGATTCTAGGCTTTCAGCCATATTGATCTCTTCTACCAGAGAGTCAATAATGTCAGCGCCCATGCAGTCATCTGGTGTGTCTGGATGCTGCATAGCTTTTACAGCATTCAACTTGAACTCATCCTCATTGACTCTGAGGGTTACTTCCCCTCTTTGTACATCAATGAGAGTTCATCCAGTTGCTAGGAAAGGTCTTCCTAGAATGAGAGTTGCACTCTTGTGCTCCTCCATTTCCAGCACCACAAAGTCAGTTGGAAAAGCAAAGGGTCCAACCTTGACAATCATGTCCTCTATTATGCCTGATGGGTGTTTAATGGAGCCATCAGCAAGTTGGAGGCATATCCTGGTTGGTTTGACTTCTCCAGCCAACCCAAGCTTTCTGATAGTGGATACAGGTATTAGATTGATGCTTGCTCCAAGATCACATAGAGCTGTCTTGGTGCAAGCACCTTCTAATGTGCATGGTATCATAAAGCTTCCAGGATCTTGAAGCTTTTCTGGTAAGCTTTTCAGAATGACTGCATTGCATTCTTCAGTGAGAAACACCTTTTCAGTTTCTCTCCAATCCTTCTTATGACTTAAGATCTCTTTCATGAACTTAGCATAAGAAGGTATTTGCTCAAGTGCCTCTGCAAACGGAATCTTTATTTCAAGAGTCCTTAGATAGTCTGCAAAGCGGGCAAATTGCTTATCCTGTTCCGCTTTGCGGAGTTTCTGAGGATAAGGCATCTTGGCTTGATATTCTTCAACCTTAGATGCTGCAGGTTTATTCCTTACAGAAGTGGTTGAAGAAGCCTTTGTAGAGGGATTACTGTCAGCACTCTCAGGTGTCTGATCCTCCCTTGGCGTCTGAACGCCAGGATTGGGTGGAAAATGGGCGTTAAACGCCAACTTTTCCCCCTTTTCTGGCGTTTGAACGCCAGAACTGGGCAGGGAATGGGCGTTTAACGCCAGTTTTTCCCCCTTTTCTGGCGTTTGAACGCCAGAACTGGGCAAGGAATGGGCGTTTAACGCCAGCTTTCCTTCCCTTTCTGGCGTTTCAACGCCAATAACATTCCTCTCTGGGCTCTTACTGTCCTCAGAGGGATTTTGAACAGTGGTTTGGTTATCCTCTGTCATTTGTTCCTTGTTTGGCTTTTTGCTCTTTTGAGCAGTGTTATTCAGTGTCTTCCCACTCCTCAGTTGAACTGCTTGACATTCCTCTGTTATTTGTTTAGATATTTGTTGTTTTGCTTGATTCAACTGCAGTTCTATGCTCTTGTTAGCAACCTTAGTATCATGGAGCATTTCTTTAAATTCTGCTAACTGTTCTGTCATCAGGAGCAATTGTTGATTAAGCTCATTCATCTGTTCTTGAGGATTAGGATCAGTGACTACTGTCATAACTTCCTCTTTTGGAACGAACTCATTGCTAGAATATAAGTATTGGTTTCTAGCAACAGTGTCTATAAGCTCTTGAGCTTCTTCAATTGTCTTCCTCATGTGTATTGATCCACCAGCTGAGTGGTCTAAAGACATCTGAGCTTTTTCTGTGAGCCCATAGTAGAAGATGTCTAACTGTACCCACTCTGAAAACATTTCAGAGGGGCATTTTCTAAGCATACCTCTATACCTCTCCCAGGCATCATAAAGGGATTCGTTGTCCTCTTGTTTAAAGCCTTGGATGTCCAGCCTTAGCTGTGTCATCCTCTTTGGAGGGTAAAAATGATTCAGGAATTTGTCTGACAACTGTTTCCATGTCTTTATGCTTGCTGTAGGCTGGTTATTCAACCACCTTTTAGCTTGATCTTTTACAGCAAATGGAAACAGTAATAGTCTGTAGACATCCTGATCCACCTCTTTATCATGTACTGTGTCAGCAATTTGTAAGAACTGTGCCAGAAACTCAGTAGGTTCTTCCTGTGGAAGACCGGAATACTGGCAATTTTGCTGCACTATGATAATGAGTTGAGGGTTTAGCTCAAAGCTGCTTGCTTTGATGGGAGGTGTGCAGATGCTACTCCCATATGCAGCTGTAATGGGGTTAGCATATGACCCCAGAGTCCTTTTGGACTGATTAATTCCACTTAAGTCCATAATGGACAAAAGGGAAATGATAATGATTGCAAAGAGATAAATTTTGTTTTTTTTTTTGAGTTAAACGAAAAAAATTAAAATAAAATAAAAGGAAATTAAAATAAAAATTCGAAAATCAAGAAGAAGATAAAATCAAAGCAAATTGAGAACTGAATCAATTAGTTAATTAAAAAGATTTTGAAAATAGCAATTAAAAAGATATGATTGAAAAATTTTTATGAAAAAGATTTGATTTTTGAAAAGAGGAAAGAGAAAAACAACAAAAAGACACCAAACTTAAAATTTTTAGAAAATCAAACACTAATTTTCGAAAATTTTAAAGGAAAAACACAAAGAGGACACCAAACTTAGAATTTTTATGAATCAAAAAGGGACTAGGAACATGCAAAAACGAAAATTAAGAGAAAAATAAAAGCATGCAATTGACACCAAACTTAAAATATGAAGCTAGACTCAACTAAAAGACTCTAAACCAATAAAAACAAAAATGGTCCTAATCTAAGCAACAAGATAAGCCGTCAGTTGTCCAAACTCGAACAATCCCCGGCAACGGCGCCAAAAACTTGGTGCACGAAATTGCAATAACACTTTTGCAATCCCGCACAACTAACCAGCAAGTGCACTGGGTCGTCCAAGTAATACCTTGCGTGAGCAAGGGTCGATCCCACGGAGATTGTCGGCTTGAAGCAAGCTATGGTTATCTTGTAAGTCTTAGTCAGGATATCAGAAATTATCAGGATTGATTGTAAAAGGCAAAAGAACATGCAATTGGTACTTGTTCAGCAGTAATGGAGAATAGGTTGAGGCTTTGGAGATGCTCCATCTTCTGAATCTCTGCTTTCCTACTGTCTTCTTCATCAAACACGCAAGGCTCCTTCCATGGCAAGCTGTATGTAGGGTTTCACCGTTGTCAGTGGCTACCTCCCATCCTCTCAGTGAAAACGATTGCATATGCTCTGTCACAGCATAGCGGAATTCAGCTGTCGGTTCTCGGTCAGGCCGGAATAGAATCCATCGATTCTTTTGCGTCTGTCACTAACGCCCCACCTGCTAGGAGTTTGAAGCACGTCACAGTCATTCAGTCATTGAATCCTACTCAGAATACCACAGACAAGGTTTAGACCTTCCGGATTCTCTTGAATGCCGCCATCAGTTCTAGCTTATACCACGAAGATTCTGGTTAAGGAATCCAAGAGATATCTACTCAATCTAAAGTAGAACAGAGGTGGTTGTCAGGCACATGTTCATAGTTGAGAATGATGATGAGTGTCACGGATCATCACATTCATCCGGGTTAAGAGCAAGTGATATCTTAGAATGGAAGCAAGCATGATTGAATAAGAAACAGTAGTAATTGCATTAATCCATCAAGACACAGCAGAGCTCCTCACCCCCAACCATGGGGTTTAGAGACTCATGCTGTGGAACGTACACAAAGAAACGTGTAAAAATGTCATGAGGTACAGGAACAATGTCAAAAGATCCTATTAATAGTAAACTAATATCCTAAGGTTTACAGAAATGAGTAAATGACAGAAAAATCCACTTCCGGGCCCACTTGGTGTGTGCTTGGGCTGAGCAATGAAGCATTTTCGTGTAGAGACCTTTTCTGGAGTTAAACGCCAGCTCTCATGCCAGTTTGGGCGTTTAACTCCAAGTTTTATGCCAGTTCCGGCGTTTAACGCTGGAATTTCTGAGGCCGAATTGCTACGCAGGTTTGGGCCATCAAATCTTGGGCAAAGTATGGACTATCATATATTGCTGGAAAGCCCAGGATGTCTACTTTCCAACGACGTTGAGAGCGCGCCAATTGGGCTTCTGTAGCTCCAGAAAATCCACTTCGAGTGCAGGGAGGTCAGAATCCAACAGCATCTGCAGTCCTTTTCAGTCTCTGAATCAGATTTTTGCTCAGGTCCCTCAATTTCAGCCATAAAATACCTGAAATCACAGAAAAACACACAAACTCATAGTAAAGTCCAGAAAAGTGAATTTTAACTAAAAACTAATAAAAATATACTAAAAACTAACTAAAAGATACTAAAAACATACTAAAAACAATGCCAAAAAGCGTATAAATTATCCGCTCATCAAGGATCTGAAAAATCATAAAAATGATTCTTGAAGCAAGAAAAAGCAGTGAATACCAAAAAAAAGGGAAAAAAAGGGAGAAAAATGAAAAAAAAAAAAGAGAAAGAGAAAAAGAAAAAGAAAGAAATAAAGTTGTGATCCAAGGCAAAAAGAGTGCGCTTAAGAACCCTGGACACCTCTAATTGGGGACTCTAGCAAAGCTGAGTCACAATCTGAAAAGGTTCACCCAATTATGTGTCTATGGCATGTATGTATCCGGTGGTAATACTGGAAGGCAGAGTGCTTTGGGCCACGGCCAAGACTCATAAAGTAGCTGTGTTCAAGAATCATCATACTTAACTAGGAGAATCAATAACACTATCTGGATTCTGAGTTCCTATAGAAGCCAAAACTGTTCAGAGGCAAAAAGCTAAAAGCCCCGCTCATCTAATTAATACTGATCTTCATAGATGTTTTTGGAATTCATTGCATATTCTCTTCTTTTTATCTTATTTGATTTTCAGTTGCTTGAGGACAAGCAACAATTTAAGTTTGCTGTTGTGATGAGCGGATAATTTGTATGCTTTTTGGCATTGTTTTTAGTATGTTTTTAGTATGTTTTAGTTAGTTTTTAGTATATTTTTATTAGTTTTTAGTTAAAATTCACTTTTCTGGACTTTACTATGAGTTTGTGTGTTTTTCTGTGATTTCAGGTATTTTATGGCTGAAATTGAGGGACCTGAGCAAAAATCTGATTCAGAGACTGAAAAGGACTGCAGATGCTGTTGGATTCTGACCTCCCTGCACGCGAAGTAGATTTTCTGGAGCTACAGAAGCCCAATTGACGCACTCTCAACGGCGTTGGAAAGTAGACATCCTGGGCTTTCCAGCAATGTATGATAGTCCATACTTTTCTCGAGATTTGATGGCCCACACCGGCGTTCCAAATCAGCTCAAGAAGGCCCGGCGTTAAACGCCGGAACTGGCACAAGAATGGGAGTTAAACGCCCAAACTGGCACAAAAGCTGGCGTTTAACTCCAAGAAAAGTCTCTACACATGAAAGCTTCAATGCTCAGCCCAAGCACACACCAAGTGGGCCCGGACGTGGATTTTTATGTCATTTACCCATTTTTGTAAACCCTAGGCTACTAGTTCTCTACAAATAGGACCTTTTACTATTGTATTTTCATCTTTAGATCTTTGAATCTTTTGATCACTTTAGATCTGAGATCACGTTTGGGGGCTGGCCTCACGGCCATGCCTAGAGCTTGTTCTTATGTATTTTCAATGGTGGAGTTTCTATACACCATAGATTAAGGTGTGGAGCTCTGCTGTACCTCAAGTATTAATGCAATTACTATTGTTCTTCTATTCAATTCAGCTTGTTCTTGTTCTAAGATATCACTTGTTCCTCAATTGGATGAATGTGATGATCCGTGACACTCATCATCATTCTCACCTATGAACGTGTGCCTGACAACCACCTCCGTTCTACCTTAGATTGAGTGGATATCTCTTGGATCCCTTAATCGGAATCTTCGTGGTATAAGCTAGAATTGATGGTGGCATTCAAGAGAATCCTGAAGGTCTAAACCTTGTCTGTGGTATTCTGAGTAGGATTCAATGATTGAATGACTGTGACGAGCTTCAAACTCCTGAAAAGGCTGGGCGTTAGTGACAGACGCAGAAGAATCAATGGATTCTATTCCAACCTGATTGAGAACCGACAGATGATTAGCCGTGCTGTGACAGGGTGCGTTGAACATTTTCACTGAGAGGACGGGATTGTAGCCACTGACAACGGTGATGCCCAACATACAGCTTGCCATGGAAAGGAGTAAGAAGGATTGGATGAAGACAGTAGGAAAGCAGAGAGACGGAAGGGACTGAGCATCTTCATATGCTTATCTGAAATTCTCACCAATGAATTATATAAATATCTCTATCTTTATGCTTTATTCATATATCATCTATAACCATTTGAATCTGCCTGACTGAGATTTACAAGATGACCATAGCTTGCTTCACACCAACAATCTCCATGGGATCGACCCTTACTCACGTAAGGTTTATTACTTGGACGACCCAGTGCAATTGCTGGTTAGTTGTGCGAAGTTGTGAAATTATGTTTAGACCATGGTATTGAGCACCAAGTTTTTGGAGCCATTACCGGGGATTGTTTGAGTTATAAAAAGTAGTGATCACAATTTCGTGCACCATGGGAGTAGCATCCTTACCCCAAATGTCAATGCAAATAACTTTGAATTGAAGCCACAACTCATCACTTTGGTTCAAAATAACTGCTCCTTTGGAGGAGGGCCACCTGAAGATCCAAACCAACACTTATCCACTTTTCTGAGGATTTGTGATACTGTTAAATCTAATGGTGTGCATCTTGACATCTACAAGCTATTGTTATTTCCATTCTCCCTCAGAGACAAAGCTACTCATTGGTTGGAGACATTTCCAAGAGAGAGCATCAATACTTAGAAAGATCTAGTGAGCAAGTTCCTTGCTAAATTTTACCCACCTCAGAGGATTATTAGACTGAAGGCTGAAGTATAAACATTCACACAATTGGATGCTGAATCTCTATATGAGGCATGAGAGAGATACAAGGCTCTAATTAGGAAGTGTCCCCCTGAAATGTTCAATGAATGGGACATATTGTAGAATTTCTATGAAGGCTTGACATTGAAAGCTTAGGAGGCACTAGATCACTCCGCTGGAGGCTCTTTGCAACTCATGAAAACTGCAGATGAGGCCCAAAATCTTATTGATATGGTGGCTAACAACCAATATTTCTTTGCTCATCAAAGGCAGCGCCAACTATCACAAAGGAAAGGAGTGCTAGAGTTGGAAGGAGTGGACTCAATACTAGCTCAAAACAAAATGATACAGCAGTAAATTCAGCAACAATTTGAGCAAATGGCCAAGAGGATTGATAGCCTCCAAGTTGCAGCAGTAAATACAAGCCAACCATCAACCACATGGGAAAAAATGAAGAAAATCAAGATGATCAGCAGCAAGAACAAATTCAATTTGTGCACAACCAAGGTTTTGGGTTAAGGGAGGTTTATGGTGACACCTACAATCCCTCATGGAAGAACCACCCAAACCTTAGATGGGGGGATAGCCACAACCAAAACCAGCAACCATGGCAAAGGAATTCAAGCCAAAACAACTCAAGAAACAACCAGAACTATAACTAGCAGAACAATAACCAAAATTTATATAGAAAACCCCAAAACACTTACCCCAATTCCAACCATTATCCATCTAATAACCCAGCCACCAACCACAACAACTATCATCCACCCTCATCATCAGCTCATAACCAACCACAAATCCCACAAGACACTTAGAGAATCTCCAACTTAGAGATATTGATAGAGAAAATGATGAAACAGCAAGAACTCACAAACAAGAACAATGAAGCTTCTACATGAAACATAGAAAGGCAGATTAGACAGCTTTCCAAGCAAGCTATGATTGAAAGGCCATCAAGCTCATTACCAAGAAACACCATTCCTAATCCAAAAGAAGAGTGCAAAGCTATACAGCTAAGGAGTGGAAAGATCTTGGTGAAAAATGAAGAAGCAACCAAGAAGCTTATGGAAAGCAACAAAAAGCCAACAGAGAAAGAGGAAGCCAACAACAAAGAAGTGACAACAAACAAGAAAACTTCAGAGAAGCTCAAAGAAAAAGATGACCAAAAGAAGCCTGAAGAAGGAAAGAAATAGCCACAAATCTCAAGAAAAGGGAAGGAAGTAATGGAAGAGCCAACCAAGGAACAAAGGCAGGGAGTAAAAACTTTCACACCTCCATTGCCATATCCCCAAAGATTTAACAAGGAGACTAAGGACCCACACTTCCCTAAATTCCTTGAAGTCTTCAAGAAATTGGAGATTAACATCCCTCTGGATGAGGCATTAGAGCAGATGCCTCTATATGTGAAGTTTTTGAAAGAGCTTATCAATAAAAAGAGAAGTTGGCAAGAGAAGGAAACTGTATTGCTAACTGAAGAATGCAGTACATTAATCCAGAAAGGGCTTCCTCCAAAACTGGAGGACCCTGGAAGCTTTTTCCTACCTTGTATCATTGGCAACATAAGCATCAATAAAGCAATGTGTGACTTAGGAGATAGCATCAATCTAATGCCTTCTTTTCTGATGAAAAGGCTATGCATAGAGGAGGTAAAGTCCATACAGATGTCACTAGAGCTAGTGGATAAATCTGTGGTGTTTCCCAAAGGTATGGTTGAAAACCTTTTGGTTAAAGTGGATAAGTTCATATTCCCTGCAGACTTTGTGATTTTGGACCTAGATGAGGAAGGAAGTGATTCCATCATACTAGGAAGACCATTCTTGGCTACAGCAAGGGCTATCATGGATGTGGAACAAGGGGAACTGACCCTGAGACTGCACGATGAAAGCATTACTTTAAATGTCTTTCCAGAAACACAACACTATGATGAAAAGAAAGAATGCATGAAGAGCAACAGAGAAGACTTGCAGTGGAAGGAAGAAACCAACAAGGCACTCATTGATTCCCTTCCAAAGTAAGAAACAAACAACACAGCAGCGCAAAAGGAGAATGAAACTGTGCAGAGTGATGAGGGAAAGCAGGAAGTTGAAGTATTAGCTACTGAGAAGGAAAGTCCAAAAATGCAGTCCATTGTCAAAGGGGAAGGATCCACACATAGAAAGAAGAAAAGCAAGAAAAGGGGGTAAAAAGGGGTGAAAGAACTAAAAGATCCCAACTGAGGGATTTCAAAAAGGGGATAAAGTGCAGTTAATCTTCCAATAATTGGGGGCAAGTCAACAAGCTAATGACTATTACACTGTCAGCAAAATACTCTCACTAGATCATGCTAAAATTGAGCATCAATGCACTAAAAAAAAGATCACAGTGAGGGGAGACAAGCTGTGACATTATAGTCATTAACCACCCTAATAAGGGCCCAATGTCAAGCTAGTGACAATAAAAGAGCGCTACATGGGAGGTAACCCATGATTTAATATCCTTGTTTCAATTTAATTTCAATAATCAGTGGTCCTTCCAGCATGAAATTGAATTCTCATGAGCATATGGTGCACGAAATTGTGTATGACAATATTAATGGACTATTTCTCACAGCTTCGCACAACTAACCAGCAAGTGCACTGGGTCATCCAAGTAATACCTTACGTGAGTAAGGGTCGAATCCCACAGAGACTGTTGGCTTGAAGCAAGCTATGGTTATCTTATTATTCTTAGTCAGGATATAATATCAATAATAATTTTTAGTTTCAATTGTAAAAAGTAAAAGAGCATGAAATAAATACTTATTATGCAGTAATGGAGAATATGTTGGAGTTTTGGAGATGCTTTGTCCTCTGAATTTCAGCTTTTCCCTTGTCCTCCTCTTCACACACGCAATGCTCCTTCCATGGCAAGCTGTATGTAGGGAATCACCGTTGTCAATGGCTACTTCCCATCCTCTTAGTAAAAATGGTCCAAATGCTCTGTCACAGCACGGCTAATCATCTGTCGGTTCTCGATCATGTCGGAATAAGATCCATTGATCCTTTTGCGTTTGCCACTAAGCCCAACACTCGCGAGTTTGAAGCTCATCACAGTCATCCAATCCTTGAATCCTACTTGGAATACCACAGACAAGGTGTAGACCTTCCGGATTCTCAAGGGTGCCGCCAATGGATTCTAGCTTATACCACGAAGATTCTGATTAAGGAATCTAAAAGATACTCATTCAATCTAATGTAGAATAGAGGTGATTGTCAGGCACACGTTCATGGATTGAGGAAGGTGATGAGTGTCACGGATCATCACCTTCTTCATAGTGAAGCGCGAATGAACATCTTAGATAGGATCAAGCGTGTTTGAATGAAAAACAGAAATAATTGCATTAATTCATCGAGACGGTGCAGAGCTCCTCACCCCTAACAATGGAGTTTAGGGACTCATGCCATCAAAAGGTGCAAAGTTCAGATATAAAAATATCATGAGATACAAAATAAATCTCTAAAAGTTGTTTAAATACTAAACTAGTAACCTAGGTTTACATAAGATGAGTAAACTAAGATGGATAGTGCAGAAATCCACTTCTGGGGTCCACTTGGTGTGTGTTGGGGCTGAGACTTAAGCTTCTCACGTGCCTGGGCTGTTTCTGGAGTTGAACGTCAGGTTGTAACCTGTTTCTGGCGTTGAACTCCAACTTGCAACCTGTTTCTGGCGCTGAACGCCAGACTGCAACATGGAACTGGCGTTGAACGCCAGTTTACGTCATCTATCTTCGCTCAAAGTATAGACTATTATATATTTCTGGAAAGCCCTGGATATCTACTTTCCAGTCCAATTGAGAGCGTGCCAATTGGACTCCTGTAGCTCCAAAAATAACATTCCGAGTGCAGGGAGGTCAGAATCCAACAGCATCAGCAGTCCTTTTTCAGCCTAAATTAGATTTTTGCTCAGCTTCATCAATTTCAGCTAGAAAATACCTGAAATCACAAAAAAATACCCAAACTCATAGTAAAATCCAGAAATATGATTTTTTCCTAAAAACTAATAAAAATCTACTAAAAACTAACTAAAACATTCTGAAATCTACATGAAATTACCACCAAAAAGCATATAAAATATCCGCTCATCAGCATACATGATAATTGCATGCATTGTATTGAAGTATAGGCTAGATTTCTATGTTTGGTGTACCTGAAAGCACTCCAAAATAGTTTTTCAAGCCTTCTTAGACTATATGCTTATTCATTTTGATGGAGTATATAGCCAAACGTTAAGTTTGGTGTCTGCATATACACTTAACCTCATAGAAACCATTTTGCTTAGAGGATCAAAATTATGAATAGATGAGCCATTATTTTGTAGTAATGGTCTGAATGTTCTTTGGTAAGAACTTCCCTTGATTCCAAAGTGGTTTTGGAATACTCTCTTTCTTGCCTTTTGGAGTGGGTTGTTTTCCTTTAAGAGCCATGATCTTAGTAGGTATGGTTTAGTGATCACGGATAAACACACCAAACTTAGAGGTTTGCTTGTCCTCAAGCAAAAGAAAATAAAAGAGAGGGATAGAAGGAGAGCTAGTTTTCGAATTGTTGAGGATAGGAGAGAGGCTGAAAGTGGATTTAAAGGGAAGGGGTGCGTTTTCGAAAATTTTGAAGAAAGATAGGATAGAAGATATGATTTGTAAAAGATAAATATGATAAGAAAAAGATATAATTGAAAATTGAAAAGATATAGTATTTGAAAAAGATAAATCTGAATTTTTTTTAAAAAAAAAAATTTGGGATTAATTTGAAAAGATAATTGATTTTTGAAAAATATTTGAAAAGAAGTTGGATGGGATTTGAAAAAGGATTTGTGTTTATGAATTAAGATACATTTGATATTTTTGAAAAAGGGATTTTAGAAATTAGGATTAAAATTTTTGGAATTGAAGGATGAGAGTTTGTAACATGTTTATGCAAGAAATCATGAATTGAAATATAAAATTTTGAAAAAATGTGAATTGAAAACGAATTTACCTCCTTCCCACAATCCTGGCGTTAAACGCCCAAACGCTGCATGTTTTGGGCATTTAACGCCCATTTGCAGCTTCTCCTGGGCGTTCAATGCACAGCTATTGCTTCTAGCTGGCGTTAAACGCTAGGAACTCCTTTGTCACTGGGCATTTTTCTGAACACCCAGGACGCTATAAATCTGGCGTTAAACGCCCAGAAGGTGCTTCTTTCTGGCGTTCAACACCCAGAAGATGCTTCTTTCTGGCGTTTAACACCCAGATGGCTATCCTTACTGGCGTTGAATGCCCAGTAGATGCTTCTATTGGGCGTTCAACTCCCAAAACAGTTCTTACTGGCTTTTTCACACCAGTGAGCTTCCTTTTTGCTGTTTTATCCTGTGAATCCTTCGGTAACTCTGTGGATTCAAGCAATTGCTATTTTACCTTGAAGATAATTGACATAAACCTGTAAAAATCAATTAATTAACAAATAAGCTTTGTAAATGGCTGGGTTGCCTACCAGCAAGCGCTTCTTTATTGTCTTTAGCTGGACTATTACTAAGCTTTAATCAAGTCTCAGTTTTGAGCATTCTTGCTCAAAATTGCTTTCAAGACAATGTTTGACTCTTTATCCATTAACAATGAACTTTTTGTTAGAATCATTATCCTAAAGCTCCACGTATCCATATGGTGACACACTTGTAATTACATATGGACCTCTCCACCGGGATTTCAATTTCCCGGGGAATAATTTGAGCCTAGAATTAAATAGCAGAACTTTCTGCCCTGGCTCAAAGACTCTAGATGACAGTTTCTTATCATGCCATCTTTTTTCTTTCTCTTTGTAAATTTTTGCATTTTCGAAAGTATTGAGTCTGAATTCCTCTAGCTCATTTAACTGGAGCAATCGTTTTTCTCCAGCTAACGTGGCATCTAGGTTTAGGAATCTGGTAGCCCAATAGGCCTTATGTTCCAGTTCCACTAGCAAGTGACAGGCTTTTCCATACACAAGCTGGTATGGAGAAGTTCCTATAGGAGTCTTGAATGCTGTTCTGTATGCCCCTAGAGCATCATCCAAGCTTCTTGCCCAATCCCTTCTACGGTTAATCACAGTCCATTTCAGGATTCTTTTAAGTTCTCTATTAGAGACTTCAGCTTGCCCATTTGTCTGTGGATGATATAGAGTAGCTACCCTGTGGCTAACTCCATATCGAACCAAAGCAGAGTAAAGCTGTTTATTGCAGAAATGAGTGCCCCAATCACTAATTAGTACTCTAGGGATACCAAATCTACTGAAGATATATTTCTGAAGAAATTTCAGCACTGTCTTAGTATCATTAGTGGGTGTTGCAATAGCTTCCACCCATTTGGATACATAATCCACTGCCACCAGAATATAAGTATTTGAGTATGATGGTGGGAAAGCCCCCATGAAGTAAAACAACTCAATCTCCAAGATCCCTTGTTGAGGTATGGCATAACTGTGAGGCAGATTGCCAGATCTTTGGCAACTGTCACAATTAAGTACAAACACTCGGGAGTCTTTATAAAGAGTAGGCCAGTAGAAGCCATATTGGAGGACTCTTATGGCTGTTCGCTCACTTCCAAAATGTCCTCCATACTGTGATCCATGGCAGTGCCAGAGGATCTTCTGTGCTTCTTCTTTAGGCACACATCTACGGATTACTCCGTCTGCTCATCTCTTGAAGAGATATGGTTCATACCAAAGATAGTATTTTGCATCTGTGATCAATTTCTTTGATTGCTGCCTACTGTACTCTTTGGGTATGAATCTCACTGCCTTATAGTTTGCAATGTCTGTGAACCATGGCACTTCCTGGATGGCAAAGAGGTGCTCATTCGGAAAGTTTTCAGAGATCTCAATGAGAGGGAGGGACGCCCCTTCTACTAGTTCTATTCGGGACAGGTGATCTGCTACTTGGTTCTCTATCCCTTTTCTGTCTCTTATTTTTATATCAAACTCTTGCAGAAGCAACACCCATCTGATGAGTCTGAGTTTTGAATCCTGCTTTGTGAGTAGATATTTAAGAGTAGCATGGTCAGTGTACACAATCACTTTTGATCCTACTAAATAAGATCTGAACTTGTCAATGGCGTAAACCACTACAAGTAACTCTTTTTCTATGGTTGTATAATTCTTCTGTGCGTCATTTAAAACATGACTGGCATAGTAAATGACGTGCAGAAGCTTGTCATGCCTTTGTCCCAACACTGCACCAATGGCATGGTCACTGGCATCACACATCAGTTCAAATAATAATATCCAGTCTGGTGCAGAGATGACTGGTGGTGTGACCAGCTTAGCTTTCAGAGTCTCAAACGCCTGGAGACACTCCTTATCAAAGATAAATGGCGTGTCAGCAGCTAACAGATTGCTCAGAGGTTTGGCAATTTTTGAAAAATATTTTATAAACCTCCTATAGAATCCTGCTTACCCCAGAAAGCTTCTGATTGCCTTAACATTGGCAGGTGGTGGTAACTTTTCAATTACCTCTACCTTAGCTTGATCCACCTCTATTCCATTGTTCAAAATTTTGTGCCCAAGGACAATTCCTTCAGTCACCATAAAGTGACATTTTTCCCAGTTTAAAACCAGGTTAGTCTCTTGGCACCTCTTTAGAACAAGTGCTAAATAGTCAAGACAGGAGCTGAATAAGTCTCCAAACACTGAAAAGTCATCCATGAAGACTTCCAGAAAATTTTCCACCATATCAGAGAAAATAGAGAGCATGCACCTTTGAAAGGTTGCAGGTGCATTGCACAGACCAACTGGCATCCTTCTGTATGTAAATACTCCAGATGGGCATGTGAATGCTGTTTTCTCTTGATCCTAGGGATCTACTGCAATTTGATTATAACCTGAATATCCATCCAGGAAGCAGTAGTATTCATGACTTGCTAGTCTTTCTAGCATCTGGTCTATGAATGGTAAAGGAAAATGATCCTTTCTGGTAGCTGTATTGAGCCTTCTGTAATCAATACACATACGCCACCTTGTAACTGTTCTTGTAGGAACCAGTTCATTTTTTTCATTATGAACCACTGTCATGCCACCCTTCTTAGGGACGACTTGAACAGGGCTTACCCAGGGGCTATCAGAAATGGGATAAATAATCCCAGCCTCTAGTAATTTAGTGACCTCTTTCTACACCACCTCCTTCATGGCTGGATTCAGCCGCCTCTATGGTTGAACCACTGGCTTAGCGTCACCCTCCAATAGGATCTTGTGCATGCATCTGGCTGGGCTAATGCCCTTAAGATCACTGATGGACCATCCAAGAGCTGTCTTGTGTGTCCTCAACACTTGAATTAGTGCTTCCTCTTCCTGTGGCTCTAAGGTAGAGCATATGATTACAGGAAAGGTATCACCTTCTCCCAGAAATGCATATTTCAGGGATGGTGGTAATGGTTTGAGCTCGGGTTTGGGAGGTTTCTCCTCTCCTTGAGGTATTTTCAGAGGTTCTATTATTCTCTCTGGCTCCTCCAAATTAGGCTGAACATCTTTAAAGATATATTCTAGCTCTGATTCAAGAATCTCAGTCATATTAACCTCTTTTACCAGAGAATCAATAATATCAATGCTCATGCAGTCATTTGGGGTGTCTGGATGCTGCATAGCTTTGACAACATTCAACTTAAACTCATCCTCATTGACTCTCAGGGTTACTTCCCCTTTTTGGACGTCAATAAGGGTTCGGCCAATTGCTAGGAACGGTCTTCCTAGAATGAGAGTTGCACTCTTGTGCTCCTCCATTTCCAGCACCACAAAGTCAGTGGGAAAGGTAAATGGCCCAACCTTGACAATCATGTCTTCAATCACGCCTGATGGGTGTTTAATGGAACCATCAACAAGTTGGAGACATATCCGGGTTGGTTTGACTTCATCAGTCAACCCAAGCTTTTTTATAGTAGATGTAGGTATTAGGTTGATACTTGCCCCAAGATCACATAGAGCTTGCTTGGTACAAGTACCTTCTAATGTGCATGGTATCATAAAGCTTCCGGGATCTTTAAGCTTCTCAGGTAAGCTTTTCAGAATGACTGCACTACATTCTTCAGTGAGGTAAACTTTTTCAGTTTCCCTCCAATCCTTCTTATGACTTAAGATCTCTTTCATGAACTTAGCATAAGAGGGCATTTGCTCAAGTGCTTCTGCAAATAGAATCTTTATTTCAAGACTCCTGAGATAGTCTGCAAAGCAACCAAATTTCTTATCCTGTTCCGCTTGATGGAGTTTTTGAGGATAAGGCATTTTGGCTTTGTATTCATCAACCTTAGTTGCTGCAGGTTTATTGCCTACAGTCGTGGGTTGAGAAGCCTTTTTAGAGGAGTTTCTATCAGCACTTGTATGTGTCTGATCCCCCACTGGTGTTTGAATACCAGGGGTGGAAGCTGGAGTGGCGTTAGACGCCAACTCCTTATCTGTTTCTGGCATTTGAATGCCAGTACTGGGCTTCCTTTGGGCGTTCAATGCCAGTTCCTTGCTTGTTTCTGGCGTTGGACGCCAGGACTGAGCATGGGTTGGGCGTTCAACGCCAGTTTTCCACCTATTATCTGGCGTTTGAGTGCCAGAATTATTCCTCTCTGGGCTCTGACTGTCCTCAGAGGGATTTTGGGTAGCAGTCTGTTCATTTCTTGGCTTCCTGCTGCCTTGAAGTGGGGTATTTAATGTTTTTTCACTTCTTAATTGAACTGCTTGGTATTCTTCTGTTATTTGTTTTGATAACTGCTACTCTATTTGCTTCAACTGCACTTCCATATTCATATTATCCATTCTTGTTTCTTGCAATATTTTCTTGAATTCGGCTAGCTGTTTTGTTAGAAAATCTAATTGCTAATTGAATTCAGTAGCTTTTTCTGCAGGACTGAGTTCAATAGTTACTATTTTAGCCTCTTCGTTGATGAAAGGTTCACTGCTTAGGTACAGATGCTGATTTCTGGCAACTGTATCAATAAGCTCTTGAGCTTCTTCTATTATCTTTCTCATGTGTGTAGATCCACCAACTGAGTGGTCTAGAGAAGTCTGAGCTCTCTCTGTAATCCCAAAATAAAAGATGTCTAACTGCACCCACTCTGAAAATATTTCAGAGGGGCATTTTCTCAGCATTTCTCTGTATCTCTCCCAGACATCATAAAGGGATTCATTATCTCCTTGTTTGAAGCCTTGGATGCTCAGCCTTAGCTGTGTCATCCATTTTAGAGGAAAATAGTGATTCAGGAATTTTTTTGACAGCTCTTTCCATGTCTTTATACTGTCCTTAGGTTGGTTATTTAACCACCTCTTAGCTTGGTCTTTTACAGCAAATGGAAACAGGAATAATCTGTAGACATCCTGATCTACTTCCTTATCATGTACTGTGTCAACAATTTATAAAAACTGTGCTAGAAACTCTGTAGGTTCTTCCTGTGGAAGACCGGAATACTGGCAACTTTACTGCACCATGATAATGAGCTGAGGGTTCAACTCAAAACTACTAACTCCAATGGAGGGTGATGGTGTTTTGTGGAAAATGAATTTCCAAACACAAAACTCACCGGCAAGTGTACTGGGTCGCATCAAGTAGTAATAACTCACAAGAGTGAGGTCGATCCCACAGGGATTGATGGATCAAGCAACTTTAGTGGGTGATTAGTTTAGTCAAGCTAACATTGAAGGGATATTGGATGAAATGTAGCCAACAGAATTATAAATGACAGGAAATTTAAAGTTGCAGAAAGTAAAATCGCATAAAACTTAAAGTGCAAGAAAGTAAACTAGCTGAAACTTAAATTGCAAGAAATGTAAATTGCATGAAAAGTAAAGAGGGTTGGGTGCTGGAAATTAAAGAGAGCAATAGATCAAAACTCAGAACTCTTACAGAAAGCTTAACTTGCAGAAAAGCAAATTGGGATCATGAACAGAAATGTAAAATAAAGAACAAGTGCAGAAGAATTAAATTGCTTGAAAGTAAATTGAAAGCCAATAGAACAGTAAAAACAGAAGAGCAGCCAAGAACTCAACTCAATTGCAAAATAAAATTGAAGATCTCAGGGAATCAAAGGGACTAGAAAATAAGTCTAGATCTCACTCGCTTCCTTGATCCAACAGAAAACAAGTTTGCAGAAGGAATAAGAATGGAAGCAGTAAAGAGAGATTTGGTTTAAATCCTTAATTCACTGAAATTTTGCAGAAGAATAACAAGAGAAATCTTAGACCAAGAGGGAAATAGAATTCCTTCACTCTCAATCCAAAACTTAAAAATAGAAAAGAGGAAAATTAAAAGAGAGAGCTCTCTACTACTACTCCTAATGCTCCCTAGTGGAGCTAGCCTCCTTAATGAGATAGGATTGATGCCTTTATATAGGCTTTACAAAGTGAAAATGAAAATGAAATTAAAACAAATTACAATTAAAATGAAAATCCTAATCTAATTAATCCATGTGCCTTTGAGTGATGATGTGGGCTTTGCTTGCTTTGGATTTGAGGAGAAATGGGTTTGGTTGGCCTTGGTTCAATTGGTGAAGAATTGAGTTCAAAGGGAATTTTAATTGAATTTTTGGCCCATGGGTGTTGCTCCTAGGAGGCTGCTCTGCTCTTGTGGAAAGCAGAGCAGTGAAGCCTTGCATGGGGATCCAATTAGCCTGCCAAGTGTGGGAGGGGCACCAGGGGATTGCCCTGCCCTTGTGGAGAGCGGGGCAATGGTGTCATGGTGCGTGCCTTGCCTTCTTGGACCGTGTCATAATGCATGCAACAAATCCCTGGCCGTGTCATGCTCATGCTTGTGTGCGCCAAGGAGTGTGCTCTACTCTCCTTGTGAGCAGCACAATGGAGCTTCCAAGGGGAGTGCCAAGTTCGAATCCCATGGAGTGCATTGCTTGGCTTTTTCTTCTTGGCACCTAATTCACGCATAAGGCTTGGCTTCCTAGAGATCCTTGGTTTAAAACTTGGTGGCGGAAGTTGCTGCAATTTTTCCTTGAATTTTCATGAAGAAAAGCACGACATTGCACTCCAAGAGAGCACTCTGCTCTCCTTGAGAGCAGACTTCCTTGGTTTCCTTGTGTCTCCCTCTTCGAGCCTTGGTGGAAGCACTTTGGTTTATTTTCGCTTGTTTTTGGCCCTTAAAGATACCTTTCACTCATGCCTCAATTGTACACCAAATATGAATTACTATATATCGTTGGAAAGCTCTGAATGTCAGCTTTCCAACGCAACTAGAAGCACATCAATCGGACGTCTGTAGCTCAAGTTATAGCCCTTTGAAGGAGGCATGGTCATGTTGTGAGCCCCCAGATTTTAACTTAGCGAAAATTTGCTTCCAACCTCACTTTGTTTCATCATGATATTGCCCTGCCCTTGGCAAGAGCAGGGCAATGTGCGTGCTGGTTGCTTCCTCCTTTAATTTGGTCATGGGCCACACTTTTAAAAGCGTGGCCTAAGGCTCCAAAGTGTGCTCCAACTTCAAAGTGTGCCCCAAAGCTCTTTTTTTTTTCTTTTTAGCTTATTTTGTGCTTCTTTGCTTCTTTTTCTTCCTATTTCCTACAAGATTTATAAAATTAAAAGATCAAGGAAATATTCCAATTAAGCACAAAAGAATGCAATATTTAAGCACTAATCATCAATTTATTGTATGAAAAAGCATAGAAAAATAGGTATGTGATGACTTGTCATCACAACACCAAACTTAAACCTTGCTTGTCCCCAAGCAAGAAAAGAATCATGCAATAAAGATTGACAATCCAAGGTAAGAAGAATAGCAACTCAATGTTCATGGTAAGCTAGTTTTCTATGCATGCTTCAATCACAAAAGAAATGTAAATGATTGATGCTTCTATCTAGCTCAATTTATGAAATCTTTTTCTTATAATTCTTCCTTGAAACAAGCTTTTGATTTTTTTTTTTAGCTTCTCCTTTTGGGTGCTTTGCCCCATGAGTTAATAACAAAGCTACAACTTCTAAATGCTTTGTTTTCAAGTATTACCACTTGATACATAAGCACCACAAGCATTTAATTAGAGGACTTCATTAAACTCATCATTTTTTTTCTTTTCTTGACTCTCTAATCATTGATGCTCAGAACCTTGAGCTTTGAGGGAGTGCTTTTGCACTTGAGCCTAGCCTTGACTTCTAAGTGTTTTGTTTTCAAGTATTTGGCTTGATACATAAACTCCACAAGCACTTAACAAATAAATTACCATTGGTACTCAGAGCCTTCAGCTTTCTCATTCTTTCCCTTTTTCTTTTCTTGCTTTAATTGTATTTGCTTCCTTCAAGGTTTTCATGATTTCAAAAGATTTCACAAAATGTACTAGATGAAAAACTTCAAATAAATAAAATCCAATGCAATTGAGCAACAATCAATCATACTAGCTTTCCAATACTTGTATGCACATGCTAAATTCTTCTTTAATTCCTTGTTTGTTTATGATCATGATGCTTTTTTGCTTTTGAACTCACAGGATTCAAGTTGGTAGTCATAATGGTACAGCACCATGTTATAATTCAAAATTCAAGCTATGCTTTATTCATACACACATGTAAACAGAAAAGATGAAGACAATCATGCAATTTAAGTGCTGGAAACAAATGAGAAGAAAAGGAACTCTACAACCTTGTAGTTCATCTTCATTATTGTTGTCCTTTTTCCTCTATTCTTCCTCTTTCCCTTGCCAAACTCAGAATGCTTGCTCATCCTCAAGCAACAATTAGAACAATGGCTATGGGGCTAAGATGGATCATGAATGTCTTATACAATGAAATGTTAGTAGTACATGTGTTTTAAGCAAGCAAAATGAAAGATAACAATCAAGGCACCAGAGACAGAGACATTTTGATTGCAAACATAAGAAGATGAGCATAATACATTGCATAAAAGATAAGTGGCACACCAAACTTAGTGTGACACTTTCACTTGGAACTGATGCAAGTATCTAGTAGATATGGGAACCAAATTTTTGTTGCATAGCAACACCAAACTTAGAATGCAATCATATGTCAATTTATTTGAATACTAAGCAAATGAAACTGTTATATGTTAAGTACAATCACCAAGCCAAGAATCTGTCATGAATAAAGCTCTCTTGGTAATGTATTAACAAACACAGTAAATAAGCAAACTAAAATGAAAGCATTTAAAAACAGAAAAATGACTAAAGAAAGTAGAATGAAAAAGTGTCAAATTAAAATAAAAAAAAATAAAACTGTAGAGGCATTATGATTATGTAGACAAGTAGTGTTGCTTGAATGAATTGCATAGAAAATAAGTGGCACACCAAACTTAGAATCTTGGTGTGTCACTTTCATTTTTGATTTGATGCAATCATCCAAAAATATTGAAAATAGTTGCAAGGCAACACCAAACTTAGAATGTGATCCTATGCCAATTTATTGAAATTTAAACACAGCAAAGAAAGAGAATAAACTAAGCAGAGAAATGAAATGTTACCTATGGTTGGGTTGCCTCCCATCAAGCGCTCTTTTAGTGTCATTAGCTTGACATATTGTTCTTTACTTTCTTCCTCTTCTTCCAGTATGTTAAGAGGAATGACCTCAAGGGGGGAGAAGATTCAGCTACTGTCCCTTGTCTTGGCCTTTCCTCAGCAAGCTTCCTTTTGCAAATGGCTTGATTGATCTTGCTTGCTGGATCAGGGACAGGATTGGTGCTCTTGTTAGTTGCCTTCACTTCTTTGGATTCAAGTCTTGGTGGTTGTGTGATTGTTGGAGTCTTCTCTTTATCAAGAGTCTTTTGAATTGGTGGTTCCATGAGTCCTTCTTCTATGCGACTCTCTGCTTCAATTGAGGGTGACTTCTCTTGAGTGTCTTCCTCACTTTCTTGCTCCTCCACTCCTTCCCTTGTCACCTCAAGTGCAGTTTTATTTTCAATCATCTCATTCTTCATTAAAAGTTCACTTGATGTAGTGGCCTCCTTATCTTGCTCTTCCACTTTCTCCTTCACATCCATCAATTGGCCTTCATTTTCCTTGCTCAATAGTTCTAAGCTCCTCCTTATTTTCTCTAAATCTCTATTTATATTTTTGAAGAGAGCTTCTTGCCTTTTCCAGGATTGTTCTTGTCTTTCAAAAAATCCTCTGGACTTTTGAAGGAGATCCTCTGAATCACAATTTGAAGAATTGTTGAACTCATCACAGTATAGATTGCTAAGATTTCTTTGATTTTGACTTTCCCAGTCACAATATGAGTAGTTGTTAGACTCATCAAAATCTGGATCATATTGTGTCTCTGGGAAGTGTCCCATATGATTCTCTTGCTCATCTTGTGTCTCTGAAGCAATTCTCCATGGATTGGAGTGCTCAAAATCTGTTAATTCTTGGTGATATCCCCAGCCATCATTAGAGGTTGGTGATGGTGGGTGATATCCTGAAAAATTTTGTTTGACTGCAAGATGAGTTGAACTCCATTTGTATTTTGCAAAACACAACACCATTAAAAATTGAAATTCGTGTCACAGAGACAGAATTTCTTAGTGAGGCAAAAACACAAACACCTTGGTTTCAGTTTAAAACAGAGAACAAAAACAAAAAAAATGTTTGATCTAGACTTCTCACCCACTTAATCATTGTTGATCTAATCAATCCCCGGCAACGGCGCCAAAAACTTGATGGTGTTTTTGTGGAAAATGAATTTCCAAACACAAAACTCACTGGCAAGTGTACCAGGTCGCATCAAGTAGTAATAACTCACAAGAGTGAGGTCGATCCCACAGGGATTGATGGATCAAGCAACTTTAGTGGGTGATTAGTTTAGTCAAGCTAACATTGAAGGGATATTGGATGAAATGTAGCCAACAGAATTATAAATGACAGGAAATTTAAAGTTGCAGAAAGTAAAATCGCATAAAACTTAAAGTGCAAGAAAGTAAACTAGTTGAAACTTAAATTGCAAGAAATGTAAATTGCATGAAAAGTAAAGAGGGTTGGGTGCTGGAAATTAAAGAGAGCAATAGATCAAAACTCAGAACTCTTGCAGAAAGCTTAACTTGCAGAAAAGCAAATTGGGATCATGAACAAAAATGTAAAATAAAGAACAAGTGCAGAAGAATTAAATTGCTTGAAAGTAAATTGAAAGCCAATGGAACAGTAAAAACAGAAGAGCAGCCAAGAACTCAACTCAATTGCAAAATAAAATTGAAGATCTCAGGGAATCAAAGAGACTAGAAAACAAGTCTAGATCTCACTCGCTTCCTTGATCCAACAGAAAACAAGTTTGCAGAAGGAATAAGAATGGAAGCAGTAAAGAGAGTTTTGGTTCAAATCCTTAATTCACTGAAATTTTGCAGAAGAATAACAAGAGAAATCTTAGACCAAGAGGGAAATAGAATTCCTTCACTCTCAATCCAAAACTTAAAAATAGAAAAGAGGAAAATTAAAAGAGAGAGCTCTCTACTACTACTCCTAATGCTCCCTAGTGGAGCTAGCCTCCTTACTGAGATAGGATTGATGCCTTTATATAGGCTTTACAAAGTGAAAATGAAAATGAAATTAAAACAAATTACAATTAAAATGAAAATCCTAATCTAATTAATCCATGTGCCTTTGAGTGATGATGTGGGCTTTGCTTGCTTTGGATTTGAGGAGAAATGGGTTTGGTTGGCCTTGGTTCAATTGGTGAAGAATTGAGTTCAAAGGGAATTTTAATTGAATTTTTGGCCCATGGGTGTTGCTCCCAGGAGGCTGCTCTGCTCTTGTGGAGAGCAGAGCAGTGAAGCCTTACATGGGGATCCAATTAGCACGCCAAGTATGGGAGGGTGGTGCGCGAAATTGTGAACAATACTTTTCACAACTCTCATAATCCCCGGTAATGGCTCCAAAAACGTGGTAGCTCAATACCATGGCATTACACAACTTCGCACAACTAACCAGCAAGTGCACTGGGTCGTCCAAGTAATACCTTACGTGAGTAAGGGTCGATCCCACGGAGATTGTTAGCATTGAAGCAAGCTATGGTCATCTTGTAAATCTTAGTCAGGCAAACTCAAATGTATATGATGATGAACGAAAATAATATAAAGATAAAGATAGAGATACTTATGCATATCATTGGTGTAAGAGCTTCAGACAAGTGTATGAAGATGCCTTCCCTTCCGTCTCTCTGCTTTCCTACTGCCTTCATCCAATCCTTCTTACTCCTTTCCATGGCAAGCTTGTGTAGGGTTTCACTGTTGTCAGCAGCTACCTCCCATCCTCTCAGTGAAAGCGATTGCATATGTCCTGTCACGGCATAGCGGAATTCAGCTGTCGGTTCTCGGTCAGGCCGGAATAATATCCATTGATACTTTTGCGTCTGTCACTAACGCCCTAGCCTGCTAGGAGTTTGAAGCACGTCACAGTCATTCAGTCATTGAATCCTACTCAGAATACCACAGACAAGGTTAGACCTTCCGGATTCTCTTGAATGCTGCCATCAGTTCTTGCCTATACCACGAAGACTCTGATCTCACAGAATGGTTGGCTCGTTTGTCAGGCGAGCACTCGGTTGTCAGGCGATCAACCATGCATCGTGCAATCAGGAATCCAAGAGATATTCACTAAGCCTCAGATGCTTGTAGAACAAGAATGGTTGTCAGTCACCTTGTTCATGAGTGAGAATGGTGATGGGCGTCAATCATCACCTTCATCATGTTGAAGAACAAGTGATATCTTGGATAAAGAACAAGCGGAATTGAATGGAAGAACAATAGTAATTGCATTAATACTCGAGGTACAGCAGAGCTCCACACCTTAATCTATGGTGTGTAGAAACTCCACCGTTGAAAATACATAAGAACAAGGTCTAGGCATGGCCGAATGGCCAGCCTCCCAAAGGTCTAAGATAGCATAAAACAAAGATAGCTACCCAAAAGTCTCCCTAATACAATAGTAAAAGGTCCTACTTATAGAAAACTAGTACATAGATGAGTAAATGACATAAAAATCCACTTCCGGGCCCACTTGGTGTGTGCTTGGGCTGAGCAATGAAGCTTTTTCGTGTAGAGACTCTCCTTGGAGTTAAACGCCAGCTTTAGTGCCAGTTTGGGCGTTTAACTCCCAATTAGGTGCCAGTTCCGGCGTTTAACGCTGGAATTTCTTGAGGTGACTTTGAACGCCGGTTTGGGCCATCAAATCTTGGGCAAAGTATGGACTATTATATATTGCTGGAAAGCCCAGGATGTCTACTTTCCAACACCGTTGAGAGCGCGCCAATTGGGCTTCTGTAGCTCCAGAAAATCCACTTCGAGTGCAGGGAGGTCAGAATCCAACAACATCTGCAGTCCTTTTGAGTCTCTGGATCAGATTTTTGCTCAGGTCCCTCAATTTCAGCCAGAAAATACCTGAAATCACAGAAAAACACACAAACTCATAGTAAAGTCCAGAAAAGTGAAATTTAATTAAAAACTAATAAAAATATAATAAAAACTAACTAAATCATAACAAAAACATACTAAAAACATGCCAAAAAGTATACAAATTATCCGCTCATCACAACACCAAACTTAAATTGTTGCTTGTCCCCAAGCAACTGAAGATCAAATAAGATAAAAAGAAGAGAATATGCAATGAACTCCAAAAACATCTATGAAGATCAGTATTAATTAGATGAGCGGGGCTTTTATCTTTTTGCTTCTGAATAGTTTTGGCATCTCACTCTATCCCTTGTAATTCAGAATGATTGGCTTCCTTAGGAACTTAGAATCCAGATAGTGTTAATAATTCTCCTAGTAAAGTATGATGATTCTTGAACATAGCTATTTATTGAGTCTTGGCTGTGGCCCAAAGCACTCTGTCTTCCAGTATTACCACCGGATACATACATGCCACAGACACATAATTGGGTGAACCTTTTCAGATTGTGACTCAGCTTTGCTAAAGTCCCCAATTAGAGGTGTCCAGGGTTCTTAAGCACACTCTTATTGCCTTGGATCACAACTTTATTTCTTTCTTTTTCTTTCTTTTTTTTCGATTTTTTTTTTTCGTTTGCTTTTTCTCTTTTTTTTTTTGTATTCACTGCTTTTTCTTGCTTCAAGAATCATTTTTAATGATTTTTCAGATCCTCAGTAACATGTCTCCTTTTTCATCATTCTTTCAAGAGCCAACATTCATGAACCACAAGTTCAAAAGACATATGCACTGTTCAAGCATACATTCAGAGAACAAAAGGGTTGCCACCACATCAAAATAATTAAACTATTATAAAATTCAGAATTCATGCAATTCTTCTCCTTTTCAATTAAGAACAATTTTTATTCAAGAAAGGTGATGGATTCATAGGACATTCATAACTTTAAGGCATAGATACTAAGACACTAATGATCACAAGACACAAACATGGATAACATAAAGCATAAAAATCGAAAAACAGAAGAATAAAGAACAAGGAAATCAAGGAACGGGTCCACCGTAGTGATGGCGGCTCTTTCTTGCTCTTGAAGATCCTATGGAGTGCTTGAGCTCCTCAATGTCTCTTCCTTGTCTTTGTTGCTCCTCCCTCATGATTCTTTGGTCTTCTCTAATTTCATGGAGGAGAATGGAGTGTTCTTGATGCTCCACCCTTAGTTGTCCCATGTTGGAACTCAATTCTCCTAGGGAGGTGTTTAGTTGCTCCCAATAGTTTTGTGGAGGAAAGTGCATCCCTTGAGGAATCTCAGGGATCTCTTGGTGAGAGGGGTCTCTTGTGTACTCCATCTTTTTCTTGGTGATGGGCTTGTCCTCATCAATGGGGGTATCTCCCTCTATGTCAACTCCAACTGAATAACAGAGGTGACAAATGAGATGAGGAAAGGCTAACCTTGCCAAAGTGGAGGTCTTGTCCGCCACCTTGTAGAGTTCTTGGGCTATAACCTCATGAACTTCTATTTCTTCTCCAATCATGATGCTATGGATCATGATGGCCCGGTCTATGGTAACTTCGGACCGGTTGCTAGTGGGAATGATTGAGCGTTGTATGAACTCTAACCATCCTCTAGCCACGGGCTTGAGGTCATGCCTTCTTAATTGAACCGGCTTGCCTCTTGAATCTTGCTTCCATCGTGCGCCCTCTTCACATATGGTTGTGAGGACTTGGTCCAACCTTTGATCAAAGTTGACCCTTCTAGTGTAAGGATGCTCATCTCCTTGCATCATAGGCAAGTTGAACGCCACCCTCACACTCTCCGGACTAAAATCCAAGTATTTCCCCCGAACCATAGTGAGATAATTCTTTGGATTCGGGTTCACACTTTGGTCATGGTTCTTGGTGATCCATGCATTGGCATAGAACTCTTGAACCATCAAGATTCCGACTTGTTGAATGGGGTTGGTAAGTACTTCCCAACCTCTTCTTCGGATCTCATGGCGGATCTCCGGATATTCACCCTTTTTGAGTGAAAAGGGGACTTCGGGGATCACCTTCTTCAAGGCCACAACTTCATAGAAGTGGACTTGATGCACCCTTGAGAGGAATCTATCCATCTCCCATGACTCGGAGGTGGAAGCCTTTGCCTTCCCTTTCCTCTTTCTAGAGGTTTCTCCGGCCTTGGATGCCATAAACGGTTATGGAAAAACGAAAAAGCAACGCTTTTACCACACCAAACTTAAAATGTTTGCTCGTCCTCGAGCAAAAGAAGAAAGAAGAGAGTAGAAGAAGAAGAAATGAGGAAGAGGGGGAAGGTGGTGTGTTCGGCCAAGAAGGGAAAGAAGGGGTGTTTAGGTTGTGTGAAAATGAAGGGTTGAAGAAGGGTATATATAGGAGAGAGGGGGGTAATGGTTCGGCCATGATGGGTGGGTTTGGGAGGGAAAGTGGTTTGAATTTGAAGGGTGAGGTTGGTGGGGATTTATGAAGGATGGATGTGAGTGGTGAAGAGAAAGATGGGATTTGATAGGTGAAGGGTTTTTGGGGAAGAGGTATTGAGGTGATTGGTGAATGGGGGAAGAAGAGAGAGAGTGATGGTGGGGTCCTGTGGGGTCCACAGATCCTGTGGTGTCAAGGAAAAGTCATCCCTGCACCAAATGTTGCTCAAAATCATGTTTTGAGCTATTTCTGGCGTTAAACGCCAGACCATTCCCGGCGTTTAACGCCAGGTTGTTGCCCTTTACTGGCGTTTAACGCCAGTCTGGTGCCCCTTTCTGGCGTTAAACGCCCAGAATGGTGCCAGACTGGGCGTTAAACGCCCAACAGCTAGCATTACTGGCGTTTGAACGCCAGCTTCTTCTCCTCCAGGGTGTGCTGTTTTTCTTCCTGTTTTTCATTCTGTTTTTTCTTTTTTCATTGTTTTTGTGACTTCTTATGATCATCAACCTACAAAAAAGATAAAATAACAAAAGAAAATAGTTAACTATAAAACATTGGGTTGCCTCCCAACATGCGCTTCTTTAATGTCATTAGCTTGACAGAGGAATCTCATGGAGCCTCAGAAATGCTCAGAACCGTGTTGGAACCTCCCAACACCAAACTTAGAGTTTGAATGTGGGGGTTCAACACCAAACTTAGAGTTTGGTTGTGGCCTCCCAACACCAAACTTAGAGTTTGACTGTGGGGGCTCTGCTTGGCTCTGTTTTGAGAGAAGCTCTTCATGCTTCCTCTCCATGATGAAAGAGGGATGTCCTTGGGCCTTAAACACCAAGGATTCTTCATTCACTTGAATGATCAACTCTCCTCTATCAACATCAATCACAGCCTTTGCTGTGGCTAGGAAGGGTCTGCCAAGGATGATGGATTCATCCATGCACTTCCCAGTCTCTAGGACTATGAAATCAGTAGGGATGTAATGGTCTTCAATCTTCACCAAAACATTCTCTACAAGTCCATGAGCTTGTTTTCTTGAATTGTCTGCCATCTCTAATGAGATTCTTGCAGCTTGCACCTCAAAGATCCCTAATTTCTCCATTACAGAGAGGGGCATGAGGTTTACACTTGACCCTAAGTCACACAAGGCCTTCTTGAAGGTCATGGTGCCTATGGTACAAGGTATAGAAAACTTCCCAGGATCTTGCCTCTTTTGAGGCAGTTTCTGCCTAGACAAGTCATCCAGTTCTTTGGTGAGCAAGGGAGGTTCATCCTCCCAAGTCTCATTTCCAAATAACTTGTCATTTAGCTTCATGATTGCTCCAAGGTATTTAGCAACTTGCTCTTCAGTGACATACTCATCCTCTTCAGAGGAAGAATACTCATCAGAGCTCATGAATGGCAGAAGTAAGTCCAATGGAATCTCTATGGTCTCATTTTGAGCCTCAGATTCCCATTGGAACTCAGAGGAGATTGGTACACGCCCACTGAGGTCTTCCTCAGTGGCGTCCTCCTCCTCTCTTTCCTCTCCACATTCGGCCATGGTTATGGCTTTGCACTCTCCTTTTGGATTTTCTTCTGTATTACTTGGGAGAGTACTAGGAGGGAGTTCAGTAACTTTCTTGCTCAGCTGACCCACTTGTCCTTCCAAATTTCTGATGGAGGACCTTGTTTCATTCATGAAACTTTGAGTGGTCTTTATTAGATCAGAGACCGTTGTTGCTAAGTCAGAAGTATTCTGCTTAGAACTCTCTGTCTGTTGCTGAGAAGATGATGGAAAAGGCTTGCTATTGCTAAACCTGTTTCTTTCACCATTATTGTTATTGAAACCTTGTTGAGGTCTCTCTTGATTCTTCCATGAGAGATTTGGGTGATTTCTCCATGAAGAATTATAGGTGTTTCCATAGGGTTCTCCTAGGTAATTCACCTCTTCCATGGAAGGGTTCTCAGGATCATAAGCTTCTTCCTCAGATGAAGCATCCTTAGTACTGTTTGGTGCATTTTGCATTCCAGACAGACTTTGAGAAATCAAATTGACTTGTTGAGTCAATATCTTGTTCTGAGCCAATATGGCATTCAGAGTGTCAATCTCAAGAACTCCTTTCTTCTGACTAGTCCCATTGTTCACAGGATTCCTTTCAGAAAGTGTACATGAATTGGTTATTTGCAACCATTTCAATCAATTCTTGAGCTTCTGCAGGCGTCTTCTTCAGATGAAGAGATCCTCCAGCAGAGCTATCCAAAGACATCTTGGATAGTTCAGAGAGACCATCATAGAAAATACCTATGATGCTCCATTCAGAAAGCATGTCTGAGGGACATCTTCTGATTAATTGTTTGTATCTTTCCCAAGCTTCATAGAGGGATTCTCCATCCTTCTGTCTGAAGGTTTGGACTTCCACTCTAAGCTTACTCCATCTTTGTGGTGGAAAGAACTTTGCCAAGAAGGCATTGACTAGCTTTTCCCAAGAGTCCAGGCTTTCTTTAGGTTGAGAATCCAACCATATTCTAGCTCTGTCTCTTACAGCAAAAGGGAATAGCATCAGTCTGTAGACCTCAGGGTTAACCCCATTAGTCTTGACTGTGTCACAGATTTGCAAGAATTCAGCTAAGAACTGATGAGGATCTTCCATTGGAAGTCCATGGAACTTGCAATTCTGTTGCATTAGAGAAACTAATTGAGGCTTAAGCTCAAAGTTGTTTGCTCCAATGGCAGGGATAGAGATGCTTCTCCCATAAAAATCAGGAGTAGGTGCAGTGAAGTCACCCAGCACCTTCCTTGCATTGTTGGCATTGTTGTTGTTTTCGGCTGTCATGTGTTCTTCTTCCTTGAAGAATTCGGTCAGGTCCTCTAAAGAGAATTGTGCTTTAGCTTCTCTTAGCTTTCTCTTCAAGGTCCTTTCGGGTTCAGGATCAGCTTCAACAAGAATGCCTTTGTCTCTGCTCCTGCTCATATGAAAGAGGAGATAAAAAAAAATGTGGAATCCTCTATGTCACAGTATAGAGATTCCTTGAAGTGTCAGAGGAAAAGAGAAATAGTAAGAAGAAGGAGAAGAAGAATTCGAACTTTAATTAGATAAGGTTCGAATTGTGTATTTAGAAGGAGTGGTACTCCATAGATAGAAGGATGTGGGAAGGAGGGAAGAGAATTTTCGAAAATTCAATTAAAAGATTTTGAAAACATTTTGAAAATTTGATTGATAATTTTCGAAAATTAAAAGTAAAAAAGAAATCAAGTGATTTTTGAAAAAGATTTTGAAATTAGAAATTAAAAAGATTTGATTGAAAACTATTTTGAAAAAAAATGTGATTAAAAAGATTTGATTGAAAAGTTATGGTTTTAAAAAGATATAATTGAGAAGATATGATTTGAAAAACATTTTAAAAAGATTTGTTTTGAAAACAATTTGAAAAGATATGATTTAAAAAGAAATTGATGACTTGCCTAACAAGAAAAGATATGATTCAAACATAAAACCTTCCTCAACAGAAAAGGCAACATACTTGAAATGTTGAATCAAATCATTAATTGATAGTAAGTATCTTTGAAAAAGGAAAGAAATTGATTTTGAAAACATTTTGATTGAAAAGATATGATTTGAAAAAGATTTGGTTTTGAAAAACTTTGAAAACTTAAAAAAAATTGATTTGAAAACAAAATCTCCCCCCTAGCACCATCCTGGCGTTAAACGCCCAGAATGGTATACATTCTGGCGTTTAACGCCCAAAATGCTACCTTTTTGGGCGTTAAACGCCCAACCAGGTACCCTGGCTGGCGTTTAAACGCCAGTCTGCCTTCTTCACTGGGCATTTTTGAATGCTCAGCTTTTTCTGTATAATTCCTCTGCAGTATGTTCTGAATCTTCAATTCTTTGTATTATTGACTTGAAAAGACACAAATTAAAAATATTTTTGGATTTTTTAGTAATCAAAATGCAACAAGAATCAAATAACAATGCATGCAAGACACCAAACTTAGCAGTTTGTGTACTACTGACACTATATGAGACACATAAATACTCAAGCCAAAAGAATTCAAAGATCAAAACAAAGAAATATATGCATGGATTCGAAAAATGTAACAAAAACATGCATTTGACACCAAACTTAAGATGAGACTCTAGACTCAAGCAAGAAACAGCAAATAATTTTTTTGGTTTTTATGATTTTGTAATTTTTTTGTGTTTTTTTTTTTCGAAAATTAAGTGGGAAAAGGTGTCAAAATTCTTAATGAGAATTCCAGGAATCAGTGCAATGCTAGTCTAAGACTCCGGTCCAGGAATTAGACATGGCTTCACAGCCAGCCAAGCTTTCAAAGAAAGCTTCGGTCCAAAACACTAGACATGACCAAAGGTCAGCCAAGCCTTAGCGGATCACTGCTCCAAAAGCAAAATTGATGAAAATCAACAAGCTCTTGTGGTGATAAGTTGAAACCTCGGTCCAATCAGATTAGACATGGCTTCTCAGCCAGCCAGATTTCAACAAATCATCATGAAACTCTAGAATTCATCTTCAAGAATTTCGAAAAAAATAAATACCTAATCTAAGCAACAAGATGAATCGTCAGTTGTCCAAACTAGAACAATCCCAGGCATTGTTACCAAAAGCTTGCTCAAAACTTGAACAATCCCCGGCAACGGCGCCAAAAACTTGGTGCGCGAAATTGTGAACAATACTTTTCACAACTCTCATAATCCCCGGTAATGGCTCCAAAAACGTGGTAGCTCAATACCATGGCATTACACAACTTCGCACAACTAACCAGCAAGTGCACTGGGTCGTCCAAGTAATACCTTACGTGAGTAAAGGTCGATCCCACGGAGATTGTTAGCATTGAAGCAAGCTATGGTCATCTTGTAAATCTTAGTCAGGCAAACTCAAATGTATATGATGATGAACGAAAATAATATAAAGATAAAGATAGAGATACTTATGCATATCATTGGTGTAAGAGCTTCAGACAAGTGTATGAAGATGCCTTCCCTTCCGTCTCTCTGCTTTCCTACTGCCTTCATCCAATCCTTCTTACTCCTTTCCATGGCAAGCTTGTGTAGGGTTTCACTGTTGTCAGCAGCTACCTCCCATCCTCTCAGTGAAAGCGATTGCATATGTCCTGTCACGGCATAGCGGAATTCAGCTGTCGGTTCTCGGTCAGGCCGGAATAATATCCATTGATACTTTTGCGTCTGTCACTAACGCCCTAGCCTGCTAGGAGTTTGAAGCACGTCACAGTCATTCAGTCATTGAATCCTACTCAGAATACCACAGACAAGGTTAGACCTTCCGGATTCTCTTGAATGCTGCCATCAGTTCTTGCCTATACCACAAAGACTCTGATCTCACGGAATGGTTGGCTCGTTTGTCAGGCGAGCACTCGGTTGTCAGGCGATCAACCATGCATCGTGCAATCAGGAATCCAAGAGATATTCACTAAGCCTCAGATGCTTGTAGAACAAGAATGGTTGTCAGTCACCTTGTTCATGAGTGAGAATGGTGATGGGCGTCAATCATCACCTTCATCATGTTGAAGAACAAGTGATATCTTGGATAAAGAACAAGCGGAATTGAATGGAAGAACAATAGTAATTGCATTAATACTCGAGGTACAGCAGAGCTCCACACCTTAATCTATGGTGTGTAGAAACTCCACCGTTGAAAATACATAAGAACAAGGTTTAGACCTTTCGGATTCTCAATGATGCCGCCAATGGATTCTAGCTTATACCACGAAGATTTTGATTAAGGAATCTAAGAGATACTCATTCAATCTAATGTAGAACGGAGGTGATTATCAAGCATACGTTCATGGATTGAGGAAGGTGATGAGTGTCATGGATCATCACCTTCTTCATAGTGAAGCACGAATGAACATCTTAGATAGGAACAAGCGTGTTTGAATGGAAAACAGAAATAATTGCATTAATTCATCGAGACGCTACAGAGCTCCTCACCCCCAACAATGGAGTTTAGTGACTCATGCCGTCAAAAGGTGCAAAGTTCAGATCTAAAAATGTCATGAGATACAAAATAAATCTCTAAAAGTTGTTTAAATACTAAACTAGTAACCTAGGTTTACAAAAGATGAGTAAACTAAGATGGATAGTGCAGAAATCCACTTCTGGGGCCCACTTGGTGTGTGCTGGGGCTGAGACTTAAGCTTCTCACGTGCTTGGGCTGTTCCTGGAGTTGAACACCAGGTTGTAACCTGTTTCTGGCGTTGAACTCCAACTTGCAACCTATTTCTGGCGCTGAACGCCAGACTGCAACATGGAACTGGCGTTGAACGCCAGTTTACGTCATCTATCTTCGTGCAAAGTATGAACTATTATATATTGCTGGAAAGCCCTGGATGTCTACTTTTCAACCCAATTGAGATCGCGCCAATTGGAGTTCTGTAGCTCCAAAAATTTATTTCGAGTGCAGGGAGGTCAGAATCCAACAACATCAGTAGTCCTTTTTCAGCCTAAATCAGATTTTTGCTCAGCTCCCTCAATTTCAGCCAGAAAATACCTGAAATCACAGAAAAACATCCAAACTCATAGTAAAGTCCAAAAATATGATTTTTTCCTAAAAACTAATAAAAATCTACTAAAACTAACTAAAACATACTAAAATCTACATGAAATTACCCCCAAAAAGCGTTAAAATATCCGCTCATCAGCATACATGATAATTGCATGCATTGTGTTGAAGTATAGGCTAGATTTCTAAGTTTGGTGTGCCTGAAGGCACTCCAAAATAGGTTTTCAAGCCTTCTTAGACTATATGCTTATTCATTTTGATGGAGTATATAGCCAAACGTTAAGTTTGGTGTCTGCATATACACTTAACCTCATAGAAACCATTTTGCTTAGAGGATCAAAATTATGAATAGATGAGCCGTACGTAGCTTCATTTTAGGAGTTTATGGTAGAAAATAAAATGTTCCTTATGATAAATGTACCAATTATGATGAATATTAATTGCATTTTATATGGATCCCTTAGTATAGAATAAGTTTGGTGTCCACCAAATTTTTGTTCAAAATCTAAGGAGTATAGTTGGTCAATTGCACACAAGGAACATGCAAAAATCTTGTTTTATTTACCACTACACCACCGTGCCATACTTTATGTCCAATGCTTACCAATTCTTTAATTTAATTGTGTAGGACAAAGAAGGTTGAAAAGAGGACAATGTGGAATGCATGCACGGCTAGGACAAAGAGAAAGAGAGTCACATGTGCCTAGGGAATGGTGCATTCTTGGAAACAAAAAATGCATGCTTGGAGCTCTTGGTGGCCGAACCACATGCATCCAATGGGGGAGCAATCCTTGTCAAGCTCCAACTATGCATGCAAGCCGTCCATGCCTTAAGCTCCCCACAAAATTTGCTCAATCTCCACCCTTCTTTCACATAATCGAACTCTCTCCTCACTTGTGGTGCTGTGTGAAGACTTGATACCTTGTCTATAAATAGCTTGAGATACTTCATAAGCTATACAAGCATTTAGTCCACTCTTCTTCTATCCCACAAACATGGTTAACAACCCTCCTCCCCAAACAGCACATCATTCTCCACTCCTTTCACAACAAAACCGAACCTCACCTCCCCCAAAGCTCATCCTTGATTCTTCTTTCTTTCTAAACTCATGGCTCCATCAAGCTCTAGTAGAAGAAAAGGAAAATAGCCCATGGTGACCGAACCTCCAACCTATGATGCAAAGAAATTTAAATCTCAGTATCATGAAGGAAGATATCATAGGCTTATGAAATCAAAGCATGTCATTCCTGAGATGGGCTTCTACTTGAGGGAGTGGAAATATCCCATCATGAGGCAAATTACCAAGGAAAGGAGATGGAAACTTCTATGTGCACCTCTCACTGATATTAGTGCAGTTATGGTATGAGAATTTTATGCAAATGCTGTGAAAGGAACTGCAGATAGCCCTCCTAATAAAAGCTTTATCAGAGGTGTTGAAGTGGATTTTAGCCCAGCCTCAGTCATGAGAGTCTTCCAGTTGAGGAGAATAACCTATGGAGAGCTTATTTTCGAAGATAGAATGCAGGGAGAGAATGACCCTAATGAGATTCTACAGGGGATATGTTTAGAAGGCACAGACTGGGAAAGAGACTCAAAGGGAGCCCCAAGCCACTTGAAAAGAATAGATCTCACTCCTGAAGCCAAGGGATGGTATGAGATAGTAAGGAGATCTATACTCCTTACTGGAAACACCTCATCGGTCACAGTCATGCGAGCACTCTTGACATACTGCATCCTACATGGAAGAGAAATCAACCTCTCACAACTCATAGTCGACAGTATTCAAGAGACGGCTGAAAGCACGAACAAATCGAGTAGGCTTGGTCATCTAAGCACCATTCTAAGGCTATGCAACAGGGCTGGGGTGCTCTTTGAAGAAGAAGACACAGAGAAGGTAATAAGAGGAAAGGAAATCACAAAAACAAGCATGGAAGGTGCTAGTGAAGATGATGATTCAGAGGAAGGAAGAACTCAAAGTAGAAGAAGAAGACCACAAGTGGAGGGGGAGCAAGTTCCTGATGCATTGGATTTGAGTCAAATACAGAGAATAATTGAGAAAATGTCTCAACATTTCATGAGGCAGCAGGAGCAATCTTTGAAGGATAGAAAGGAAAGAGAGGCTTGGCAGCGACAAATGATCGATCAACAAGAGGCTTGGCAGTAGCAAATGATAGCCCAAGAACAAGAATTTCAAACAAGAATTCTTGAAGAGCATAAAGAACAATCAAAAGATTTTAAAGAATCATATGATAAATTGTATGTGAATCAAGCTAAGTATGGGGAATATACTCACAACTTCTATCAGTGGAAGAATATACATCATACCATTGAAGAAAGTAGGCACACAGATAGAATAGAGTATGATGAGGATACACAAGCAAAGTTAGATTATTTGACCCATAGCATACCAGCACTGAATCCACAAATCAAACCATTTGAGCAATGCCAAGAGTTAAGATACCGTCAGAGGGCAAAGACCGAAAGGCATTCATCATGGATGCATCAAAGATTGGAGGCAGCTGGACTCTCAGGTCTCATAGACTCTGTCTGGGATAGAAGGTGCACTGGTGAAGAAGCTCAGGACTATTCCAAGCTCTGGAAGAGAAAGAAGAAGAAGGGAGAATCAAGCAACAACCAGGGACATAACAACTAAAAGGTGGTGAAGTTCTTTCATAATTTTAAATTAAATAAGGAAGATGTATGTCTGAAACATGATATGCCTCCAATTGCTCTTTGTTCTACATTTTTATGTTTTTAGTAGTTAGCTTGAAAGTGATCTGCATAATAATTGTCATCCATCATTAGCTTGAACTTTGTTTTGTTTCCTTTCTGCTTGAATAGAAGAAAAATATTTGAATTAGAAAGTGAATATCCAATGTTGTAGAAGTTTGAATGAAAGTTGGTGGTGGTATTTGTTTGATTCAATTGTTAGCTCATAAAATAAATACTGCATAATGACATGTTTGTTGAAATATGAACTAGCTTGCTGCTACAAAGTCTACTATTAATAGAAATCCCCTGAGAATGAATCAAAACAAAAAGAAAAGAAAATGAAAAAGCCAAGAATTGGCAAAGAAACAAACAATAAGGCTAGACACCAATAGCTTGGACCCTAGGACATATGCCTGTGGCGTTTATGTACTAGGATATGCTTAGACAAGTAGGTTCTGAGGAGTATTTTGAAACTTGGCTACTTAGATCAACTGATTTGGGATTGCCAACCAAAAGTCCACCATTAAGAGCAACCTAGCTACAAAACACTTAATGATCCAAAGAGATGCTGGGCATCAATGATCCTAGGAAGAAAAGGTGAGCCATGTGTCTGTGGTGAAGGAATGTTGAGCAAAACTAAGCCAAAGGCTGCTGCAACATTTGCCACCAAGCCTTCAATGAATAATAAGCTCTTTAAGCAAAATAAGGAAAGAAAAATGAGCAAGGGAACAAGCAAAAGTGAAACATTATAGCAGCAACCTTAGTGAACCTTTGAGGAAACATATATTATGTAACAGCACTTAATAAATGAGCTATCATTGTCTGTATAAAATCCCATGAACCAAGTTCAACTATTTGCTAAATAAGGATATGCATACTTCTCTGTTTCATTCCATCTTCTCTTCTGTTTGATGCTTGCTTGGGGACAAGCAAGGTTTAGGTTTGGTGTTGTGATGACAAGTCATCATATGCTAGCTTTGCAAGCATTTTTCACTTGTTTCATTAGGTTTTATGCATTTTCTTGCATTATAAGTAAGTAATTTGGAGAGGAATTGCATGGTTTTGTTGAATCAATCAACCATCCTTTATTTGACACTAAATCATGAGGTTTAAGCTAAAATTAATTGAGTTTTGAATGAATTTTAAACCTTGTGAATTTGGTGATACTTTGATTGGTTGTTTTAATTACTTGTAGGTGAAGAAAAGCAGAAAATAAGAAAGCGTAGCCTAAGAAGCGTGGCCCAAGGAAGAGAAAAGCATAGCACATTGAAGAGGGAAACCCATAGCGCTCTCTCCAAGAGCTCAGAGCTCTCCAAAGGAGCGCTACTCAAGGCCAAGGAAGCAAAGCATAGATGCTGTGCTCTCCTTGTTAACCGAGCACCAAGGAAGCAAGGGAAGAAACTCAATGGTCGGTTAATGCCATTAACTTTATCGGGCTTGGCACAAAATAAATCCAAGGTGCAATGTTGGTTAGTTGAGGCCACAAGGTTCGAACCATGCACCTAAGGGAAGGAGAGAGCGCTACTCATAAAGGAAAATAAGCCAAAATTGGCCAAAATGCACTCACAAGGAATCGAACTAGGGAACTCACACTACAAGGCTTGCAAAAGAAATTAGCTAGAGTGGTGTGGCAAGGATTCGAACTTGGGAGGTTCATGAAGGGCAAGAAAAAGGCGCTACACTCCTTCACAAAGAAAATCAGCAACAAGGCTCCAAGGGGGTTCGAACCTGGAGCCTCATTAACAAGGAGAGGGATGTAGCGCTCTTGCCAATCACCTAGCGCTACCCTCCATGTTTTTCTAGCAACTTGACACGGCCAGGGAAGCTTGGCACAGCAATTTGACACGGTCCAGGGAGAAATGGGGCGCTCACAAGACTTGGCAAGGCAGCATGGATGCTGCGCTCTTGCCAATCACCGAGCATTGTCCTGATGCGTGCCCAAGGAGTTGTGTCGCACAAAATTGGAAGGCTAGCAAAGGGAAATGCGATGCTCTTATCACCAACCGAGCACTCTACTGGGAGTATGGCCCATGATAAAAAATTCAACCAAAATTCCAATTAAATTTAATTCTTCAACAAATTTAAAAGCCCACTCCAAATTCTAAAATCCAAAAATAGGAAGTGTATAAATAGAAGTTAGTTTGAGTAAGAAAAAACTTTTTGGGGAGCCATTTGTTATTTTCACTTTTGATCTTTTAGAGATTCTTATTTTGGGAGCTGAATTTGAAATTTTAGTTTTGGGGATTGAGAATTGAATTCTCTTCTTCTTTGTTCTTACTTTCACTCTCTACTCTTTGTTTTTGAATCTCAGGTTAATAATTGAAGGAATTCTGTTTCAATCTCACCTTGAGATCTCTCTATTTTATTTTTCTGCATAATTCAAGGATTTGTGATTTAGATCTAAGTTTTTCTACTGATTTTCATCTTTACTTCTTCTTCAATTGTTCTTGGTTGGATCAAGGAAGGAATTGAGATCTAGACTTGTTTTCTAGTTGATGCACGAAAACTTGTCTCTCAACAAATTTCCCTTCGGCAAGTATACCGAATTGTCGTCAAGTAAAAACTCACAATAGAGTGAGGTCAAATCCCACAAGGATTGATTGGTCAAGCAATTTTAGTTAGAAAGATGTGCTAGTTGAGCTAACAGAAATTTAGTTGAGAGTTGCAGAAAATTTAAATAGCGGGAAAGTAAAGTGTAGAAAGTAAATTGCAGAATCTTAAATGGGGATTTGGGGAAATGAGCATGAAGATAAATGGCAGAAAGTAAAGAGAATGGGTAAGATCAGAAATGGGGGATTTATTGGGCTTAGGAGATGTTGTATTCTCCGGATCAAATTCATTTTCATCTATTCCTCAATCAATGCATTCATTGATCTCCTTGGCAATCTTAGGTGATTGGATCCCAATTCCTTGGCAACCCAATTTCTCTAAGCTTGAACAGTTGCCCAATTCCTTGATTTAATTGCTCATGAGAAGAAATGAAGCATAGTCACTGATTATACCACATGTATTTCCAAATCAAAGTGTTGGGAGGATTACATGTCACTATATCCGTCCAAACCCCAATTTGGTCCAACATGAGAAAGCATTTCTAGCATGATCTCCTCATCCCTTTTCAAAGGCTCAGTGGAGATCCAATTATGGATAGTTTCTCTTCCAAGACAATTAACCAATTGAATTAAGATCGCAAGCTTTCTATTAAATCAAGAGAAAAGAAAGAGGAAGAAGAATGTAAACTATAATTGATCCATCAAATTACAACAGAGCTCCCTAACCCAATGAAAGGGAGTTTAGTTGTTCATAGCTCTGGAAATGGAAAATGGTAGAAAAGAGTACATTCTCTCCTGTAACTAGAAAAGTGCAGAAAAGTAAATATACAAGGTGTAGTTCTCCAAATTGCCCAGCTCCTTTCTAGTTCAAAACTACTCCTATATATACTACTGTTCTTGATCTTCTAGTTAGTTCTTCAAGTCTTGGATATGGGCCTTTGATCTTGAGTTGAAGCAGTTACAATCTTCAGTGGGCTCAGCTTTGCTTGCAAAAAAGTGTGAGTTAGGCATGGACGTTAGCTAGGACGTTAGTGGTGTTAACGTTAAGTGAGAATGTGGGTTCGAGAACGTTAGTGACGATCACCTTTTCCACTAACGTTCCAACCCACTAGTGATCCACGTTAACTTCAACGTTAGTGGCACTAACGTGACCACTAACGTTGCCACCTTGGTCCTTCACAAACGTTATTGGCGTTCACCTTTTTCAATAATGTTGGCTCTTGGGTTTTCTCCCCACGTTAGATTTCACGTTAGTGTAACTAACGTGACCCTTAACATGGGCATGCCTAAGCTTCGAGAGCATTAGTGACACTTACCTTTGTCACTAACGCTACAAACGCCCATCCTTCCCACGTTAGAGTTCACGTTAATTGGATTAACGTGACCCCTAACGTGGTGGTGATTGCCATCTCCAACGTTAGTGACAAAAGTGAGTATCACTAACGTTGGCCCATCATGCTTAGCTCCATGTTAATCTTCACGTTAGTGGTCTTAATGTGACCACTAACGTGGGCACCCTTGGCTTAGTCCAACGTTAGTGACAAAGGTGAGTGTCACTAACGTTGGCGATTGCTTTCTTTTCCCATGTTAGAGTTCACATTAATTAGATTAACGTGGCTCTTAACGTGGCTAAATGTGCCTTGTGGAACGTTAGTGGCATTCACTTTTACCACTAACGTTGGAGCTTCTCTTTTCCTCCACGTTAGCTACCACGTTAATGTACTTAACGTGGCAAATAACGTGGGCTATGATGGCGTCGAAGGTGTTATTGGTGATCACTTTTTCCATTAACGCTACAAGCTTGTCCCCATTCCACATTAGTGGTTATGTTAATTAGCTTAACGTGACAACTAATGTGGCTCCTTCTTGCTTTCTTTGTCCTGAAATCAAGAAATTAAAGTGCATCAAAGTTCTGTACGAAGTCATGAGATTATGCATCATCAATTATATCATTCAATTCTTGCCTAATTCTCATGAAATCATGTAAAGTTCACAATGTTTGCTTGAATCAAGGTGTAAGTGTATTTTCGTCCAAAACTTGGTTATTTACTAAGAAAATGCATGAAACTACCCTAAAACAGTAAAGAAAAGGTCAGTGAAACTGGCCAAGATGCCCTGGCATCACAATACCAAACTTAAAGCTTGCTTGTCCCTAAGCAAGTACTGAAGCATAGAAAAAATGAATGGAATAATAAGATGAACAACCCATTGTTATAGAAGTCAAGTTCTTGGTTTGTAGGGTTTCATGCATAGCAACTTGGGTTCATTCCTTCACTGGTCTTCAGGTCCTTATAATGCCCTTGAATACATGCCTAATTGCATCCTTTGAGACTTCTTATTTATTGATCCTCTCCTCTTTTCCAGGATTTATTGCATTCTTTTTAGGCTAAGTGCTCTATGAGAGGGCGACTCTTTAAGATAAGCTTTCAGCCAACACTCCCGAACCAGTTGGTTCAAGGTGCTAGGTGTTAAGACACCCCTAAGGACTTACTCCCTCAAGTCTCTTTTTCCCATACATGCACACCATAAGCACATGGTTTGTTTTTTTTTCTTGAGACCTTGGTGTCTAACACCTCTTTGGGTTACTAAGTGCTCTGTAGCAAAGGTTGCTCTTGATGGTGGACTTTCACCTGATAATCCCGGGTTAGTTAACCCAAGTTACCAAGTGATAAGGCACCCCTGAGAGCTTATTCATCCAAGCATATCCCTTGCACAGGAACACCACAGACATATGCCTCAATATTCAAACCCTTGGTGCCTAGCCTTATTTCTTATTGTTTTCCTTTCCTCTTCAAACTCTTGTTGTTCTTTCTCTTTTCTTATTAGGATCATGTTATTTGGTTAGTCTCAAAAGGATGTGTTCCAAGCATGTGATTTAGAGCATATAATTGCCTAATTACCTTGTTGGTGAACCAACTTAGCTAATTAATTATCATACCACAAACTTAAGGACTCACTTCACAAGATAAACCCACTCTTATTTTTCATAACATTTTATTTTTCAATTGACTTAAAAGGACAAGCATACATATAAGCAAGATGACAATGGGAAGCCAGGGACCTAGACCAACACACTTAGACCTGAGCAATGAAATTCTAAAGGCAGATTTGAAAGTTCCTAAGCTACTATGGAAGCATGTTCTATTTCATACATGATTTTCCTTATTTGAAACTTGAAAAAGATAAACAAAGAGAGAACTCCACCACCTTTTACTTATTGGAATGCTCATGTCCCTTTGTTTCCTTTGTCTTGGGATTCTTCTTGGTTGCTTGAATCCCCATTTCCTTTGCGCTTTCTGATTAGCTTTTTCTAGAAACCAGCATCCTCCATCTTCTTCTTTAATGCTTCCTTCTGTTGTTTTACCTTCCCTTCCTCTTGTTCTGTTAGGTCCTTGCGAACTGCATCATATCTTGGAATGGCAGGGTGCAAATTATGCATATGCCTAGCTACATAAGTCAACTTGGCTTGAGTGTTTATGCTAAACTCTTCCCGATGTAGCTGTCGTCCTTCATTGAGCACACTGAACTCGTTGAATGCTTTCATCTGAGACAACTGACGTTGGTTGAGTTCTTGAAGGCACTTGTCCTGACGCTCTTGCCTTTCAGTTACTTGATTGATGGCTTGGGTGAGCTGGGAGTAATGCTCCTGTTGCTGCTCTATTTGTTATTTCTGCCACTCCCTTTGTTGATTCATCCAATTTGAGAGCAGTTCTTCTTGACGATCCATCCTTTGGGATTGAACGTGTAGTTGTTGTTCTTGTCCCTCCATATAACTCCTTGCTAGATCCTCAATGGCTCCCTGAATGTGATTCAAGTTTATGTTAGTTGGATTATAGTACTCTTCTTGCTGGTATTCTTCTTGATGAGGTTATTCTTGGTGAGGTTCTTCTTGGTGAGGTTTTTCTTGTGATGTTCTCTTCCTTATTTGAGGCATTCTTTGTTGTTGAGCGGGTGCCACATAGGTTATACGCTGGAGCATAACTAACCTCCTAGGATATACCCATTTTGGATTGTTGCCTTCGAATACCACCTTGGCTTTCATACATAGTCTAAGGATGGTGCTGGGGTACCAAAGTCTGGCACCCGGATCATTCTTCTCGGCTGAATCTTGGATTACCTCAGCTATAATTTCGTGCACATTGATGCCTCCACCCTTTATTAAGCAATGTACCATGGTAGCTCGAGCAATGTTGACCTCAGAATTATTTGCAGCTGGGAGGATAGATCTCCTCACGAGCTCAAACCATCCCTTGGCTTCCGGGATGAGGTCTCCTCTCCTAATGAACCGTGGTCTTCTATCCGAGTATCTTTCCTAATCAGATCCTATAACACACATATCGTTCACAATTTCTTCAAGTTCATCATTGCCGGGACCATTACTTATTCTTACTTGATAATTGAGCTCATCAAAATGTGGCGATCTCAGCTGAAGAGTCCTTGTTATAGCATTGGGGCTGAAGTCCACCTCTGTTCCTCTCACATAGCTTTTGAAGGTGGGAGCCCTGATAATGTCTTCTCTGGCCACATTGGTATAGAACTCCCTGATGAGGTTTGCATTTATCTTTGTTTCTGGGTTCGTGAGCTTTTGCCAACCCCTCTGTTCATTCTTCTCTCTAATCTGTGGGCACTCATCCTCGTTGAACTGGAATGTCAACTCTGGCAGTATTTTATTGTGCTTTAGCCATTCAAATTGGAGCTCATGGAAGGCGGTCTTGAATCTCCTTTCATCGAAAGGAATGCTCTCCACCGGTTCCTTCTCCTTTCGCCTCTTAGAGCTTGATGATGCCATGAGTAGGAGTTGGTATGTGAAGGTATTGAGGGGTATGGATTGATTATGGAATTCGATCGGGTTTAAATATGGTGTAGCTTAGAGGATTATGTTTCGAAAGAAAGAAGAGAGATGGATTGGACGGATAGTTGTATATGGAAGGGTTTAGAGTGGGGGTTGTTATATAGGGGGGTGATGAGACTTGAAGGGTGTGGATTGATTGAAAAATCCAATGATGGACGGTTGGGGTTTAGCATTAGATGGTCACAAGGATCACCATCCTTATGAATTGATTGGTTCGGTCTCTAAGGTTATCCTACTCCCAATGTTGCATAGCAACACTTCCCAAGGTACTCCCCTTGAGGATAAGTGTGTGGTTCCGTTATTGAAGTAGCCGAACCCCCCTTCAATTGGTTGTCCCTTCAATTTCTTCCAACATTCCCTTCAATATCCTTGCAAGACAAAAGAAAAGAGAGATTAGTTTGAATTGTGGCGGGAAGAAAAAATTTTTTGGAGGCTAGCCACCCCTCTCTTTTTTTTATATTTGCTTTTGGCTAACTAAGAGTCATTCATGAATGCAAACCAACTGACTAATCAAGTGCTCATGCATGCAACGTTGGTGACACCAAACTTAGTTTGTGATCATGTGGTAAAAATTGATTAGATTAAGGCTCTAAGGTTGACGTAATATGAATTGTGTTCAAGCTCTCTTAGTGTGCCTTGAACACCAAACTTTGCATTCACTATATGCTGCATGTAAAAGTTCTTATAAGTGCTTGTCAAATTTGGTTTAAAATTCATGAACCTTGCTTTATTAACTACTATCAAAGATTAAAATGAAAGGTTATAAAACATGGGTTGCCTCCCATGAAGCGCTTCTTTAACGTCATTAGCTTGACACCTGGCCTTTGCCAGGGTGGTTGGTGGTGCTTCAAATCCTCCCCTCTTGCAGTGAATCTATCTCCATTGGCTTTGTTAAGAAGCTCCACATGTTCTAAGGACAAAATTTTGCTGATGGTGTACACTTGAGGTAGCTGAGATGGGATGATGGGAAGATGAAGTGGGATAGGTGAAATATAAGCAGAGACCACTTCATCTCCGAGAGAAAAATCCTCTGTAGGGATCTTCTTGTTCCTCCATCCTCTTGGGGCCTTTTTTCTTGTCTCCCTCGTTGTTACTTTTCCCTTTGTGGTTTCTTCCTTTAGGATGGTTTTGTTGCTTGTCTCATGTGACTCTGGTGGGTCTAGCTCCTCTTGGGTTACACTTGGCTGTTGTTCCTTCTGACCATATTGCTTGTCAACCATAGGGGGTTCTCAGGTGTGGTGCTTGTGCTCCCGTGTTTGTCTCTTCCATTAGTCCCTCATTGTGCTCTTCCCTTGACTCTTTGCTATCATGATCTGCTTCTTGTGAGGGTTTGAAGACATTGAAGGTGAGTTGTTCATTATATATCCTCAATATTAGTTCTCCTTGCTCCACATCTATAAGTGCCCTGGCTGTGGCTAAGAATGGTCTCCCAAGGATGATGGGATGAATGTGATTCTCTTCCATCTCCAAGATAACAAAGTCTGTGGGAAGGAAGTAGTTACCAACCTTCACTAACATGTTTTCAACCACTCCTACTGCCTATTTTTAAGTTTTATCTCATTGATTTAGAGCTTTTTCATGAGGGATAGAAGCATTAAGTTGATGCTTGCTCCCAGGTCACAGAGTCCCTTATCAATCATTGCTTCTCCTATAGCACAGGGGATGTGAAAACTCCCTGGGTCCTTTTTCTTTGTAAGTGACTCTGTTTGAATGAGAGCACTGCACTCCTTATTCATCACTATTGTTTGCCCACCCTTCAGTGAACTCTTTTTGGTTAGCAGTTCCTTTATGTACTTGATGAATGAGGGCATCTGCTGCAGAGCCTTAATGAACGGTATGTTCACATGAAGGGATGCAAATAGGTCGAGGAACCTTGAATATACTCTCCTTGCTACACCACCCTTAAGCCTTTGGGGAAAAGGTGCATATGGGTTCAGAGTCTCCTCTTTCATTAGCTCCTCTTGATTTTTCTCTTCTTTCTTTTCCTTTAGATTGTCTTGGAAGTGTTGTGTTGGTGTGTATGCTTCTTCTACACTCCTCTCATCACTTAGAGTGATCATTTTGCACTCCTCCCATCTTACCTTCTTTGCTTCTCCTCTTGGGTCCTTCTCTGTGTCACTTGGAAATCAATCAGTAGGTTTGGGAAATTGTTCAGATAGATATCCCACTTGGGAGTCCAGCCTTTTAATGGTGTCTCCCTGGTTTTTGATATTGGCTCACACTTCATCCTTGAACACTCTATTGTCTTGGACTTCCTTACATATGTCTTCAAGTAAAGTCTCAATTCTGGAGAGTCTATCTTCGGTTGGTGATGCTGGGTTGAGGTTAGGAGATTGAGAAGGGTGATTAGGTATGTGTTGGTATGATCTCTGTGAGGGGTGTTGGTGAGTTGCATTGTTGTTGGAATTGTGGTTGTGGCATCTATGGTCTTGGCCTTGGTCTTGTTGGTTTCCCCACCCAAAATTAGGGTGGTTTCTCCAACCAGAATTGTAAGTTTTGGAGTATGGGTCATGGGTCAGTCTGGGTGAGTTCCCAATATAATTGGCTTGTTCCCAGTCACCTTCTTCTCCTGTATTCACTCCTTCTTGAGCTGGTGCTGAAGTGATGGCTGCTGCCACTTGGTTTTCTTCCACCTTCTTGGTAAGGTCAGCTAACTACTTGGTGATCATCTTATTTTGAGCCAGCAGTGCATCCATATGGTTCAGCTCCATCACTTGTTGCCTGAAGGTTTGTACATCAGCTCTCAGCCTGTTGATTCATTGAGGGGGGTATAATCTCGCCAAAAATTTGTTCACCACATCTTCCCAATTTGTCAAACTCTTCTTCGGGAAAGATTCCAGCCATTTAGATACTTTGTCCCTGAGTGAAAAAGGGAACAAAAGCAATCTATAGACATCTGGATGAACACCATTAGACTTCACAGTGTCACATATTCTTAGGAAGGTGGTTAAATGTTTATTGGGGTCTTGTTGGGCACTCCCTCCGAATGAACAATTGTTCTGAACAAGGGTGATGAGCTGGGATTTTAATTCAAAGTTATTGGCATGTATGATTGGCTTCTGGATACTGCTTCCACAGTTTCCTAGGATTGGATTGATGTAAGAGCCTATAACTCTTCTCTCTTGCCCAGCATGATTCACAGGGCTCTATCTGGCATGGTTGTGAGCTTCTCCTTCATGGTTGTTTTCCATGTTCTCCTCCATGTTTGTTTCAAAGTATTCTCTTCTTCCTCAGCACCAACAACTCTTTTCCCTCTTGCTTCCCTCCTTAATCTAAGGAATGTCCTCTCAGGTTCTGAATCAAAGGAAGTTGAAGCTCCGCTCCTTCTCCCTGTCATACAACTAACAGAGCACACAGCAAGAAGTAAAATGAAGAGATTATTCTTGTTAGAGTGGCTGTTAGTATGAGTGGTGCAATTTATCAAACAGTTAGTGGGTTAGTGAGCAGAATTGTAAATAATAAAAAAGAAAAAGAAAACAAAGAGGGGAGAGGGGATGAGGAAGGGAATAACTAAAACTAAAGGTAATTGATCAGGTAAAATAAACAATCAAAAGAAAATGATCATTCTAGTGAACTTCCAACTAAATGCCATAAACTTGATGCACAAAAACTTGTCTCTCAAAAAATTTTCCTTCGGCAAGTATACCGAATTGTCGTCAAGTAAAAATTCACAATAGAGTGAGGTCGAATCCCACAGGGATTGATTGGTCAAGCAATTTTAGTTAGAAAGATGTGCTAGTTGAGCTAACAGAAATTTAGTTGAGAGTTACAGAAAATTTAAATAGCGGGAAAGTAAAGTGCAGAAAGTAAATTGTAGAATCTTAAATGGGGATTTGGGGAAATGAGCATGAAGATAAATGGCAGAAAGTAAAGAGAATGGGTAAGATCAGAAATGGGGGATTTATTGGGCTTAGGAGATGTTGCATTCTCCAGATCAAATTCATTTTCATCTCTTCCTCAATCAATGCATTCATTGATCTCCTTGGCAATCTTAGGTGATTGGATCCCAATTCCTTGGCAACCCAATCTCTCTAAGCTTGAACAATTGCCCAATTCCTTGATTTAATTGCTCATGGGAAGAGATAAAGCATGGTCACTGCTTATACCACATGTATTTCCAAATCAAAGTGTTGGGAGGATTACATGTCACTATATCCATCCAAACCCCAATTTGGTCCAATATGAGAAAGCATTTCTAGCATGATCTCATCATCCCTTTTCCAAGGCTCAGAGGAGATCCAATTATGGATAGTTTCTCTTCCAAGACAACTAACCAATTGAATTAAGATCGAAAGCTTTCTAGTAAATCAAGAGAAAAGAAAGAGGAAAAAGAAGGTAAACTATAATTGATCCATCAAATTACAACAGAGCTCCCTAACCCAATGAAAGGGGGTTTAGTTGTTCATAGCTCTGGAAATGGAAAATGGTAGAAAAGAGTACATTCTCAACTGTAACTAGAAAAGTGCAGAAAAGTAAATATACAAGGTGTAGTTCTCCAAATTGCCCAGCTCCTTTCTAGTTTAAAACTACTCCTATATATACTACTCTTCTTGATCTTCTAGTTAGTTCTTCAAGTCTTGGATATGGGCCTTTGATCTTGAGTTGAAGCAGTTATAATCTTCAGTGGGCTCAGCTTTGCTTGCAGAAAAGTGTGAGTTAGGCATGGACGTTAGCTAGGACATTAGTGGTGTTAACGTTAAGTGAGAATGTGGGTTCGAGAACGTTAGTGACGATCACTGGTGGACGAAATTGTGATCATCAACAATGGCTCCAAAGAATTGGTGCTCTCAAACATGAATCACACTTAGTCACAACTCCGCACAACTAACCAGCAAGTGTACTGGGTCGTCCATGTAATACCTTACGTGAGTAAGGGTCGATCCCACAGAGATTGTTGGTATGAAGCTTATGATTACAGGAAAGGTATCACCTTCTTCCAGGAATGCATATTTTAGGGATGGTGGTAATGGTTTGAGCTCGGGTTTAGGAGGTTTCTCCTCTTCCTGAGGGATTTTCAGAGGTTCTACTATTCTCTCTGATTCCTCCAGATCAGGCTGAACATCTTTAAAGATGTCCTCTAGCTCTGATTCGAGACTCTCAGCCATATTGACCTCTCTTACCAGAGAGTCAATAATATCAACACTCATGCAGTCATTTGGGGTGTCTGGATGTTGCATGGCTTTGACAACATTCAACTTAAACTCATCCTCATTGACTCTCAGGGTTACTTCCCCTTTTTGGACGTCAATAAGGGTTCGGCCAATTGCTAGGAACGGTCTTCCTAGAATGAGAGTTGCACTCTTGTGCTCCTCCATTTCCAGCACCACAAAGTCAGTGGGAAAGGTAAATGGCCCAACCTTGACAATCATGTCTTCAATCACGCCTGATGGGTGTTTAATGGAACCATCAACAAGTTGGAGACATATCTGGGTTGGTTTGACTTCATCAGTCAACCCAAGCTTTTTTATAGTAGATGTAGGTATTAGGTTGATACTTGCCCCAAGATCACATAGAGCTTGCTTGGTACAAGTACCTTCTAATGTGCATGGTATCATAAAGCTTCCGGGATCTTTAAGCTTCTCAGGTAAGCTTTTCAGAATGACTGCACTACATTCTTCAGTGAGGTAAACTTTTTCAGTTTCCCTCCAATCCTTCTTATGACTTAAGATCTCTTTCATGAACTTAGCATAAGAGGGCATTTGCTCAAGTGCTTCTGCAAATAGAATCTTTATTTCAAGACTCCTGAGATAGTCTGCAAAGCAACCAAATTTCTTATCCTGTTTCGCTTGATGGAGTTTTTGAGGATAAGGCATTTTGGCTTTGTATTCATCAACCTTAGTTGCTGCAGGTTTATTGCCTACAGTCGTGGGTTGAGAAGCCTTTTTAGAGGAGTTTCTATCAGCACTTGTATGTGTCTGATCCCCCACTGGTGTTTGAATACCAGGGGTGGAAGCTGGAGTGGCGTTAGACGCCAACTCCTTATCTGTTTCTGGCATTTGAATGCCAGTACTGGGCTTCCTTTGGGCGTTCAACGCCAGTTCCTTGCTTGTTTCTGGCGTTGGACGCCAGGACTGAGCATGGGTTGGGCGTTCAACGCCAGTTTTCCACCTATTATCTGGCGTTTGAGTGCCAGAATTATTCCTCTCTGGGCTCTGACTGTCCTCAGAGGGATTTTGGGTAGCAGTCTGTTCATTTCTTGGCTTCCTGCTGCCTTGAAGTGGGGTATTTAATGTTTTTCCACTTCTTAATTGAACTGCTTGGTATTCTTCTGTTATTTGTTTTGATAACTGCTACTCTATTTGCTTCAACTGCACTTCCATATTCATATTATCTATTCTTGTTTCTTGCAATATTTTCTTGAATTCGGCTAGCTGTTTTGTTAGAAAATCTAATTGCTAATTGAATTCAGTAGCTTTTTCTGCAGGACTGAGTTCAATAGTTACTATTTTAGCCTCTTCGTTGATGAAAGGTTCACTGCTTAGGTACAGATGCTGATTTCTGGCAACTGTATCAATAAGCTCTTGAGCTTCTTCTATTATCTTTCTCATGTGTATAGATCCACCAACTGAGTGGTCTAGAAAAGTCTGAGCTCTCTCTATAATCCCAAAATAGAAGATGTCTAACTGCACCCACTCTGAAAATATTTCAGAGGGGCATTTTCTCAGCATTTCTCTGTATCTCTCCCAGACATCATAAAGGGATTCATTATCTCCTTGTTTGAAGCCTTGGATGCTCAGCCTTAGCTGTGTCATCCATTTTAGAGGAAAATAGTGATTCAAGAATTTTTTTGACAGCTCTTTCCATGTCTTTATACTGTCCTTAGGTTGGTTATTTAACCACCTCTTAGCTTGGTCTTTTACAGCAAATGGAAACAGGAATAATCTGTAGACATCCTGATCTACTTCCTTATCATGTACTGTGTCAACAATTTATAAAAACTGTGCTAGAAACTCTGTAGGTTCTTCCTGTGGAAGACCGGAATACTGGCAACTTTACTGCACCATGATAATGAGCTGAGGGTTCAACTCAAAACTACTAACTCCAATGGAGGGTGATGGTGTTTTTGTGGAAAATGAATTTCCAAACACAAAACTCACCAGCAAGTGTACTGGGTCGCATCAAGTAGTAATAACTCACAAGAGTGAGGTCGATCCCACAGGGATTGATGGATCAAGCAACTTTAGTGGGTGATTAGTTTAGTCAAGCTAACATTGAAGGGATATTGGATGAAATGTAGCCAACAGAATTATAAATGACAGGAAATTTAAAGTTGCAGAAAGTAAAATCGCATAAAACTTAAAGTGCAAGAAAGTAAACTAGCTGAAACTTAAATTGCAAGAAATGTAAATTGCATGAAAAGTAAAGAGGGTTGGGTGCTGGAAATTAAAGAGAGCAATAGATCAAAACTCAGAACTCTTGCAGAAAGCTTAACTTGCAGAAAAGCAAATTGGGATCATGAACAGAAATGTAAAATAAAGAACAAGTGCAGAAGAATTAAATTGCTTGAAAGTAAATTGAAAGCCAATAGAACAGTAAAAACAGAAGAGCAGCCAAGAACTCAACTCAATTGCAAAATAAAATTGAAGATCTCAGGGAATCAAAGAGACTAGAAAACAAGTCTAGATCTCACTCGCTTCCTTGATCCAACAGAAAACAAGTTTACAGAAGGAATAAGAATGGAAGCAGTAAAGAGAGTTTTGGTTCAAATCCTTAATTCACTGAAATTTTGCAGAAGAATAACAAGAGAAATCTTAGACCAAGAGGGAAATAGAATTCCTTCACTCTCAATCCAAAACTTAAAAATAGAAAAGAGGAAAATTAAAAGAGAGAGCTCTCTACTACTACTCCTAATGCTCCCTAGTGGAGCTAGCCTCCTTAATGAGATAGGATTGATGCCTTTATATAGGCTTTACAAAGTGAAAATGAAAATGAAATTAAAACAAATTACAATTAAAATGAAAATCCTAATCTAATTAATCCATGTGCCTTTGAGTGATGATGCGGGCTTTGCTTGCTTTGGATTTGAGGAGAAATGGGTTTGGTTGGCCTTGGTTCAATTGGTGAAGAATTGAGTTCAAAGGGAATTTTAATTGAATTTTTGGCCCATAGGTGTTGCTCCTAGGAGGCTGCTCTGCTCTTGTGGAAAGCAGAGCAGTGAAGCCTTGCATGGGGATCCAATTAGCCTGCCAAGTGTGGGAGGGGCACCAGGGGATTGCCCTGCCCTTGTGGAGAGCGGGGCAATGGTGTCATGGTGCGTGCCTTGCCTTCTTGGACCGTGTCATAATGCATGCAACAAATCCCTGGCCGTGTCATGCTCATGCTTGTGTGCGCCAAGGAGTGTGCTCTACTCTCCTTGTGAGCAGCACAATGGAGCTTCCAAGGGGAGTGCCAAGTTCGAATCCCATGGAGTGCATTGCTTGGCTTTTTCTTCTTGGCACCTAATTCACGCATAAGGCTTGGCTTCCTAGAGATCCTTGGTTTAAAAATTGGTGGCGGAAGTTGCTGTAATTTTTCCTTGAATTTTCATGAAGAAAAGCACGACATTGCTCTCCAAGAGAGCACTCTGCTCTCCTTGAGAGCAGACTTCCTTGGTTTCCTTGTGTCTCCCTCTTCGAGCCTTGGTGGAAGCACTTTGGTTTATTTTCGCTTGTTTTTGGCCCTTAAAGATGCCTTTCACTCATGCCTCAATTGTACACCAAATATGAATTACTATATATCGTTGGAAAGCTCTGAATGTCAGCTTTCCAACGCAACTAGAAGCACATCAATCGGACGTCTGTAGCTCAAGTTATAGCCCTTTGAAGGAGGCATGGTCATGTTGTGAGCCCCCAGATTTTAACTTAGCGAAAATTTGCTTCCAACCTCACTTTGTTTCATCATGATATTGCCCTGCCCTTGGCAAGAGCAGGGCAATGTGCGTGCTGGTTGCTTCCTCCTTTAATTTGGTCATGGGCCACACTTTTAAAAGCGTGGCCTAAGGCTCCAAAGTGTGCTCCAACTTCAAAGTGTGCCCCAAAGCTCTTTTTTTTTTCTTTTTAGCTTATTTTGTGCTTCTTTGCTTCTTTTTCTTCCTATTTCCTACAAGATTTATAAAATTAAAAGATCAAGGAAATATTCCAATTAAGCACAAAAGAATGCAATATTTAAGCACTAATCATCAATTTATTGTATGAAAAAGCATAGAAAAATAGGTATGTGATGACTTGTCATCACAACACCAAACTTAAACCTTGCTTGTCCCCAAGCAAGAAAAGAATCATGCAATAAAGATTGACAATCCAAGGTAAGAAGAATAGCAACTCAATGTTCATGGTAAGCTAGTTTTCTATGCATGCTTCAATCACAAAAGAAATGTAAATGATTGATGCTTCTATCTAGCTCAATTTATGAAATCTTTTTCTTATAATTCTTCCTTGAAACAAGCTTTTGATTTTTTTTTTTAGCTTCTCCTTTTGGGTGCTTTGCCCCATGAGTTAATAACAAAGCTACAACTTCTAAATGCTTTGTTTTCAAGTATTACCACTTGATACATAAGCACCACAAGCATTTAATTAGAGGACTTCATTAAGCTCATCATTTTTTTTCTTTTCTTGACTCTCTAATCATTGATGCTCAGAACCTTGAGCTTTGAGGGAGTGCTTTTGCACTTGAGCCTAGCCTTGACTTCTAAGTATTTTGTTTTCAAGTATTTGGCTTGATACATAAACACCACAAGCACTTAACAAATAAATTACCATTGGTACTCAGAGCCTTCAGCTTTCTCATTCTTTCCCTTTTTCTTTTCTTGCTTTAATTGTATTTGCTTCCTTCAAGGTTTTCATGATTTCAAAAGATTTCACAAAATGTACTAGATGAAAAACTTCAAATAAATAAAATCCAATGCAATTGAGCAACAATCAATCATACTAGCTTTCCAATACTTGTATGCACATGCTAAATTCTTCTTTAATTCCTTGTTTGTTTATGATCATGATGCTTTTTTGCTTTTGAACTCACAGGATTCAAGTTGGTAGTCATAATGGTACAGCACCATGTTATAATTCAAAATTCAAGCTATGCTTTATTCATACACACATGTAAACAGAAAAGATGAAGACAATCATGCAATTTAAGTGCTGGAAACAAATGAGAAGAAAAGGAACTCTACAACCTTGTAGTTCATCTTCATTATTGTTGTCCTTTTTCCTCTATTCTTCCTCTTTCCCTTGCCAAACTCAGAATGCTTGCTCATCCTCAAGCAACAATTAGAACAATGGCTATGGGGCTAAGATGGATCATGAATGTCTTATACAATGAAATGTTAGTAGTACATGTGTTTTAAGCAAGCAAAATGAAAGATAACAATCAAGGCACCAGAGACAGAGACATTTTGATTGCAAACATAAGAAGATGAGCACAATACATTGCATAAAAGATAAGTGGCACACCAAACTTAGTGTGACACTTTCACTTGGAACTGATGCAAGTATCTAGTAGATATGGGAACCAAATTTTTGTTGCATAGCAACACCAAACTTAGAATGCAATCATATGTCAATTTATTTGAATACTAAGCAAATGAAACTGTTATATGTTAAGTACAATCACCAAGCCAAGAATCTGTCATGAATAAAGCTCTCTTGGTAATGTATTAACAAACACAATAAATAAGCAAACTAAAATGAAAGCATTTAAAAACAGAAAAATGACTAAAGAAAGTAGAATGAAAAAGTGTCAAATTAAAATAAAAAAAATAAAACTGTAGAGGCATTATGATTATATAGACAAGTAGTGTTGCTTGAATGAATTGCATAGAAAATAAGTGGCACACCAAACTTAGAATCTTGGTGTGTCACTTTCATTTTTGATTTGATGCAATCATCCAAAAATATTGAAAATAGTTGCAAGGCAACACCAAACTTAGAATGTGATCCTATGCCAATTTATTGAAATTTAAACACAGCAAAGAAAGAGAATAAACTAAGCAGAGAAATGAAATGTTACCTATGGTTGGGTTGCCTCCCATCAAGCGCTCTTTTAGTGTCATTAGCTTGACATATTGTTCTTTACTTTCTTCCTCTTCTTCCAGTATGTTAAGAGGAATGACCTCAAGGGGGGAGAAGATTCAGCTACTGTCCCTTGTCTTGGCCTTTCCTCAGCAAGCTTCCTTTTGCAAATGGCTTGATTGATCTTGCTTGCTGGATCAGGGACAGGATTGGTGCTCTTGTTAGTTGCCTTCACTTCTTTGGATTCAAGTCTTGGTGGTTGTGTGATTGTTGGAGTCTTCTCTTTATCAAGAGTCTTTTGAATTGGTGGTTCCATGAGTCCTTCTTCTATGCGACTCTTTGCTTCAATTGAGGGTGACTTCTCTTGAGTGTCTTCCTCACTTTCTTGCTCCTCCACTCCTTCCCTTGTCACCTCAAGTGCAGTTTTATTTTCAATCATCTCATTCTTCATTAAAAGTTCACTTGATGCAGTGGCCTCCTTATCTTGCTCTTCCACTTTCTCCTTCACATCCATCAATTGGCCTTCATTTTCCTTGCTCAATAGTTCTAAGCTCCTCCTTATTTTCTCTAAATCTCTATTTATATTTTTGAAGAGAGCTTCTTGCCTTTTCCAGGATTGTTCTTGTCTTTCAAAAAATCCTCTAGACTTTTGAAGGAGATCCTCTGAATCACAATTTGAAGAATTGTTGAACTCATCACAGTATAGATTGCTAAGATTTCTTTGATTTTGACTTTCCCAGTCACAATATGAGTAGTTGTTAGACTCATCAAAATCTGGATCATATTGTGTCTCTGGGAAGTGTCCCATATGATTCTCTTGCTCATCTTGTGTCTCTGAAGCAATTCTCCATGGATTGGAGTGCTCAAAATCTGTTAATTCTTGGTGATATCCCCAGCCATCATTAGAGGTTGGTGATGGTGGGTGATATCCTGAAAAATTTTGTTTGACTGCAAGATGAGTTGAACTCCATTTGTATTTTGCAAAATACAACACCATTAAAAATTGAAATTCGTGTCACAGAGACAGAATTTCTTAGTGAGGCAAAAACACAAACACCTTGGTTTCAGTTTAAAACAGAGAACAAAAACAAAAAAAATGTTTGATCTAGACTTCTCACCCACTTAATCATTGTTGATCTAATCAATCCCCGGCAACGGCGCCAAAAACTTGATGGTGTTTTTGTGGAAAATGAATTTCCAAACACAAAACTCACTGGCAAGTGTACCAGGTCACATCAAGTAGTAATAACTCACAAGAGTGAGGTCGATCCCACAGGGATTGATGGATCAAGCAACTTTAGTGGGTGATTAGTTTAGTCAAGCTAACATTGAAGGGATATTGGATGAAATGTAGCCAACAGAATTATAAATGACAGGAAATTTAAAGTTGCAGAAAGTAAAATCGCATAAAACTTAAAGTGCAAGAAAGTAAACTAGCTGAAACTTAAATTGCAAGAAATGTAAATTGCATGAAAAGTAAAGAGGGTTGGGTGCTGGAAATTAAAGAGAGCAATAGATCAAAACTCAGAACTCTTGCAGAAAGCTTAACTTGCAGAAAAGCAAATTGGGATCATGAACAGAAATGTAAAATAAAGAACAAGTGCAGAAGAATTAAATTGCTTGAAAGTAAATTGAAAGCCAATGGAACAGTAAAAACAGAAGAGCAGCCAAGAACTCAACTCAATTGCAAAATAAAATTGAAGATCTCAGGGAATCAAAGAGACTAGAAAACAAGTCTAGATCTCACTCGCTTCCTTGATCCAACAGAAAACAAGTTTGCAGAAGGAATAAGAATGGAAGCAGTAAAGAGAGTTTTGGTTCAAATCCTTAATTCACTGAAATTTTGCAGAAGAATAACAAGAGAAATCTTAGACCAAGAGGGAAATAGAATTCCTTCACTCTCAATCCAAAACTTAAAAATAGGAAAGAGGAAAATTAAAAGCGAGAGCTCTCTACTACTACTCCTAATGCTCCCTAGTGGAGCTAGCCTCCTTACTGAGATAGGATTGATGCCTTTATATAGGCTTTACAAAGTGAAAAAGAAAATGAAATTAAAACAAATTACAATTAAAATGAAAATCCTAATCTAATTAATCCATGTGCCTTTGAGTGATGATGTGGGCTTTGCTTGCTTTGGATTTGAGGAGAAATGGGTTTGGTTGGCCTTGGTTCAATTGGTGAAGAATTGAGTTCAAAGGGAATTTTAATTGAATTTTTGGCCCATGGGTGTTGCTCCCAGGAGGCTGCTCTGCTCTTGTGGAGAGCAGAGCAGTGAAGCCTTACATGGGGATCCAATTAGCACGCCAAGTATGGGAGGGGCACCAGGGGATTGCCCTGCCCTTGTGGAGAGCGGGGCAGTGGTGTCATAGTGCGTGCCTTGCCTCCTTGGACCGTGTCATGATGCGTGCAACAAATCCCTGGCCGTGTCATGCTCATGCTTGTGTGCGCCAAGGAGTATGCTCTGCTCTCCTTGTGAGCAGCGCAATGGAGCTTCCAAGGGGAGTGCCAAGTTCGAATCCCATGGAGTGCATTGCTTGGCTTTTTCTTCTTGGCACCTAATTCACGCATAAGGCTGGGCTTCCTAGAGATTCTTGGTTCGAAACTTGGTGGCGGAAGTTGCTGCAATTTTTCCTTGAATTTTCATGAAGAGAAGCACGATATTGCTCTCCAAGAGAGCACTCTGCTCTCCTTGAGAGCAGACTTCCTTGGTTTCCTTGTGTCTCCCTCTTCGAGCCTTGGTGGAAGCACTTTGGTTTATTTTTGCTTATTTTTGTCCCTTAAAAATGCCTTTTACTCATGCCTCAATTGTACGCCAAATATGAATTGCTATATATCGTTGGAAAGCTCTGAATGTCAGCTTTCCAACGCAACTGGAAGCACATCAATCGGACGTCTGTAGCTCAAGTTATAGCCCTTTGAAGGAGGCATGGTCATGCTGTGAGCGCCCAGATTTTAACTTAGCGAAAATTTGCTTCCAACCTCACTTTGTTTCATCATGATATTGCCCTGCCCTTGGCAAGGGCAGGGCAATGTGCGTGCTGGTTGCTTCCTCCTTTAATTTAGTCATGGGCCACGCTTTTAAAAGCGTGGCCTAAGGCTCCAAAGTGTGCTCCAACTTCAAAGTGTGCCCCAAAGCTCTTTTTTTCCTTTTTAGCTTATTTGTGCTTCTTTGCTTCTTTTTCTTCTAATTTCCTAAAAGATTTATAAAATTAAAAGATCAAGGAAATATTCCAATTAAGCACAAAAGAATGCAATATTTAAGCACTAATCATCAATTTATTGTATGAAAAAGCATAGAAAAATAGGTATTTGATGACTTGTCATCAGAGGGTATACAGATACTACTCTCATATGAAGCAGTAGTGGGGTTAGCATATGACCCCAGAGTCCTTTTGGACTATTCATTTCCATTTAAGTCCATAATGGGAAAGCGAGATGATGTGAACTTATTTTATTTATTTTATTATTATAGAGAAGGTTTCAAAATAATAAAATAAAATAAAATAAAAACTAAAATAAAAAGGAAAACAAAAAGAATTTGAAAATATTTTATGAAGAAATTCGAAAAAGTGAGGAGAGAGAAAGTGGTTAGAATATTTTTGAAAAAGCTATAATTTTAAAATTTTAAAAATGAAATCCGAAATTTTTTTTGTTTAAAAATTTCGAGATAATTGCTTTAAAATTAGTTAGAAAAAATATATTTTTTTTAATTTTGAATTTTATGATGAAAGAGAAAAACACACAAAAGACCCAAGACTTAAAATTTTTAGATCTAATGCTCCTTGTTTTCGAAAATTTTGGAGGGAAAACACCAAGGAACACCAAACTTAAAAATTTTAAGATCAAAACACAAAGAAGACTCAAGAATACTTTGAAGACTCACAAGAACAACAAGAACAAAAGAAAGAATACCAAACTTAAAATTTTTAGAAAACCACAATAAAATTTTCGAAAATTAAAGAAAGATTAACAAGAAAACACCAAACTTAAAGTTTGGCACAAGATTTAATCAAAGAAAAATTATTTTTGAAAAAAAAGTTTTAAAAGGAGGATACCCAATTGCCAAGAACATAAGCCAACGCTCTAGCCAACTGAGCTATAAATGTAACGTATTTTAATATTATATAAAAAAAACTATTTTTTAAAACTAATATTTTGAAAAAGCACAAGGAAAACACGAAAACACACAGAACAAGAAAAATCAAAGATCAAATAAGAAAAATTGAAAAGAACAATTTGAAGATCAAGGAAAAACAAAGAACATGCAATTCGAAAATTTGAAAGACAAAGAAAAGCATGCAATTAACACCAAACTTAAAACATGACACTAAACTTCACAGAAAACTAAAAAATAATAAAGAAAAATAATATTTTTGAAAAAGTTTTTAAAAAGGGATAATAAAAGATGCAATTCTAGTGACTCTAAACCAAAAGGACTAATTTTTCCTAATCTAAGCAACAAGATTCACCGTCAGTTGTTCAAACTCAAACAATTCCCGGCAACGGCGCCAAAAACTTGGTGCACGAAATTGTGTATGCCAATATTAATGGACTATTTCTCACAGCTTCGCACAACTAACCAGCAAGTGTATTGGGTCGTCCAAGTAATACCTTACGTGAGTAAGGGTCAAATCCCACGGAGATTGTTGGCTTGAAGCAAGCTATGGTTATCTTATTATTCTTAGTTAGGATATAATATCAATAATAATTTTTAGTTTCAATTGTAAAAAGTAAAAGAGCATGAAATAAATACTTATTATGCAGTAATGGAGAATATGTTGGAGTTTTGGAGATGCTTTGTCCTCTGAATTTCAGCTTTTCCCTTGTCCTCCTCTTCACACACGCAAGGCTCCTTCCATGGCAAGCTGTATGTAGGGAATCACCGTTGTCAATGGCTACTTCCCATCCTCTCAGTAAAAATGGTCCAAATGCTCTGTCACAGCACGGCTAATTATCTGTCGGTTCTCGATAATGTCGGAATAAGATCCATTGATCCTTTTACGTCTGTCACTACACCCAACACTCGTGAGTTTGAAGCTCGTCACAGTCATCCAATCCTTGAATCCTACTTGGAATACCACAGACAAGGTTTAGACCTTTCGGATTCTCAATGATGCCGCCAATGGATTCTAGCTTATACCACGAAGATTTTGATTAAGGAATCTAAGAGATACTCATTCAATCTAATGTAGAACGGAGGTGATTATCAAGCATACGTTCATGGATTGAGGAAGGTGATGAGTGTCACGGATCATCACCTTCTTCATAGTGAAGCACGAATGAACATCTTAGATAGGAACAAGCGTGTTTGAATGGAAAACAGAAATAATTGCATTAATTCATCGAGACGCTACAGAGCTCCTCACCCCCAACAATGGAGTTTAGTGACTCATGCCGTCAAAAGGTGCAAAGTTCAGATCTAAAAATGTCATGAGATACAAAATAAATCTCTAAAAGTTGTTTAAATACTAAACTAGTAACCTAGGTTTACAAAAGATGAGTAAACTAAGATGGATAGTGCAGAAATCCACTTCTGGGCCCACTTGGTGTGTGCTGGGGCTGAGACTTAAGCTTCTCACGTGCTTGGGCTGTTCCTGGAGTTGAACACCAGGTTGTAACCTGTTTCTGGCGTTGAACTCCAACTTGCAACCTATTTCTGGCGCTGAACGCCAGACTGCAACATGGAACTGGCGTTGAACGCCAGTTTACGTCATCTATCTTCGTGCAAAGTATGAACTATTATATATTGCTGGAAAGCCCTGGATGTCTACTTTTCAACCCAATTGAGATCGCGCCAATTGGAGTTCTGTAGCTCCAAAAATTTATTTCGAGTGCAGGGAGGTCAGAATCCAACAACATCAGTAGTCCTTTTTCAGCCTAAATCAGATTTTTGCTCAGCTCCCTCAATTTCAGCCAGAAAATACCTGAAATCACAGAAAAACATCCAAACTCATAGTAAAGTCCAGAAATATGATTTTTTCCTAAAAACTAATAAAAATCTACTAAAACTAACTAAAACATACTAAAATCTACATGAAATTACCCCCAAAAAGCGTTAAAATATCCGCTCATCAGCATACATGATAATTGCATGCATTGTGTTGAAGTATAGGCTAGATTTCTAAGTTTGGTGTGCCTGAAGGCACTCCAAAATAGGTTTTCAAGCCTTCTTAGACTATATGCTTATTCATTTTGATGGAGTATATAGCCAAACGTTAAGTTTGGTGTCTGCATATACACTTAACCTCATAGAAACCATTTTGCTTAGAGGATCAAAATTATGAATAGATGAGCCGTACGTAGCTTCATTTTAGGAGTTTATGGTAGAAAATAAAATGTTCCTTATGATAAATGTACCAATTATGATGAATATTAATTGCATTTTATATGGATCCCTTAGTATAGAATAAGTTTGGTGTCCACCAAATTTTTGTTCAAAATCTAAGGAGTATAGTTGGTCAATTGCACACAAGGAACATGCAAAAATCTTGTTTTATTTACCACTACACCACCGTGCCATACTTTATGTCCAATGCTTACCAATTCTTTAATTTAATTGTGTAGGACAAAGAAGGTTGAAAAGAGGACAATGTGGAATGCATGCACGGCTAGGACAAAGAGAAAGAGAGTCACATGTGCCTAGGGAATGGTGCATTCTTGGAAACAAAAATATGCATGCTTGGAGCTCTTGGTGGCCGAACCACATGCATCCAATGGGGGAGCAATCCTTGTCAAGCTCCAACTATGCATGCAAGCCGTCCATGCCTTAAGCTCCCCACAAAATTTGCTCAATCTCCACCCTTCTTTCACATAATCGAACTCTCTCCTCACTTGTGGTGCTGTGTGAAGACTTGATACCTTGTCTATAAATAGCTTGAGACACTTCATAAGCTATACAAGCATTTAGTCCACTCTTCTTCTATCCCACAAACATGGTTAACAACCCTCCTCCCCAAACAGCACATCATTCTCCACTCCTTTCACAACAAAACCGAACCTCACCTCCCCCAAAGCTCATCCTTGATTCTTCTTTCTTTCTAAACTCATGGCTCCATCAAGCTCTAGTAGAAGAAAAGGAAAATAGCCCATGGTGACCGAACCTCCAACCTATGATGCAAAGAAATTTAAATCTCAGTATCATGAAGGAAGATATCATAGGCTTATGAAATCAAAGCATGTCATTCCTGAGATGGGCTTCTACTTGAGGGAGTGGAAATATCCCATCATGAGGCAAATTACCAAGGAAAGGAGATGGAAACTTCTATGTGCACCTCTCACTGACATTAGTGCAGTTATGGTATGAGAATTTTATGCAAATACTGTGAAAGGAACTGCAGACAGCCCTCCTAATAAAAGCTTTATCAGAGGTGTTGAAGTGGATTTTAGCCCAGCCTCAGTCATGAGAGTCTTCCAGTTGAGGAGAATAACCTATGGAGAGCTTATTTTCGAAGATAGAATGCAGGGAGAGAATGACCCTAATGAGATTCTACAGGGGATATGTTTAGAAGGCACAGACTGGGAAAGAGACTCAAAGGGAGCCCCAAGCCACTTGAAAAGAATAGATCTCACTCCTGAAGCCAAGGGATGGTATGAGATAGTAAGGAGATCTATACTCCTTACTGGAAACACCTCATCGGTCACAGTCAAGCGAGCACTCTTGACATACTGCATCCTACATGGAAGAGAAATCAACCTCTCACAACTCATAGTCGACAGTATTCAAGAGACGGCTGAAAGCACGAACAAATCGAGTAGGCTTGGTCATCTAAGCACCATTCTAAGGCTATGCAACAGGGCTGGGGTGCTCTTTGAAGAAGAAGACACAGAGAAGGTAATAAGAGGAAAGGAAATCACAAAAACAAGCATGGAAGGTGCTAGTGAAGATGATGATTCAGAGGAAGGAAGAACTCAAAGTAGAAGAAGAAGACCACAAGTGGAGGGGGAGCAAGTTCCTGATGCATTGGATTTGAGTCAAATACAGAGAATAATTGAGAAAATGTCTCAACATTTCATGAGGCAGCAGGAGCAATCTTTGAAGGATAGAAAGGAAAGAGAGGCTTGGCAGCGACAAATGATCGATCAACAAGAGGCTTGGCAGTAGCAAATGATAGCCCAAGAACAAGAATTTCAAACAAGAATTCTTGAAGAGCATAAAGAACAATCAAAAGATTTTAAAGAATCATATGATAAATTGTATGTGAATCAAGCTAAGTATGGGGAATATACTCACAACTTCTATCAGTGGAAGAATATACATCATACCATTGAAGAAAGTAGGCACACAGATAGAATAGAGTATGATGAGGATACACAAGCAAAGTTAGATTATTTGACCCATAGCATACCAGCACTGAATCCACAAATCAAACCATTTGAGCAATGCCAAGAGCTAAGATACCGTCAGAGGGCAAAGACCGAAAGGCATTCATCATGGATGCATCAAAGATTGGAGGCAGCAGGACTCTCAGGTCTCATAGACTCTGTCTGGGATAGAAGGTGCACTGGTGAAGAAGCTCAGGACTATTCCAAGCTCTGGAAGAGAAAGAAGAAGAAGGGAGAATCAAGCAACAACCAGGGACATAACAACTAAAAGGTGGTGAAGTTCTTTCATAATTTTAAATTAAATAAGGAAGATGTATGTCTGAAACATGATATGCCTCCAATTGCTCTTTGTTCTACATTTTTATGTTTTTAGTAGTTAGCTTGAAAGTGATCTGCATAATAATTGTCATCCATCATTAGCTTGAACTTTGTTTTGTTTCCTTTCTGCTTGAATAGAAGAAAAATATTTGAATTAGAAAGTGAATATCCAATGTTGTAGAAGTTTGAATGAAAGTTGGTGGTGGTATTTGTTTGATTCAATTGTTAGCTCATAAAATAAATACTGCATAATGACATGTTTGTTGAAATATGAATTAGCTTGCTGCTACAAAGTCTACTATTAATAGAAATCCCCTGAGAATGAATCAAAACAAAAAGAAAAGAAAATGAAAAAGCCATGAATTGGCAAAGAAACAAACAATAAGGCTAGACACCAATAGCTTGGACCCTAGGACATATGCCTGTGGCGTTTATGTACTAGGATATGCTTAGACAAGTAGGTTCTGAGGAGTATTTTGAAACTTGGCTACTTAGATCAACTGATTTGGGATTGCCAACCAAAAGTCCACCATTAAGAGCAACCTAGCTACAAAACACTTAATGATCCAAAGAGATGCTGGGCATCAATGATCCTAGGAAGAAAAGGTGAGCCATGTGTCTGTGGTGAAGGAATGTTGAGCAAAACTAAGCCAAAGGCTGCTGCAACATTTGCCACCAAGCCTTCAATGAATAATAAGCTCTTTAAGCAAAATAAGGAAAGAAAAATGAGCAAGGGAACAAGCAAAAGTGAAACATTATAGCAGCAACCTTAGTGAACCTTTGAGGAAACATATATTATGTAACAGCACTTAATAAATGAGCTATCATTGTCTGTATAAAATCCCATGAACCAAGTTCAACTATTTGCTAAATAAGGATATGCATACTTCTCTGTTTCATTCCATCTTCTCTTCTGTTTGATGCTTGCTTGGGGACAAGCAAGGTTTAGGTTTGGTGTTGTGATGACAAGTCATCATATGCTAGCTTTGCAAGCATTTTTCACTTGTTTCATTAGGTTTTATGCATTTTCTTGCATTATAAGTAAGTAATTTGGAGAGGAATTGCATGGTTTTGTTGAATCAATCAACCATCCTTTATTTGACACTAAATCATGAGGTTTAAGCTAAAATTAATTGAGTTTTGAATGAATTTTAAACCTTGTGAATTTGGTGATACTTTGATTGGTTGTTTTGATTACTTGTAGGTGAAGAAAAGAAGAAAATAAGAAAGCGTAGCCTAAGAAGCGTGGCCCAAGGAAGAGAAAAGCATAGCACATTGAAGAGGGAAACCCATAGCGCTCTCTCCAAGAGCTCAGAGCTCTCCAAAGGAGCGCTACTCAAGGCCAAGGAAGCAAAGCATAGATGCTGTGCTCTCCTTGTTAACCGAGCACCAAGGAAGCAAGGGAAGAAACTCAATGGTCGGTTAATGCCATTAACTTTATCGGGCTTGGCACAAAATAAATCCAAGGTGCAATGTTGGTTAGTTGAGGCCACAAGGTTCGAACCATGCACCTAAGGGAAGGAGAGAGCGCTACTCATAAAGGAAAATAAGCCAAAATTGGCCAAAATGCACTCACAAGGAATCGAACTAGGGAACTCACACTACAAGGCTTGCAAAAGAAATTAGCTAGAGTGGTGTGGCAAGGATTCGAACTTGGGAGGTTCATGAAGGGCAAGAAAAAGGCGCTACACTCCTTCACAAAGAAAATCAGCAACAAGGCTCCAAAGGGGTTCGAACCTGGAGCCTCATTAACAAGGAGAGGGATGTAGCGCTCTTGCCAATCACCTAGCGCTACCCTCCTTGTTTTTCTAGCAACTTGACACGGCCAGGGAAGCTTGGCACAGCAATTTGACACGGTCCAGGGACAAATGGGGCGCTCACAAGACTTGGCAAGGCAGCATGGATGCTGCGCTCTTGCCAATCACCGAGCATTGTCCTGATGCGCGCCCAAGGAGTTGTGTCGCACAAAATTGGAAGGCTAGCAAAGGGAAATGCGATGCTCTTATCACCAACCGAGCACTCTACTGGGAGTGTGGCCCATGATAAAAAATTCAACCAAAATTCCAATTAAATTTAATTCTTCACCAAATTTAAAAGCCCACTCCAAATTCTAAAATCCAAAAATAGGAAGTGTATAAATAGAAGTTAGTTTGAGTAAGAAAAAACTTTTTGGGGAGCCATTTGTTATTTTCACTTTTGATCTTTTAGAGATTCTTATTTTGGGAGCTGAATTTGAAATTTTAGTTTTGGGGATTGAGAATTGAATTCTCTTCTTCTTTGTTCTTACTTTCACTCTCTACTCTTTGTTTTTGAATCTCAGGTTGATAATTGAAGGAATTCTGTTTCAATCTCACCTTGAGATCTCTCTATTTTATTTTTCTGCATAATTCAAGGATTTGTGATTTAGATCTAAGTTTTTCTACTGATTTTCATCTTTACTTCTTCTTCAATTGTTCTTGGTTGGATCAAGGAAGAAATTGAGATCTAGACTTGTTTTCTAGTTGATGCACGAAAACTTGTCTCTCAACAAATTTCCCTTCGGCAAGTATACCGAATTGTCGTCAAGTAAAAACTCACAATAGAGTGAGGTCAAATCCCACAAGGATTGATTGGTCAAGCAATTTTAGTTAGAAAGATGTGCTAGTTGAGCTAACAGAAATTTAGTTGAGAGTTGCAGAAAATTTAAATAGCGGGAAAGTAAAGTGTAGAAAGTAAATTGCAGAATCTTAAATGGGGATTTGGGGAAATGAGCATGAAGATAAATGGCAGAAAGTAAAGAGAATGGGTAAGATCAGAAATGGGGGATTTATTGGGCTTAGGAGATGTTGTATTCTCCGGATCAAATTCATTTTCATCTATTCCTCAATCAATGCATTCATTGATCTCCTTGGCAATCTTAGGTGATTGGATCCCAATTCCTTGGCAACCCAATTTCTCTAAGCTTGAACAGTTGTCCAATTCCTTGATTTAATTGCTCATGAGAAGAAATGAAGCATAGTCACTGATTATACCACATGTATTTCCAAATCAAAGTGTTGGGAGGATTACATGTCACTATATCCGTCCAAACCCCAATTTGGTCCAACATGAGAAAGCATTTCTAGCATGATCTCCTCATCCCTTTTCAAAGGCTCAGTGGAGATCCAATTATGGATAGTTTCTCTTCCAAGACAATTAACCAATTGAATTAAGATCGCAAGCTTTCTATTAAATCAAGAGAAAAGAAAGAGGAAGAAGAATGTAAACTATAATTGATCCATCAAATTACAACAGAGCTCCCTAACCCAATGAAAGGGAGTTTAGTTGTTCATAGCTCTGAAAATGGAAAATGGTAGAAAAGAGTACATTCTCTCCTGTAACTAGAAAAGTGCAGAAAAGTAAATATACAAGGTGTAGTTCTCCAAATTGCCCAGCTCCTTTCTAGTTCAAAACTACTCCTATATATACTACTGTTCTTGATCTTCTAGTTAGTTCTTCAAGTCTTGGATATGGGCCTTTGATCTTGAGTTGAAGCAGTTACAATCTTCAGTGGGCTCAGCTTTGCTTGCAAAAAAGTGTGAGTTAGGCATGGACGTTAGCTAGGACGTTAGTGGTGTTAACGTTAAGTGAGAATGTGGGTTCGAGAACGTTAGTGACGATCACCTTTTCCACTAATGTTCCAACCCACTAGTGATCCACGTTAACTTCAACGTTAGTGGCACTAACGTGACCACTAACGTTGCCACCTTGGTCCTTCACAAACGTTATTGGCGTTCACCTTTTTCAATAATGTTGGCTCTTGGGTTTTCTCCCCACGTTAGATTTCACGTTAGTGTAACTAACGTGACCCTTAACATGGGCATGCCTAAGCTTCGAGAGCATTAGTGACACTTACCTTTGTCACTAACGCTACAAACGCCCATCCTTCCCACGTTAGAGTTCACGTTAATTGGATTAACGTGACCCCTAACGTGGTGGTGATTGCCATCTCCAACGTTAGTGACAAAAGTGAGTATCACTAACGTTGGCCCATCATGCTTAGCTCCATGTTAATCTTCACGTTAGTGGTCTTAATGTGACCACTAACGTGGGCACCCTTGGCTTAGTCCAACGTTAGTGACAAAGGTGAGTGTCACTAACGTTGGCGATTGCTTTCTTTTCCCATGTTAGAGTTCACATTAATTAGATTAACGTGGCTCTTAACGTGGCTAAATGTGCCTTGTGGAACGTTAGTGGCATTCACTTTTACCACTAACGTTGGAGCTTCTCTTTTCCTCCACGTTAGCTACCACGTTAATGTACTTAACGTGGCAAATAACGTGGGCTATGATGGCGTCGAAGGTGTTATTGGTGATCACTTTTTCCATTAACGCTACAAGCTTGTCCCCATTCCACATTAGTGGTTACGTTAATTAGCTTAACGTGACAACTAATGTGGCTCCTTCTTGCTTTCTTTGTCCTGAAATCAAGAAATTAAAGTGCATCAAAGTTCTGTACGAAGTCATGAGATTATGCATCATCAATTATATCATTCAATTCTTGCCTAATTCTCATGAAATCATGTAAAGTTCACAATGTTTGCTTGAATCAAGGTGTAAGTGTATTTTCGTCCAAAACTTGCTTATTTACTAAGAAAATGCATGAAACTATCCTAAAACAGTAAAGAAAAGGTCAGTGAAACTGGCCAAGATGCCCTGGCATCACAAGTCTCTTGACCCCTGAAATCTTTACTCTCTTAGTGAGAGTCTGCAATCTAAGTTTGGTTCATTTGCTGTTTGCTTCTTCAAGCAATTTTACTCTTCTGTTTGAGATCTTTTTCAATTCAAGTCATCTTCTATTCTTCTGCTAATTGCTGTTTACTGTCTTTTGTTTAAATTCTGCATTCCCAGCTCCCTGACCCCTTTATGATTCAAGCAATTTACATTTCTTGCGATCTAAGTCACTGTCATTTACTTTACTTGTTCTTTAAGATTCAACTCTTTAATTCTTCTGCACTTTAAATTCTTGTCAATTTTTCCTCTCCCTTTACATTTCATGCAATTTAGCTTCTGTCAGATACAAATCACTCAAACCAACTTCTGTCTGCTTGACTAAATTAACCACTAAACTAAAATTGCTCACTCCTTCAATCCATGTGGGATCGACCTCACTCACGTGAGTTATTATTACTTGATGCGACCCGGTACACTTGCCGGTGAGTTATGTGTGTTGGAAATCTAATTTTCTAAAAATACAGTTGTAGCTGAGGGTTATATACTCTTGGAGTTGAATGCGACTCTGCATGGATTACCGACGGTTGAACAAAGTGACTGTGAAAAATAAGTATTCATTGTTGAGGATAGATGACTTAATGGATCAGTTGCAAGGAGATGGAATGTTTTCCAATAATTAATTTAAGATCCAATTACCATCAAATAAGGGTGAAGGAGGATGGCAATGGGAGTCCTAATACGAGAGAGATTACCAACGAATGCGTGAGAGCCGATCTGTTTTTCTTTTGTAACCCAAAGTGAAGTACTTTTTCCATGATCCTTTTTTATAATTAATTTGAATATTCCCTAATCCTATCCTTTGCTCACATGTATCCTCGCCCGAAATTAGTAGCCCTTGACATGAGCCTAAACCTGCTTTGACCCAATAAAGTGTGAGGGAGATTACTGTTGAGATAAATCATCTATATTCACGGAATTGTGATTTTTGTTTTAATCATCAACACAGACATATTTTGATTTAATGTGCTTTAGTGTTTCCACCAAAAATTATTAATTTGAAATTTCTTCCTTGAGGTGCACTCTAATTCTCTTTTTAGTGCATTTTCTTATTTTCTACAACCTTGTTTGATCACAACCCAGTATATCTTTTCAATTTCTTACGGATACCATTTGAAATTGTTTGCTTTCTTTTAAGTTTAGTATCCCTACAGATAACTTGAACTCATTTCGACATCGCATGCAATTCTTAGACACAACCATCGATACATTATTTTCCTTAGGACACGAAATATGAACACGGAGGACAAAACTTGTAAGCATGCGACATCACGAGAAATTATGAAGCCTTGTTTTTGTAAATGGCGTTACCTATGAATGAATTGCCGCACAAGGATATCTCGTTGGTACGGATGTCAATTATGGGAAAAATTTTGAAAGAAAGATTAACCACAGAGCTAATGTTTGTGTTGCTGGAACCCCATGAACCAGTTGGAATCTACGGTGATGCTTCGTGGGAAATGTTAGAGTGCGTTCCAATATAACATCTGGTACCTAGTGAATTATTTAAGTGTAGAGAGGTACATAGAAAAGGAGAAAAATAAGTGGGTATGAATTTAGGCTTGAATTTTGATTGGGTTTGACATTGAGTGGAATTTGATTTAGTTATGATAAGTGAAAATTCATTGGTTGTTTAGTATGTTGGGTTGTAGTATTGCACTTAAAGTAAAGATGAATAACCGAAATAGATACTCTATTTGTTATTGAGGTCCTAGGTTATACAAGTATTGAGATTGAGGATTTAATGAGACTTTGAATTAGGCATAGGGATGCTATAAGGCCCTAAGTTATGACTTAGTCTTAGGATGAGCGTAAAATCCTATTTGGATCAAGTTGAGGAAGTTCAAAAGTAAGACTAGGTTTTGTAATCTGATAATGATATATGACTTGATTGAATAATTGGATTAGTTAATTAATTAGTGGTAGAAAAAAAATCAGAGTGGCACATCAGAAGCTTGTGGAATGCAATAGTACATGATAGTTGTGAATAGAAGTAGTAGAATGGTGACTGAAAATATTTTAGCCTTGAATACCGGAAGAGTTTGGTGGGTTAATGTAAATAATGATTACCTAGAGACTAAGTTTGATTGTGGCTATAAAATTAGAATGATTTGGGATAGGTTGTGGACATGAGGGTAGGTGAATAAACTAGATTTGGGTGATAAGTGACTGTAATTGTCGAGTTTGGAAGATAAGGATTGCGATAATTGATCATAGTGACTTTGGGTTTAGATTGAAATGGGAAATGATTTATTTAAGAGATGGATTTGGAATATATTGAGTTGAAATACTGATGTAGTATTGAATTTGAATTGAGGAAAGCTACGAGTAAGAAGGTTGAGTACAACATAGGCTTGAATTCGGTTAAAATAGGGCGTTTATAAATGAGAATAAAGGATGTAGCTAGGAATTTAAGCTGACATGGATGAATGGAAAGATGAATGGTGAGAGGTAGGTTAAAGTTAAGAGAGCATTTAATAAAGATGATGGGTGAACTAAATTTTGAGGGCAAATTTTCTTATTTAGTAGGGAGAATGTAACAACCAGAAATAATTAACCGATTAATTAACGTAAAATAGTAATAGATTAATGGTCCCAAAATAGGTTCCAAAATTTTAGAATATTAATTAGAAAAAATAAATATGATAATTGCACTCAGTAGATTTTTTTGAGTTGGAAAATGTAATTTTCTTCAAAAAATTACATAAAAATGCGTACCAGTAAATTAATTGGCAGTACTGGCTTAAATCTGTCTGGTACTGTGCGAGAATAATAAAAATAGTAGAAAAAATTAGGAAAACATTTAGAATTGAAATCTGGGCATTAATATTAAAGGTTTTGCCCAAGGTTGGATCAAACGGGCCAAAAATGTTAATGGGTTAGACTGGGCACAAGCTGGGCCAAAGCCCAACATATATAAGTTCATTAATGAAGGCCATTCAGCCTCATTCATCATCAAACACAGCCATAGCAGCGGCAAGTAAGAAGACAGGAGAAGAGAGAAAAGCACTCTTCACATATAACTTCCGGTGGCTATAACTCGAGCTACGGTGCTCCGATTCGCGTGCTGTCAGCGGTTACACGAATCTCTCGCCGAGCCCGTTAGTTCTATCTAACTTGTGTAGGTAAGATTTTAAAATTTTTTCTTCTTTCCTTTGTCCTAAGAAATTCAAAAATTTAGGTTTTAGTTTTGAGTAAATTTTTGTGTTTTGATTGATTAGGTGGTATTTAAGGTTGGGCTATTGGTAATTTGTGCCCCAAATACCATCAGGAAAGGTAAGAAAACTCTTTGTCTTGTGAAATTGTGATTTGGTAACTCTAGGTTGATTTATGGTAATTGATATGGCTTTAGTTGAGTTCTTGCAATTGTTGGAGTTGATTTGGAGATTTGAAGGTGAGATTGGTGATTTGTTGGTGATTGAAAGCTTGTTTGGACTCAAAGTGGTGTTTTGTGCATATTGAGAATCGGCCAAGGTACGGTTTCAGTTTTCTCTATGCAATATGTAATGTTTCTGGACGCTTAGGCTAGTAGACCATAGGATTGGGTTGAAATTGATTGTTGATAATTGTGATGTATAATGATTTTGATGTTTGTGATGATTATGGTGGATGATGATGTTGAATTATGAAGTTGGGTGGAACAATGATAATTGTGTGGGAGGATAATAAAATATTATGTTTGTTGATGTTGAGATAGGATAAGCGATGCTTATGAGTAGTGAGATTATGTAAAGTTGTTGATATTGGAATATTGATATACAAATTGTGAAATTGTTGAGTTTTTGAAGGAGGAATTGATTGATATAGATGTTGAATTTGTTGAATTGTGATGAAGAGGTAAAGTATAGCATTTGGTAATGTTATATGGTGAAATTAAATCGGCTTTGAATTCGTTTGATTGTGAATTTTGAAGTTTTGAGAACTTAGTGAACTTTTGGTAAAAACTAGTTTTTTGTGAACTTTGATGGATCATATCTTGAGCTACGATTTTTAAAATTAAGTGAATCTTATATCAAATTAAAGATAATTCAAAGAGATTTAAAAGAGTATAGATTTTGTATAAACCTGAATTTTGTAGAGAAAGATATGATCGTTGGAAGTTAGTGTCAAAAATTTGAATTCTGTGATGTTGCAAAATTTATGATTTCTGGTTTTTGTGCACATGCACACTTCTATGCGCGTGCTCTGAACATTGGATACATTTTGATTTCTGCTTACACATAACCTTGTGCGTATGCACTCCCTGTGATTTTCAAAAAACGTGCATACGCACAACATCGTGCACACGCACACGATGGAAAGTGCATTCTGTTGAGGGCGTTTACACGTATCTATGCGTGCATTTAAAATGAAAACTTTTATCTTCTGTGCGTATGCACACTTCTATACATACACACACTTTGTGGAAATTCTTCTAGGAGCGCATACGCACAACCCTATGCGTACATACACTGCCCTATTTTTCAATGAAAACCTTGTTTTAACTGTTTTACCTTCCCGGCAAGCTTGTAAACTCTCGTAGCACTTCTCTAAGATTCTTTAGCTTGTTTTTACATGTCAAAAACTAGAAAGTTCTTTAGGTAAGTTTAATTAAGAATTTTCTAGCAGAAAGCTTAGAATACGGAGGCTTAGGTTTTTGAAGCTTGCGAGTGGACCGTTGGAGTATTATGTTGATGATGATTATGGTTAGCTGTGGAAGTAAGAATTAATGATGGTTGAGAGGAGTCTAGAACTCGGAGTGGACTGAATAATAAAAATGATTTCTGAAAACTACTAAATTACTGTTTTATACTTAGACTATTGAGACGCTATGCGCCTGGCAGGGACGGAAGGATAATCCTGCCTGTCGAGGTCGCAGTGGCAGCGTAAGGGTGGTGGTTAGTCACGCTTACGTTAAGATGTGAGGTCTGTGGCAAGAGTATCTTGCTCGCTTCCTTTCAGAATCAGTAGAGTTTGCAGGCACTATATCCTGGACCATGTTCTGGGCACGATATCTCGGGGGTTTGCATTTTGGGACCGAAAGGCAACATCTCCATAGGGATGTGGCAGATTGGCAGTTGAACCGATGATGTGATATCACAGCCAATAGGGCAGGCATTCATCATGTTCATTTTCTATGTGGTTGCTTGCTTTGTCTACTTGCATACTATGCCTAATTGTATAACATGCCTAATTGCTTCTTGATTTACTTGCTATACTTGATTATTTCTTGTGTATTACTTGTATGTAATTATTTGTGCTTTCTACTAAGATTGAGGAGGCTCGGTAGGCGGTGGCGATGGGATCGTATGGCAGTTAGTCTAGTGAAGGCTGTGGAACAGCGGTGTGAATGTTAGTTTAGAAATTCCCTAAGTTAGATTACCCCTTTTTACCATGGTTTTAAAGTTGTGGTCTTAAATTTTAGTTATGCTTTAAGCTTGAATCCCATGATTGATATGAAGCTCTAGGATTGCCTCTGGCGTCCAAGAGTCTTATATCTTATATTATTGGGCACTGTTACCATATTGAGAACCTCCGGCTCTCATTCCTTACTTTGTTGCTGTTTTTCATATGCAGGTCGCAACCCACCTGGGTGAGTTGCTTGATGGTGACAGAGCGGAGGACCTATATTTTGGAATCTTTTGGTTATTTTGATTTAGTTCTATCACTTTTGTATTTATATTGGCTTAGAGGCTTACTTTGAGAGAGATATTTTGTATAAATTATTTTACTTTCAAAACTCTATATGTCGGTATATACTAGTCAGCTTAAACTCCGCGGGCTGTGGCTAGTTCTCTATGTCTAATATACTCATATATATATATATTGAATCTTGGGAGCTGAAATTCAATTGGTGAGGAGTTGGAGCTTTGGAGCTTAAGGAGCGGTGGATAACTGATGTGTTCTGAGCTTAAGGATGAATGGCCATTGTATGGTTTTGATTTCTCGTAGTTAATGTTTAATGTCATGTGAAAACTTAGGCTAGAAGGCCTTAAGATAGGAATGAACTGAATGAATTATTGATGGATTGTGATGTGTGATTCAATTTTGTAAATGGTTTGCTATTAGAGTTGGTTGGTTTTTTGGAAAAAAATTAATATTGAAATTAGTTTGATTTTGAAATAATTTGATACTGAAAATGATTTGAATGACCGAGAGGTGTTTGGTTTGGTGGTTGAGACCCTTGAGGGGTGGCAAAAGTTCAAGTTTTAGAGGAGATGCTGTCGAAATTTTTATGAAAATAGGAGGCTTCATTTGAGGTGATTATTTAGAAAGATTTGGATTTGGATTATTCGGAAAAGGATTACGTTCTGAGTTTAATTTATTTAAAAATGAATAAATTGTGTTTTGAGTATGAGTTATTGATAAACGAAATGGGAGGTGTGATAATAAGGAATGAAGGATGATGAGAATTAATTTTTAAGTCTACTATTGCATGAATATGAATAAATTATAATGATAATGAGATATGTGTGACAGGGTAAGAGGTAGTGGCGTTGTCCATTTACTCTGGAAAAGAGATGAGGAAGAAGAATGATGAGAACTGAGTTTGATTATAAAAGTGAATGAATATGAATGAATTGTAATGATAATGAGAATGAATTTTTGAATGTGACTCTGGGTAAAATACAATGGTGTTATCCACTTGCTCCAGGTAAGAGTTCAATAAGTCGGGTAAGATGTAATGGTATTATGCACTTGCTTCATGTAAGAGTTTGAGACTTTGGGTAAGATGCAAAGGTTGAATTCTATTTCCTTTTGCTCCGAATTGAGAATTGTAACACCACCTGGGTAAGAGACAAGGGTGATGTTGTCCCCTGCTCTGGGTACGCGGGTAAGATGCAAGGGTTGCAGCATTGTCTCACTTGCTCCATGTTAGGTATTCTCTCCAGGGTTAATTACCGAACATGTCAGGTTTGGCTTTATAACCAACAGATGAGACTCGTCAGCCATAGGACAGGCATATATCATATGCATATGTGTGTTTTGTTTGATTATGTATTAATTGAGCTTGACTAAGTGATTATTATGCTTACTTGCTATATTTGCTATTTACTGTATCTGTTATCCTACTTGTATTTGCTTTGTCTGTATTGCTTGTCAGTGCACTAGAGTTTTGGGGGAATAGAGGAAATGAAAAGTGAAGGATTGGATCACAATTAGATTGGAGGAGACAAAGAGTGAATTGTAGGGTTAGAGTTTAATGAGACGGAAAGTGAATTATAGAATTAAAGTTAGGTTAAGACTTGGATACCTTAGACAGTTTTTACCAAATTTATGGTTTAATTTATTCCTTTAAGTTTAATTCTCAGTGGAATTTCTAGGAATGCCTTTGACTTTTCCGGGACCTTATATATTAACTACATGGGCACCTTTACCATTCTGAGAACCTTCAATTCTCATTCCATACATATATTATTGTTTTTAGATGTAGGACGCTAAGCACCGTACTGAGCATTCTAGATACTCTTGGGAGCGAAGTACTATCTTGGGACTTGGTGTTTGTATTTGATTTTTGTTTATATATGTGTATAGATTCTACATCTTGTATATATTATGTTTTGACCCTCTTAGAGGTTGACTTGGAGAAACAGGATTTATATTTATCTGTTGGATTATTTTTTTGGGGTTGTATATATATATATATATAACCTTTGCTTCACAGGTCAAGTCTAGATCTTGATTATATAACTATCATTTGGAACTATACTTTTATATATCTATCTTTTGGTTTTCTGTATAAGCTTTCCATTTTTCCATTTTCTCGTCAGCGTTGTACCTTCGATTTTATTTTTGTCGTACCCCTTTTCTCTCAAGGCTCCTAGATATATTATCCTTTTTATGTATATATTTTTACTTTTAGAGGTTGTAGCGCCTCGCTACCTCTGTTTTACATCTTAGGCGTAAAGCTCTGTATGGTAGGGTGTTACACTCCCTATGAGTTTCCCTTGTCCTGGCTTCACCCGAATGCTTTAGGCCACCCTTTTCTCAACAAACCTGGATATTCATTCGTAGCCCAGCCACTGAACCTGGCGGCACCTAAGCCTGAGTACCTGAAGAGCCAGTATTTATTCATGACTACATCCCTGTGATTCCTCCAGAGCAGGACTTTCCTTCTGAGACGATAGTTCTAACAGGTCAGCCAGATGATAAGTCGATACTTCCCGAGGATAGAGCTCCCATATCCTTGCGAACGGACCTGTGCTCGCTAACAGATTTGTGAGTAGTGATAATAGTGCTACTAGTGGTTCAGGGGATATTAATGTGGTTCCTGATGATGAGGAGGAGGAGGACCCTGACATGGAGTTCGAGTAGGAGGAATTACTCTTTTCAGGCAGTGATTAGTTGATGGCCGAGCCTCACGACGACTTGTCTAATGGTGATGTTTGACGACAAATAGTCAGTTTTAAGAGCATTCTCTTAATGACACTCCAGCTTAGCATTAACTTTTGGTTAGTGATGAATCCATATGTTACGATATATTTTGGTTTGATTTGAGTGGATTTCATCACATAAACCCACATTTATTCATCTAAATAGCATAGTTTTGGAATTCTCCCTAAATTTGTGCTTAATTGTAAAAATATGATTTTTAGTCCTTAAAATAGCTAAAATTAATTCACTTTAATCCCATTTGGTGCCTTGATGTATTTGTTGAGTGATTTTAGATTTCCAAGGCAAGTATGGGATGGAAGAACTGAAGAGAAAAGCATGCAAAAGGGAGAAATCATGAAGAAAATGGAGTTTGGAAGCTGCTGCAAAGATGCGTACGTACAGTGACGCATGTGTACGCACAACGGTGACTTCGTGCAAGGATGCGTACTACCCAAATGTTGTGCGTACACACGATGGAATTTTTGTGCGAAGATGCGTACGCACCATAGGTCCTGCGTACGCACGACTGCATGCACGTGAGCTCATTAATGCAAATCGTTGGGGGAAAATTCTGGGCCTCCAAAACCCAATCCAACTCATTTTCCGAAGCTATTTATGGCCAAATTGAAGATGGATGAAGGGGGAGCACTTAGGTTTAGGTTTTTACATGTTTTTGTTAGTTTTCTAGAGAGAGAAGCTCCCCCTTCTCTCTAGAAGCTAGGGTTTTTAGTTTAATTTCCTTGTAATTGCTACCTTTAATTCTTGTTTTAATCTAGTTTCTTCTATCTTTCTTTGTTCTATTGTCTTAATTTCTTTACTTTATCTTGTCATTTTCTCCATTTTTTCCACTTTTATGTATTTGCACTCTTGTTACTTTAATTTACATTTAATGCAATTTTATGTTTCATGCCTCTTTTATTGCCTTATTGAGTTGCTATCTTTATTATCCTCGCTTGGTAGTTGTAGCATTTATTATTTCTTGTCATTTACCATGCTTTCTTTTCATACCCACCAAGTGTTTGATAAAATGCTTGGTTAGGTTTTTACATAGTTTTTCTCACTCTTGGTTGAGAAATTGAGTGGTTTGGGTGAATTTGAGTGGTGGATGTCCATTCCACATTGTGTGAGGGTTATTAATTAACTTGGTTTCCACTAACGCTGGCCTTTTACTAACTTAATTAGTGAGTTGGCTAGGACTTGTGAATTGAGGTTAATTATGCCCTTTTGACTTATCCTCGATGTAGGGTTGACTAATTGGGATTAATTCACACACAATTACCATGTTTGTGGTCCACTACTAGGATAGCAAGCCCTAATTACCCAATCCTCACCAAGAGCTCTTTTAGTATTTAAATTCTATTTTCATTGTCTTTACTTGCCTTCATTTAATTTCTTGCATGTTAAGTTACCTTTTTGCCTTTTAATTTTCTTGTCAGTTAGTGATGCGGATTTTATAAAACCACAAACAATCGGTAAGTGCACCGAGTCATACCAAGTAATACCATAGGAGTGGGTTATTGTTCTCATGAGGATTAACGAATTATGTAAGTAATAGTTTCATGATTATTCTATTCAGACAAACACAAACTTAGGATTTCAATAGCAAATAGCATGAAAACAGAGAATTAAACAAGAGTAAACTAAAATTGGTTTAGAAAGTAATATGATTAAAAGAGTTAAGATTTTAGAGATGTTGAGACTTCCGAAAAAATACTTTTCACTTTCTACCTTGATCATGCAAAGATGTATCTATAACAAATCATTAGTAATCAAACTCCAATCCATTGGTAATTCAATTTCTCTTTAACCTAATTAATCTCTAATCTTTTAGTCAATTATTTAAGAAAAAAGGTAAAACACTCCTACTAATTTAAAGACCACATAATTCACAAGAATTATTCCTAGTTGATTCGATGTCACTTATCAAGTCTAGTTTTCAAACTTAAGAATTGTGAGAAGAATTTTTCAAACTTAATTCAATTAATTAACTTTTTCAAGATATTAAAAGAATTCAAGTACGAAAAGAATTGTTTCCCAACACATTTAAATCCTTTGGATGAAGAACGAAAACTTTTTCTTAATAAAACATTAATGCATTAATCAAAGGTAGAAAAGCTATAATATTAGTCCATAGGAATCAGCAGACCTCTTAACCTTAACCGAGGAGATTAGTGGCTCATGCTTTAAGAGAAAACCTAAAAATTCTCAATTGTAAAAACTGTCGAAGAAGAGAAGCTAGTCCAATCATGTGTGTGGCTCCTCTCCTATTTATACTAACCTTAAAAACTACTTCATAATTCAAACTAATTCCAAAAAAAATTAAAATCAAATCTAATCTAATTAATTAAGTTTTAATGACTCTTAGTTAGCTAATGATCTTTCTTGTAATTAAAATTCAAAACTTGGAGCGTTGCTTAGTTGAAATCATGGGCTTGAAACTTCAATCTTGGGCCAATAAAACACTTGAATTTTGAGAGATTAATGAAGGATTATGAAGGATTAGAGAGGTATTGAATGTCCTCAAAGGTGGCCCATTTGTGCGTGGGACACATGGCCTTGGTCGTGCAATGTGTGGCCAAGTTTTGGGGAGTGTGGCCTCTGTTTTAAGCTAGCCGTCCCATGGCTAAGTTTTTTGCCTCAATTGGCCCTCTGTTTGCTTCCAGGCATCCCATGGGTGGATCCCCACGTCTTACGGCAACTTTCGTAGGCTCTAATTTTCTCTCTCTATTTGCTCCCAAGCGTCCCACAGCTAGATTCCCACGTCCCATGGCTGGTGAAATCGTGCATAAGTATGCTAGATGCATATGCATAATGTTCCTTGTGGCGCTAGTCGTGCGTACGCATGTTAGATGCGTATGCATGATACCCTTTGATTACTCCCAATTCTCTCTTCACGTTGCATGGCTAGGTTCCTACATGCAAAGACTAGCGTTATTGTGCATATGCATGCTAGATGCGTACGCATGAAGTGCTTAATGTCGCCAGTTGTGCATACGCATGACACACTCTCTTTGCATCCTTGATTTTTGTTTTTTTTCTTTTGCTTCTCTTTTCCTCCTTGATCTTTCTTATTTTTAACACTTTTCTACACATACCAAAGATCAAAGCAACTCCAAGAAATTTGATTAAAAGTATGAGAATCTTAATAAAAATAACGAAATCACTAACTTTATTCAAAGAAATAATAACTAAAAATAACTAAAGATGCTCATGCATAAGTTAGACTTTCACTTGCGTTAGTACACCAGAGAGGCTAGGAGCTTCAGTGTTGCTAGACTAGCCTGGGAGTCAGTTTGGTGGCCTTTGTATGGGCCAGGACCCAAAATGTTGTGTATTAAATATGTATATATTTTCTATGTAGAGGCTGATAAGGGTGTACACTGACTAGATCTTTTGTATAACACTATAAGTGTTGTATATGATGTACATTAAAAGTTTGGATATATATTTCTTATGTTCTTTATATTCTAGTTCTTGTATGTTTTGTCTATTTTATTCTCTTAAATGTTTAAAAAAATTACCCATAAAAATGATGATGCTCTAACAAGGCTGGTGCACAAAATTGTGATCTCAGGCGCCAACAACTTGGTATGCACAATTGTAATCTCAACTCTTTTTCACAACTTCGCACTACTAACCAGCAAGTGCACTGGGTCGTCCAAGTAATAAACCATACGTGACTAAGGGTCGATCCCACGGAGATTGTTGGCTTGAAGCAAGCTATGGTCATCTTGTAAATCTCAGTCAGGCGGATTCAAAAGGTTATGGAGTTTTAATAATTTAAAATATAAATAAGCATAAAATAAAGATAGAGATACTTATGTAATTCATTGGTGGGAATTTCAGATAAGCGTATGGAGATGCGTTATTCCTTCTGAATCTCTGCTTTTTTATTGCCTTCATCCAATCCTTCATACTCCTTTCCATGGCAAGCTGTATGTTGGGTGTCACCGTTGGCAATGGCTACTTCCCATCTTCTCAGTGAAAATGGTCCTCTACGGTTTCTGTACGGCTAATCAACTGTCAGATTTCTCGTCTCGAATGAAAAATACCATACACAGATATCGTATGGCTAATCAGCTGTTCGTTCTCGATGGTGTAGGAATAGAATTTACTATCCTTTTGCGTCTGTCACTAAGCCTTACATTCGCGAGTTTGAAGCTCGTCACAGTCATTCCATCCCAGATCCTACTCAGAATACCACAAACAAGGTTTAGACTTTCCGGATCTCAAGAATGCTGCTAATGGATTCTAGCTTATACCATAAAGATTCTAATCTCGGATTTAGATGCCCCATTGTCAGAGGGAAGTCAGTGTGAATCGTTGATTAGAAACCCAAGAGATATACATTCAAGCTTGTTTTCATGTAAAACGGAAGTGGTTGTCAATCACGCGTTCATGAGTGAGAATGGTGATGAGTGTCACATAATCATCACATTCATCATGTTCTTATGAGCGAATGAATATCTTAGAATAAGAATAAGCATGAACTGAATAGAAGAACAATAGTACTTTGCATTAATACTCGAGGAACAGCAGAGCTCCACACCTCAATCTTTGGTGTGTAGAAACTCCACCATTGAAAATACATAAGTGATGAAGGTCCAGGCATGGCCGAATGGCCAGCCCCCAAAATGTAATCAAGAGATCAAAAGATGATCAAAGGATCCCAGCATCCAAGATGATAAATTCCAAAAGATCATCCAAAGATGTTTAATACAATAGTAAAAAGTTCTATTTATACTAAACTAGTTACTAGGGTTACAGAAATAAGTAAATGATGCAGAAATCCACTTCCGAGCCCACTTGGTGTGTGCTTGGGCTGAGCATTGAAGCTTTCATGTGTAGAGGCCTTCTTTGGAGTTAAATGCCAATTTGTAACTTGTTTTTGGCGTTTGACTCTAGCTTGCAACTTGTTTCTGGCGTTTAACGCCAGTTTGCATCGTCTAAACTCGGGCAAAGTATGGACTATTATATATTGCTGGAAAGCCCTAAATGTCTACTTTCTAACGCAATTGAGAGCGCACCATTTGGGTTTCTGTAGCTCCACAAAATCCATTTCGAGTGCAGGGAGGTCAGAATCCAACAGCATCAGTAGTCCTTTTTCAGCCTCTGAATCAGATTTTTGCTCAGGTCCCTCAATTTCAGCCAGAAAATATCTGAAATCACAGAAAACACACACAAACTCATAGTAAAGTCTAAAAATTTGAATTTTGCTTAAAAACTAATAAAAATATACTAAAAAGTAGCTAGATCCTACTAAAAACCAAGGTTTTGAAAATCGGACCGGTCATCAAACCGTTCTAGTGACTGGTTCACTGGTTTATTGGTCCAACCGGTCTAACCGGTGGTTCAACTGGAAAAAACGTTTTAGAATAAAATAATAAATAAATTATAAACAATACATAAAATATCTGTTCCTATACTTTGCATTGTTCTGTTCTTGTATGATATGTGCCTTTTTCTTCGCTTGTGGATCATTGCCACTGTGTGTGAGATGATTGTTGTCATCAGAATTATTACAAGAACCATGATTGAAAATACTTCATCGCCCAATACCTACATACATACATAATGAATCGAATCAATAATATGCATGATGGGTATACGTAAATTAATTTATAAAAAGTTAAAACATGCATCATATAAATATACCTTTTGTTCCCAGCCAATGTTAAGCACTATAATTTCAATGAAGCCTTTTGTATTCATAATCACACCAAGAATTACACCTTCCATGACAGGTATTTGTTAGAAGAACCTTGTCATTGACTATCGTTAGCAGCATCATTCGAAATAGGAGGATTGACGGGCAAATTATTATTCACAGATGCACAGATGCATTATTATCAGCAATTGCTTCTTGATTAATATTATTATCCATAACTAAAATTAATAAGCAGATACGAAATCAAAAACAATAGCACAATGAAAAATCAATTTCTTCATCAACAAGACCATATCTAAAATCTACCTACAGCATTCAGCAACAAACAAACCAAAAGTCCAAAACAGAGTAACAAAAAAAGCTTCACCCAAAACATTTCAGCAAAACCAGCAAAACCAGCAACTACAAAACACTAAAATCTTCCTACAGCATTAAGCATTTAGCACATTATGAAACATTCCAAAACACTAAAATGTTCTATACAGTAAAAAACCTAATAAGACACACTAACAAGCTCTTCTCTTTTCCGCCACACAAAAACAAAAAAGAATTCTCAAATGACTTAAATTCGCGTCATGCTATTACAGTAATTGCAGTTATGCATTTTCTCATAATCATTTCCACAGATTCATATTGTATCCACATGCAAAAAATTAACATCACAATCACATGGAAACATAAACCACTTACCTCTATCATCAGAATTTAAATCCCCAGTAGCATTTCCATTGTTTGCATACTCTTATTGTGCCACTGTTTATAGGGGCGGAAAAATGGCAAAATTAAATAAAAAATGAATAAATAGCAAAATCGCATCAAACCGAAAAATAAATGAATAAACATCTGAACAAAAAAATTGAACAAAAAAATTTGGAGCCATCAGCAACTAGTAAACCAGAGTAACAAACTAACAAAGCCATTAGTAAACTAACAGAGCAATCGAGCCATTGAGCAATTATAAAACAGTCACACTAAAACAGAGTAACAAACTAATAGAGGGAACGAGCCATCAGTAAAGAAGAAGAAGAATGAAGAAGAAGACCGAAAACTGAAAACAGTCACACTAAAAATGGAACAAAAATTGAACAAGAAGACCAAAGAAGAAGAGCAAAGAACAACAATTTCAAAACTTCAAAGTTCAAACCATGAAGAAGATCGAACAATCAGTTAAGATGAAGACGAGAAGCCACTAACCTTAGTTCCATGCCGGGAAGCACGTGGAGATGAAGACAACATGCCGCGCTACTAGGTTCCGGACACAGGGGAGAGGAAGCAGCAGCGGCGCTGACGACCTGGGGACGGTGGCGGCGCTGTGGACCTGGGAACGGCGGCGGCGATGAAGGGCTAGGGTTTCCCTTGGCTTGAGAGTTCTCGAGGATTAGGATGATTCACGAATGATTGGGGAAGAAGGGGGGTTGGCTCACGAAGACTTGGGCCTGCTTCAGTTTTTTTTTTAAATAACAAACGACATCGTTTTATTCGAAACTGGTCGGTTACCGGTCCGGTCCAACCGACCGGTTTTTGGCCGGTTTGACGGTTTACAAACGGTTTTTCTTCCAGTGGTTATTGACAGCGGACCAAACCGTTTTTAGTGCCGGTCCCCAGTTGAACCGGTTCGACCGATCGGTCCGGTCCGGTTTTGAGAACCTTGCTAAAAACTACCTATAAACAATGCCAAAAAGCGTATAAATTATCCGCTCATCACAACACCAAACTTAAATTATTGCTTGTCCCCAAGCAACTGAAAATAAAATAGGACAAAAAGAAGAGAATATACAATGAATCTCACAATATCAGTAAAACTTAGTCCCAATTAGATGAGCGAGGCTAGTAGCTTTTTGCTTCTGAACAGTTTTGGCATCTCACTTTATCCTTTGAAATTCAGAACGATTGGCATCTATAGGAATTCAGAATTTAGATAGTGTTATTGATTCTCCTAGTTCAGTATGTTGATTCTTGAACACAGCTACTTTATGAGTCTTGGCCGTGGCCCTAAGCACTTTGTTTTCCAGTATTACCGCCAGATACATAAATGCCACAAACACATAACTGGGTGAACCTTTTCAGATTGTGACTCAGCTTTGCTAAAGTCCCTAATTAGAGGTGTCTAGAGTTCTTAAGCACACTCTTTTGCTTTGGATCACGACTTTAACCACTCAGTCTCAAGCTTTTCACTTGGACCTTCATGACACAAGCACATGGTTAGGGACAGCTTGATTTAGCCGCTTAGGCCTGGATTTTATTTCCTTGGGCCCTCCTATCCATTAATGCTAAAAGCCTTGGATCCTTTTTACCCTTGTCTTTTGGTTTAAAGGGCTATTGGCTTTTTCTGCTAGCTTTTTCTTTTTCTTTCTTTCTCTTTTTTTGCCATTTTTTCGCTAATTTTTTTCACTGCTTTTTCTTGCTTCAAGAATCAATTTCATGATTTTTTAGATTATCAATAACATTTTTCTTTGATCATCATTCTTTCAAAAACCAACAATTTTAACATTCATAAACTTCACTATAAAAAATATGCACTGTTCAAGCATTATTCATTCAGAAAATAAAAAGTATTGCCACCACATCAAAATAATTAGACTAATTTCAAGATAAAATTTGAAATCCAAGTACTTCTTGTTCTTTTGTATTTAGGCACATTTTTTCATTTAAGAGAGGTGAAGGATTCATGGAGTTATTCATAGCTTTAAGACATAGACACTAGATACTAATGATCATGTAATGAAGACACAAACATAGATAGCACATAAAGCATAAAAATCGAAAAACAGAAAAAATAAGAACAAGGCAATTAAAGAACGGGTCCACCTTAGTGATGGCGGCTAGTTCTTCCTCTCGAAGGTCCAATGGAACGCCTAAGCTCCTCTATGTCTCTTCCTTGCCTTGGTTGCTCCTCCCTCATAGCTCTTTGATCTTCTCTAATCTCATGGAAAATGATGGAGTGCTCTTGGTGCTCCACCCTTAGTTGGTCCATGTTGTAACCAAAGCCTTCCAAAGAGGTGTTGAGTTGCTCCCAATAGTTGTGTGGAGGAAATTGCATCCCTTGAGGCATCTCAGGGATTTCAAGAGGAATTTTCTCATGCTCTTGTTGAGGTCCATGAGTGGGCTCTTTTGTTTGCTCCATCCTTTTCTTAGTGATGGGTTTGTCCTCTTCAATGAGGATGTCTCCTTCTATGTCAATCCCAGCCAAATTGCATAGGTGACAAATGAGATGAGCAAAGGCTAACCTTGCCAAGGTGGATGACTTGTCAGCCACCTTGTAGAGTTCTAGAGGTATGATCTCATGAACTTCTACTTCCATCCTAATCATGATACTATGGATCATGATGGCTCGATCCACAGTCACTTCAGATCGGTTGCTAGTAGGAATGATAGAGTGTTGGATGAACTCCAACCATCCTCTAGCCACAGGCTTAAGGTCCGATCTTCTCAATTGAACTGGATTGCCTCTTGAGTCTCTTTTCCATTGAGCTCCTTCCACACATATGTCCATGAGGACTTGGTCCAACCTTTGATCAAAGTTGACCCTTCTAGTGTAGGAGCGTGTGTTTTCTTGCATTATTGGCAAGTGGAACGCCAACCTTACTTTTTTTGGACTGAAATCTAAGTATTTTCCCCGAACCATTATAAGCCAATTCTTTGGATTCGGGTTCATACTTTGATCATGGTTCCTAGTGATCCATGCATTAGCATAGAACTCTTGAACTATTAAGATTCTGACTTGTTGAATGGGGTTGGTGAGAACTTTCCAACCCCTTCTTCGGATCTCACGTCGGATCTCTGGATACTCATTTTTCTTGAGCATGAAAGGGACCTCAGGGATCACCTTTTTCTTGGCCACAACTTCATAGAAGTGGTCTTGATGGACCTTTGAGATGAATCTCTCCATCTCCCATGACTCGGAGGTGGAAGCTTTTGCCTTCCCTTTCCTCTTTCTAGAGGTTTCTTCGGCCTTAGGTGCCATAAATGGTTATAGAAAAACAAAAAACAATACTTTTACCACACCAAACTTAAAAGGTTTGCTTGTCCTCGAGCAAAAGAAGAAAGAAAGAAGGGGAAGAAGTAGAAAATGGAGGAGATGGAGGGAGATAGTGAATTCGACCAAGGGGGTATAAGGTGTTTGTGATGTGTGAAAATGAAGGAGTGAAGAGGGGTATATATAGGGAAAGAAAGGGAGAGTGGCCAAATGAAATTGGGTGGGTTTGGGAGGGAAAAAGTGTTTGAATTTGAAAGTGAGGTAGGTGGGGTTTTTGGGGAAGAGATATGGAGGTGATTGGTGAAGAGAATATAGGGAAGAGGATAGAATTTGATTGGTGAATGGTGTTTTGGGTAGAGTGTTATAGAGATGTGTGAGGGAGAGAGAGAGAGAGGTGGGATAGGTGGGGATCCTGTGGGGTCCACAGATCCTGATAGGTCAAGGATTTCTCATTCCTGCTCCTTTTAGGCGTGCAAAACGCCCCTATTGTGCAATCCTGGCGTTTAACGTCATGCTGTTGCTTGTTTCTAATGTTAAAAGCCAGCTTTTATTCATTTTCTGGCATTAAACGCCAAGCTGCAACCTGTTTCTGGCGTTTAACACCAACTTATTGCTTCTTTCTGGCGTTTAATGCCAGTCTGGTGCTTCTTTCTGGTGTTTAACACCCAGAATGGTGCCTGACTGGGCGTTAAACGCCCATTCTGCTACCTAAGTTTCTCCTCCAGGATGTGCTATTTTTAATGCTGTTTTTTATTTTTCTTGAATTTTTACAGTTGTTTTTGTGACTCCACATGATCATCAACCTAAAAAAAAAGGAAAATAACATAGAAAAATAAAATTGAGTTGCCTCCCAATAAGCGCTTCTTTAATGTCAATAGCTTGACAGTGAGCTCTCATGGAGCTTCACAGGTGTTCAAAGCATTGTTGGGACCTCCCAACACCAAACTTAGAGTTTGAATGTGGGGGTTCAACACCAAACTTAGAGTTTGGTTGTGGCTTCCCAACACCAAACTTAGAGTTTGACTGTGGGGGATTTGTTTCACTCTGCATTGAGAGAAGCTTTTCTTGCTTCCTCTCCATGGTTACAGAGGGAGATCCTTGAGTTTTAAACACAAGGTAGTCCTAATTCAATTGAAGGATCAACTCTCCTCTGTCCACATCAATCACAGCTTTTGTTGTGGCTAGGAAGGGTCTTCCAAGGATGATGGATTCATCCTCATCCTTCCCAGTGTCTAAGATTATGAAATCAGCAGGGATGTAAAGGCCTTTGACCTTTACTAGCACATCCTCTACCTATCTATAAGCCTTTTTCATGGATTTGTCTGCCATCTCTAATGAGAATTTGGCAGCTTGTACCTCAAAGATTCCCAGTTTTTCCATTATAGAGAGTGACATTAAGTTTATGCCTAACCCCAGGTCACACAAAGCCTTCTCAAAGGTCATGGTGCCTATGGTACAGGGAATTAAGAATTTACCAGGATCCTATTTCTTTTGAGGTAATGTCTGCCTAGCCAAGTCATTCAGTTCATTGGTGAGCAAAGAAAGTTCATCCACCCAAGTCTCATTACCAAATAACTTGGCATTCAGCTTCATGATTGCTCCAAGGTACTTAGCAACTTGCTCTTCAGTAATATCTTCATCCTCCTCAGAGGAAGAATACTCATCAGAGCTCATGAATGGCAGAAGTAGGTTCAATAGAATCTCTATGATCTCTAGATGAGTCTCAGATTCCTTAGGTTCCTCAACTGAGAACTCCTTTTTTGTCCAGAGGACGTCCCATAAGGTCTTCCTCACTGGGATTCACGTCCTCCTCCTCTTCTCTAGGTTCAGCCACACCAAGTATGGTTATGGCCTTGCACTCTCTTTTTGGATTTTCTTCTGTATTGCTTGGGAGAGTACTAGGAGGAGTCTCAGTGACTCTTTTACTCAGCTGGCCCATTTGTGCCTCCAAATTTCTAATAAAGGACCTTGTTTCATTCATGAAACTTAGAGTGACCTTTAGATAGATCAGAGACTATATTTGCTAAGCTAGAGGGATTCTGCTCAAAATTCTCTATCTGTTGCTGAGAGGATGATGGAAAAGGCTTGCTATTGCTAAACCTATTTCTTCCACCATTATTAAAGCCTTGTTGAGGCTTTTGTTGATTCTTCCATGAGAAATTTGGATGATTTTTCCATGAGGGATTATAGGTTTTTCCATAGGCTTTACCCATCTAGTTCACCTCTGCCATTGCAGGGTTCTCAGGATCATAAGCTTCTTCTTCAGAAGATGCTTCTTTAGTACTGTTGGATGCATTTTGCAATCCATTCAGACTCTGAGAAATCATATTGACTTGCTGAGTCAACATTTTATTCTGAGCCAATATGGCAATCCGAGCATTAATTTCAAAAACTCCCTTTCTCTGAGGCATCCCATTACTCACAGGATTCCTTTCAGAGGTGTACATGAACTGGTTATTTGCAACCATTTCAATAAATTCCTGAACTTCTGCAGGCATTTTCTTCAGGTGAATAGATCCACCTACAGAATGGTTCAATGACATCTTAGACAATTCAGACAGACCATCATAGTATATATCCAGGATGGTCCATTCTGAGAGCATGTCAGAAGGACACTTTTTGGTTAGTTGATTGTATCTTTTCCAAGCTTCATAGAGGGATTCACCTTCTTTCTGCCTGAAGGTTTAAACATCCACTCTAAGCTTGCTCAGCTTTTGAGGAGGAAAGAACTTGACTAAGAAAGCCGTGACCAGCTTATCCCAAGAGTTCAGGCTATCTCTAGGTTGAGAGTCCAACCATATTCTAGCTTTGTTTCTTACAGCAAAAGGAAAAAGTATAAGCTTATAGACCTCGGGATCAACTCCAATGGTCTTAATAGTATCACAGATCTGCAAGAATTCAGTTAAGAACTGAAAAGGATCTTCTGATGGAAGTCCATGAAACTTGCAATTCTGTTGCATCAGAGAAACTAATTGAGGCTTTAGCTCAAAGTTGATTCCTCCAATGGCAGGGATTGAGATGCTTCTTCCATGGAAGTTGGAATTTGGTGCAGTAAAGTCACCAAGCATCTTCCTTACACCTCCACCATTGTTATTGGGTTCGGCCATCTCTACTTTTTTTTCGAAAAATTCAGTAAAGTCCTCTTCAGAGTGTTGTGTTTTAACTTCTCTTAGCTTCCTCTTCAGAGTCCTTTCAGGTTTCGGATCAGCTTCAATAAGAATGTTCTTATCCTTGCTCCTACTCATGTGAAAAAGAAGAGAACAGAAAAGAAGAGAAATCCTCTATGTCACAGTATAGAGATTCCTTTATGTGAGTAGAAGAAGATAAGAATAGGAGAAGGAGAAGAGAAGAATTCGAACACAGAGAGGAAGAGAGGGTTCGAATTATAAAAAGAAGAGAAGAGTGTTAGTGATTAAACAAATAAATAGAAGAAGATGAGAGAGAGAGAGAGTTTTCGAAAATAATTAAAAAAAGGAAAATATTTTTGTTTTTATTTTAATTATTAGTTAAAATTCGAAAATTAGGAGAAGAAATGAAATTAAAATTAAAATTTAAAATAATTAGTTAATTTAAAAGAATTTTGAAAAAGAGTGAAGAATTTTCAAAAATTAGAGAGAGAAAAAGTGGTTAGGTGGTTTTAAAAAAGATAAGAAATTGTAAAACAAACAAAAAGTCAATTAGTTAGTTGAAAAAGATTTAAAAATCAATTTTGAAAAGATAAGAAGTTAGAAAAGATTTTGAAATTAAAGTTTGAAAAAGATATGATTTGAAAAAGATATGATTAAAAAGGTATGATTGGAATTTATTTTGAAAAAGATTTGAAAAAGAAATAAAAAAAAGATTTGATTTTGAAAATTGAAGTTAATGACTTGACTAACAAGAAACTAAAAGATATGATTCTAAAATTTAAAGATTGAACATTTCTTAACAAGAAAGTAACAAACTTGAAAATTTTTAATCAATCACATTAATTGTTAGTAAAGTTTTTGAAAATTTGAAATAAAGATAAGAAAAAGATTTTGAAAATCAAATTTTTTAAAAAAAATTTCGAAAAACATGAAAAAAATGAAAAAGATTTGATTTTTAAAAAAGATTTTGAAAAGATAAATTTTTGAATTGAAATCTTGAATTGACTAACAAGAAACAACTTATTTAAAAAAATTTTGACTAAGTCAACCTAAAGATTTCGAAAATTATGAGTAAAATAAGGAAAATATATTTTTTGTTTTTGAATTTTAATAAGGAGATAGAAAAACAACTAAAATGACTCAAAACATAAAAATTTTGGATCAAAACCAATGATGCATGCAAGAACACTATGAATGTCAAGATGAACACCAAGAACACTTTGAAGATCATGATGAACATCAAGAACTTATTTTTGAAAAATTTTCAAGAAAAGAAAAACATGCAAAACACCAAACTTAGAAATTTTTAATGCTTAGACACTAACAAACTAAAAATGCATATGAAAAACAAGGTAAGACACAAAACAAGAAAATATGAAGATCAAACAAGGAGACTCATTAAGAACAACTTGAAGATCATGAAAAACATATGCATGAATTTTCGAAAAATGCACAAATTTTAAAAACATGCAATTGATACCAAACTTAAAAATTGACACTAGACTCAAACAAGAAACACAAAATATTTTTGTTTTTATGATTTTATTAAATTTTTTTGCATTTTTTTCGAAAATATCTTTTTGGAAAAACGAAAACAAAGAAAAAATTTTTGAAAGATTTTTGAAAACTTTTTGAAAAGAAAATAATAGTTAAAACAAGAAGAAAATTACCTAATCTAAGCAGCAACAAGATGAACCGTCAGTTGTCTGAATTTGAACAATCCCCGGCAACGGTGCCAAAAACTTGGTGCACGAAATTGTGATATCAATGGCGCCAACAACTTGGTACGCACAATTGTAATCTCAACTCTTTTTCACAACTTCGCACAACTAACCAGCAAGTGCACTGGGTCGTCCAAGTAATAAACCATACGTGACTAAGGGTCGATCCCACGGAGATTGTTGGCTTGAAGCAAGCTATGGTCATCTTGTAAATCTCAGTCAGGCGGATTCAAAAGGTTATGGAGTTTTAATAATTTAAAATATAAATAAGCATAAAATAAAGATAGAGATACTTATGTAATTCATTGGTGGGAATTTCAGATAAGCGTATGGAGATGCGTTATTCCTTCTGAATCTCTGCTTTTTTATTGCCTTCATCCAATCCTTCATACTCCTTTCCATGGAAAGCTGTATGTTGGGTGTCACCGTTGTCAGTGACTACTTCCCATCTTCTCAGTGAAAATGGTCCTCTACGGTTTCTGTACGGCTAATCAACTGTCAGATTTCTCGTCTCGAATGAAAAATACCATGCACAGATATCGTATGGCTAATCAGCTGTTCGTTCTCGATGGTGTAGGAATAGAATTTATTATCCTTTTGCGTCTGTCACTAAGCCTTACATTCGCGAGTTTGAAGCTCGTCACAGTCATTCCATCTCAGATCCTACTCAGAATACCACAAACAAGGTTTAGACTTTCCGGATCTCAAGAATGCTGCTAATGGATTCTAGCTTATACCATGAAGATTCTAATCTCGGATTTAGATGCCCTATTGTCAGAGGGAAGTCAGTGTGAATCGTTGATTAGAAACCCAAGAGATATACATTCAAGCTTGTTTTCATGTAGAATGGAAGTGGTTGTCAATCACGCGTTCATGAGTGAGAATGGTGATGAGTGTCACATAATCATCACATTCATCATGTTCTTATGAGCAAATGAATATCTTAGAATAAGAATAAGCATGAATTGAATAGAAGAACAATAGTACTTGCATTAATACTCGAGGAACAGCAGAGCTCCACACCTCAATCTATGGTGTGTAGAAACTCTACCGTTGAAAATACATAAGTGATGAAGGTCCAGGCATGGCCGATTGGCCAGCCCCCAAAATGTGGTCAAGAGATCAAAAGATGATCAAAATATCCCAGCATCCAAGATGATAAATTCCAAAAGATCATCTAATACAATAGTAAAAAGTTCTATTTATACTAAACTAGTTACTAGGGTTACAAAAATAAGTAAATGATGCAGAAATCCACTTCCGGACCCACTTGGTGTGTGCTTGGGCTGAGCATTGAAGCTTTCACGTGTAGAGGCCTTCTTTGGAGTTAAACGCTAGTTTGTAACTTGTTTCTGGCGTTTAACGCCAAAATAGGGTAGAAAGCTGGCGTTGAACGCCAGTTTGCGTCGTCTAAACTCGGGCAAAGTATGAACTATTAAATATTGCTGGAAAGTACTGGATGTCTACTTTCCAACACAATTAAGAGCATGCCATTTGTGTTTCTGTAGCTCCAAAAAATTCATTTCGAGAGCAGGGAGGTCAGAATCCAACAACATCAGCAGTCATTTTTCAGCCTTTGAATCAGATTTTTGCTCAGGTCTCTCAATATCAGCCAGAAAATACCTGAAATCACAGAAAAATACACAAACTCATAGTAAAGTCCAGAAATATGAATTTTTCTTAAAAACTAATAAAAATATACTAAAAAGTAGCTAGATCTTACTAAAAACTACCTAAAAACAATGCTAAAAAGCGTATAAATTATCCGCTCATCAAAGGCACAGGCTCATATATTAAATACTAGTTATAAATTAAGGAAGCAAGTTGGTGACACTCGACTATCTGGTATGATCATGACATATCAGAAATTGGGTCGTTACATCGCCCATGGAGTCGATTGGAGTCGTCGCTGCTGCTGCTACCATTGTCGTCGCCACTGCCGAAGGCTCCGCAGTTGCTATCGTAAAGAGGGAGGAAGAGATGCGCAAGATAAGAGAAATACAATAGAGGATGAGTTGTTCCTCCACCGCTGCTCATCATTTCAAACTGCTCCGCCACTAATGTGTCCTGTCGTAGCACTGCCATCGATTGGAGCTCGCTGTTGAGCTGCTGCGCTGTCTCTGGGCTATTGCGCTGCCATAGGTGCTGACCAAAGCAACTACTGTTGCTATTCTGCCTTGCCCTAGCTTTGCATTGTTTCTGTTGGTGAGCTAATTTAAGGTAGGAACTTTTTCTTAAACCCATTTTATTTCATAAAATTGTTATAAATTGATATCGATGTGAAAAACATATTTTTAGTGATTGCGTGAGTCTTATAAATTAAATTAGACTATTTTAGAGAAATAAAATGGAATGAAATGGATAATAGATTAAAATGAGATTAAATGTTCTAATAATAAAATTAATTAGTATCAATGCTTAAAGCCTCTTGGTGGGTGGGTGATGAGCGGATATTTTATACGCTTTTTGGGGGTAATTTCATGTAGATTTTAGTATATTTTAATTGGTTTTTAGTAGAATATTATTAGTTTTTAGGCAAAAATCATATTTCTGGACTTTACTATGAGTTTGTATGTTTTTCTGTGATTTCAGGTATTTTCTGGCTGAAATTGAGGGAGCTGAGCAAAAATCTGAGTTAGGCTGAAAAAGGACTGCTCATGCTGTTGGATCCTGACCTCCCTGCACTCGAAATAGATTTTCTGGAGCTACAGGAGTCCAATTGATGCGCTCTCAACGGCGTTGGAAAATAAACATCCAGGGCTTTCCAGCAATATATAATAGTCCATACTTTGCGCGAAGATAGATGACGTAAACTGGCGTTCAACACCAGATTCATACTGCTGTCTGGCGTCCAGCGCCAGAAACAGGTTACAAGTTGGAGTTCAACGCCAGAAACAGGTTACAACTTGGCGTTGAACGCCCAAAACAGCCCCAGGCACGTGAGAAGCTTAAGCCTCATCCCCAGCACACACCAAGTGGGCCGCATAAGTGGATTTCTGCATCATCTATCATAGTTTACTCATTTTCTGTAAACCTAGGTTACTAGTTTACTATTTAAACAACTTTTAGAGACTTATTTTGTACCTCATGACATTTTCAGATCTGAATTATATACACTTTGACGGCATGAGTCTCTAAACTCCATTGTTGGGGGTGAGGAGCTCTGCAGCGTCTCGATGAATTAATGCAATTGTTTCTATTTCACTCAAACGTGTGTGTGTTCCGATCTAAGATGTTTATTCGCGCTTAATTATGAAGGAGGTGATGATCCGTGACACTCATCACCTCCCTCAATCCATGAACGTGTGCCTGACAAACACTTCCGTTCTACATCAGACTGAATGAGCTTCTCTTAGATTCCTTAATCAGAATCTCCGTGGTATAAGCTAGAATTGATGGCGGCCACTCTTGAGAATCCGGAAGGTCTAAACCTTGTCTGTGGTATTCCAAGTAGGATTCAAGGATTGAATGGCTGTGATGAGCTTCAAACGCGCGATTGCTGGGCGTGATGACAAACGCAAAAGGATCAATGGATCCTATTCCAACATGACCGAGAACCAACAGCTGATTAGCCGTGCTGTGACAGAGCATCTGGACCGTTTTCACTGAGAGGATGGGAGGTAGCCACTGACAATGGTGACACCCTACATACAACTTTCCGTAGACGGGCTTTACAAACAATTGAGTTGAATATTACATTGCAGAAATTCAGAGGACAAAGCATCTCCAAAACTCCAACATATTCCCCATTACTGCACAACAAGTAACGATTTTATTCTCTTTTATTTTTTTCCCAATCTAATAATTCCCATTGATAATTTTGATTGATATCCTGACTAAGAATAATAAAATAAACATAGCTTGCTTCAAACCAATAATCTCCGTGGGATCGACCCTTACTCATGTAAGGTATTACTTGGACGACCCAGTGCACTTGCTGGTTAGTTGTGCGAAATCATAAGAAATCTTGATTTTGATATTGAGTTATTAATTTCGTGCACCAAGTTTTTAGCGCCGTTGCCGGGGATTATTCGAGTTTGAACAACTAAAGGTTTATTTTGTTGCTTAGATTAGGAAGAATTTATCCTTTCTTTTTACTAGAATTGCATCTTTTATTATCCCTTTTTTAAAAAATTTTTCAAAAATATTATTTTTCTTTATCAATTTTTAAGTTTTCCGTGAGTTTAGTGTCTTGTTCTAAGTTTGGTGTCAATTACATATTTGATATTTTTCTTTAAAATTTTCGAACTTGTGTTCTTTGTTCTTCATTGATCTTCAAGTTGTTCTTGTTTATTTTTCTTGTTTGATCTTGAGTTTTTCTTGTTCTGTGTCTTTTCTTGTTTTTCTTGTACTATTCCAAAGCATTAGTCTTCCAAAAAGAAATATACCTGTTGGTGCACGAAATTGTGATCACTACAACTTCGCACAACTAACCAGCAAGTGCACTGGGTCGTCCAAGTAATACCTTACGCGAGTAAGGGTCGATCCCACGGAGATTGGTGGTATGAAGCAAGCTATGGTCATCTTGTAAATCTCAGTCAGGCAGACTCAAATGTATAATGGTGATGAACGAAAATAACATAAAAGATAAAGATAGAGATACTTATGTAATTCATTGGTAGGAACTTCAGATAAGCGCATGAAGATGCCTTCCCTTCCGTCTCTCTGCTTTCCTACTGTCTTCATCCAATCCTTCTTACTCCTTTCCATGGCAAGCTCGTGTAGGGTTTCACCGTTGTCAAGGGCTACCTCCCATCCGCGCAGTGAAAGCTAATGCTCATACACTCTGTCACAGTGCGGCCAATCACCGGTTTGGTTCCCTCCCCTACCGGAATAGAATCACTCTTTTGCGTCTGTCACTAACGCCCAGTAGGTTACAGGTTTGAAGCACGTCACAGTCATTCAATCATTGAATCCTACTCAGAATACCACAGACAAGGTTTAGACCTTCCGGATTCTCTTGAATGCCGCCATTAGGTCCTGCCTATACCACGAAGATTCCGATTAAAGAATCCAAGAGATATCCACTAAGCCTCAGATGCTTGTAGAACAAGAATGGTTGTCAGTCACCTTGTTCATGAGTGAGAATGATGATGGGCGTCAATCATCACATTCATCAGGTTGAAGAACAAGTGATATCTTGGAACAAGAACAAGCGGAATTGAATGGAAGAACAATAGTAATTGCATTAATACTCGAGGTACAGCAGAGCTCCACACCTTAATCTATGGTGTGTAGAAACTCCACCATTGAAAATACATAAGCATAAGGTCTAGGCATGGCCGAATGGCCAGCCTCCCAATGATCTAAGATAGCATAAAACTCAAAGATAGCTACCCAGATGTCAAATACAATAGTACAAGGTCCTACTTATAGAAAACTAGTAGCCTAAGGTGTACAGAAATGAGTAAATGACATAAAAATCCACTTTCGGGCCCACTTGGTGTGTGCTTGGGCTGAGCAATGAAGAAATGTCGTGTAGAGACTTTTTCTGGAGTTAAACGCCAGCTTTTAATCCAGTTTGGGCGTTTAACTCCCATTTAGGTGCCAGTTCCGGCGTTTAACGCTGGAATTTCTGTAGGTGACTTTGAGCGCCGGTTTGGGCCATCAAATCTTGGGCAAAGTATGGACTATTATATATTGCTGGAAAGCCCAGGATGTCTACTTTCCAACGCCATTGAGAGCGCGCCAATTTGGCTTCTGTAGCTCCAGAAAATCCACTTCGAGTGCTGGGAGGTCAGAATCCAACAGCATCTGCAGTCCTTTTCAGTCTCTGAATCAGATTTTTGCTCAGGTCCCTCAATTTCAGCCAGAAAATACCTGAAATCACAGAAAAACACACAAACTCATAGTAAAGTCCAGAAAAGTGAATTTTAACTAAAAACTAATAAAAATATAATAAAAACTAACTAAAAGATACTAAAAACATACTAAAAACAATGCCAAAAAGCGTACAAATTATCCGCTCATCACAACACCAAACTTAAATTGTTGCTTGTCCCCAAGCAACTGAAAATCAAATAAGATAAAAAGAAGAGAATATACTATAGACTCCAAATTATCAATGAAACATAGCTCCAAATTAGATGAGCGGGACTAGTAGCTTTTTGCCTCCAAACAGTTTTGGCATCTCACTTTATCCTCTGAGGTTCAGAATGATTGGCTTCTTTAGGAACTCAGAATCCAGATAGTGTTATTGATTCTCTTAGTTAAGTATGATGATTCTTGAACACAGCTACTTATTGAGTCTTGGCCGTGGCCCAAAGCACTCTGTCTTCCAGTATTACCACCGGATACATACATGCCACAGACACATAATTGGGTGAACCTTTTCAGATTGTGACTCAGCTTTGCTAGAGTCCCCAATTAGAGGTGTCCAGGGTTCTTAAGCACACTCTTTTTGCCTTGGATCACAACTTTATTTCTTTCTTTTCCTTTCTTTTTCTCTTTCTCCCTTTTTTTTTTCGTTTTTCTCCTTCTTTTTTTTTTCACTTGCTTTTCTCTTTTTTTTTTTGTATTCACTGCTTTTTCTTGCTTTAAGAATCATTTTTATGATTTTTCAGATCCTCAGTAACATGTCTCCTTTTTCATCATTCTTTCAAGAGCCAACAATTTTAACATTCATGAACAACAAATTCAAAAGACATATGCACTGTTCAAGCATACATTCAGAAAACAAAAGTATTGCCACCACATCAAACTAATTAAGCTAGTTTTAAAGATGAATTTGAAATCCTGTACTTCTTGTTCTTTTGTGATAAAAACAGTTTTCATTTAAGAAAGGTGATGGATTCATATTGATAGCTTTAAGGCATAGTCACTAAGACACTAATGATCATAAGACACAAACATGGATAAACATAAGCACTAAAATTCGAAAAACAGAAGAATAAAGAACAAGGAAATCAAGGAACGGGTCCACCTTAGTGATGGCGGCTCTTCCTTCCTCTTGAAGATCCTATGGAGTGCTTGAGCTCCTCAATGTCTCTTCCTTGCCTTTGTTGCTCCTCTCTCATGATTCTTTGATCTTCTCTAATGATGATGGAGGATAGCATGTGCTTCACCCTTAGTTGTCCCATGTTGGAACTTAATTCTCCTAGGGAGGTGTTTAGTTGCTCCCAATAGTCTTGTGGAGGAAAGTGCATCCCTTGAGGTATCTCAGGGATCTCATGATGAGAGGGGTCTCTTGTTTGCTCCATCTTCTTCTTAGTGATGGGCTTGAGGTCATGCCTTCTCAGTTGAACCGGCTTTGGATGCCATAAATGGTTATGGAAAAGCAAAAAGCAAATGCTTTTACCACACCAAACTTAAAAGGTTTGCTCGTCCTCGAGCAAAAGAAGAAAGAAGAGAGCAGAAGAAGAAGAAATGGAGGAGAGGGAGATGGCCTTGTGGTTCGGCCAAAAAGGGGAAGAAGTGGTGTTTTATGAAGGATGGATGTGAGTGGTGAAGAGAAAGAGATGTTGAGGTGAATGGGTGAAGAAGAAGAGAGAGTGGTGGGGTTGTTTGGGGATCCTGTGGGGTCCACAGATCCTTAGGTGTCAAGGAAAAGTCATCCCTGCACCAAATGGGGCTCAAAAACACGTTTTGAGCCAATTCTGGCGTTAAACGCCGGGCTGATGCCCATTCCTGGCGTTTAACGCCAGGTTCTTGCCCTTTTCTGGCGTTTAACGCCAGTCTGGTGCCCCTTTCTGGCGTTAAACGCCCAGAATGGTGCCAGACTGGGCGTTAAACGCCCAACAGCTAGCATTACTGGCGTTTGAATGCCAGCTTCTTCTCCTCCAGGGTGTGCTGTTTTTCTTCCTATTTTTCATTCTGTTTTTGCTTTTTTCATTGTTTTTGTGACTTCTTATGATCATCAACCTACAAAAGACATAAAATAACAAAAGAAACTATATAAATTATAATCATTGGGTTGCCTCCCAACAAGCGCTTCTTTAATGTCAGTAGCTTGACAGAGGGCTCTCATGGAGCCTCACAGATACTCAGAGCAATGTTGGAACCTCCCAACACCAAACTTAGAGTTTGAATGTGGGGGTTCAACACTAAACTTAGAAGTTGGTTGTGGCCTCCCAACACCAAACTTAGAGTTTGACTGTGGGGGCTCTTCCTGACTCTGATTTGAGAGAAGCTCTTCATGCTTCATCTCCATGGTGACAGAGGGATATCCTTGAGCCTTAAACACAAAGGATTCTTCATTCACTTGAATGATCAGTTCACCTCTATCAACATCAATCACAGCCTTTGCTGTGGCTAGGAAGGGTCTGCCAAGGATGATGGATTCATCCATGCACTTCCCAATCTCTAGGACTATGAAATCAGTAGGGATGTAATGGTCTTCAACTTTTACCAAAACATTCTCTACAAGTCCATGAGCTTGTTTTCTTGAATTGTCTGCCATCTCTAATGAGATTCTTGCAGCTTGCACCTCAAAGATCCCTAATTTCTCCATTACAGAGAGGGGCATGAGGTTTACACTTGACCCTAAGTCACACAAGGCGTTCTTGAAGGTCATGGTGCCTATGGTACAAGGTATAGAAAACTTCCCAGGATCCTGCCTCTTTTGAGGCAGTTTCTGCCTAGACAAGTCATCCAGTTCTTTGGTGAGCAAAGGTGGTTCATCCTCCCAAGTCTCATTTCCAAATAACTTGTCATTTAGCTTCATGATTGCTCCAAGGTATTTAGCAACTTGCTCTTCAGTGACATACTCATCCTCTTCAGAGGAAGAATACTCATCAGAGCTCATGAATGGCAGAAGTAAGTCCAATGGAATCTCTATGGTCTCATTTTGAGCCTCAGATTCCCATTGTTCCTCATTGAGGAACTCAGAGGAGATTGGTACACGCCCACTGAGGTCTTCCTCAGTGGCGTCCTCCTCCTCTCTTTCCTCTCCATATTCGGCCATGTCTATGGCTTTGCACTCTCCTTTTGGATTTTCTTCTGTATTACTTGGGAGAGTGCTAGGAGGGAGTTCAGTAACTTTCTTGCTCAGCTGTCCCACTTGTCCCTCCAAATTTCTGATGGAGGACCTTGTTTCATTCATGAAACTTTGAGTGGTTTTGATTAGATCAGAGACCATTGTTGCTAAGTCAGAGGTATTCTGCTTAGAACTCTCTGTCTGTTGTTGAGAAGATGATGGAAAAGGCTTGTTGCTGCCAAGCCTGTTTCTTCCACCATTATTGTTATTGAAACCTTGTTGAGGTCTCTCTTGATTCTTCCATGAGAAATTTGGGTGATTTCTCCATGAAGAATTATAGGTATTACCGTAGGGTTCTCCTAGGTAATTCACCTCTTCCATTGAAGGGTTCTCAGGATCATAAGCTTCTTCCTCAGATGAAGCCTCCTTAGTACTGCTTGGTGCATTTTGCATTTCAGACAGACTTTGAGAAATCAAAGTGACTTGTTGAGTCAATATTTTATTCTGAGCCAAAATGGCGTTCAGAGTGTCAATCTCAAGAACTCCTTTCTTCTGACTAGTCCCATTGTTCACAGGATTCCTTTCAGAAGTGTACATGAATTGGTTATTTGCAACCATCTCAATGAGCTCTTGAGCCTCTGTAGGCGTCTTCTTCAGATGAAGAGATCCTCCAGCAGAGCTATCCAAAGACATCTTGGATAGTTCAGAAAGACCATCATAGAAAATACCTATGATGCTCCATTCAGAAAGCATGTCAGTAGGACACTTTCTGATTAATTGTTTGTATCTTTCCCAAGCTTCATAGAGGGATTCTCCATCCTTCTGTCTGAAGGTTGGACTTCCACTCTAAGCTTACTCCATCTTTGTGGTGGAAAGAACTTTGCCAAGAAGGCATTGACTAGCTTTTCCCAAGAGTCCAGGCTTTCTTTAGGTTGAGAGTCCAACCATATTCTAGCTCTGTCTCTTACAGCAAAAGGGAATAGCATCAGTCTATAGACCTCAGGGTCAACCCCATTAGTCTTGACTGTGTCACAGATTTGCAAGAATTCAGCTAAGAACTGATGAGGATCTTCCATTGGAAGTCCATGGAACTTGCAATTCTGTTGCATTAGAGAAACTAATTGAGGCTTAAGCTCAAAGTTGTTTGCTCCAATGGCAGGGATAGAGATGCTTCTCCCATAAAAATCAGGAGTAGGTGCAGTAAAGTCACCCAGCACCTTCCTTGCATTGTTTGCATTATTGTTGTTTTCGGCTGCCATGTCTTCTTCTTCTTTGAAGAATTCGGTCAGGTCTTCTAAAGAGAGTTGTGCTTTGGCTTCTCTTAGCTTTCTCTTCACGGTCCTTTCGGGTTCAGGGTCAGCTTCAACAAGAATGCCTTTGTCTCTGCTCCTGCTCATATGAAAGAGAAGAGAACAAGAAAATGTGGAATCCTCTATGTCACAGTATAGAGATTCCTTGAGGTGTCAGAGGAAAAGAAAAGTAGAAGACAGAAGTAGAAAATTCGAACTTATCAAAGAAGATGGAGTTCGAATTTTGCATTAAGGGATAGTGTTAGTCCAAAAGTAGAAGGATGTGAGAAGAAGGGAAGTAATTTTCGAAAATTAAGTAAAAGATTTTGAAAACATTTTGAAAAACACTTAATTGATTTTCGAAAATAAGAGTGAAAAAGAAATCAAGTGGTTTTTGAAAAAGATTTTGAAATTAGAAATCAAAAAGATTTGATTGAAAACCAGTTTGAAAAAGATGTGATTAAAAAGATATGATTTGAAAACAATTTTAAAAAGATATGATTTGAAAACAATTTTTAAAAAGATATGATTTGAAAACAATTTTAAAAAGATATGATTTGAAAACAATTTGAAAAGATATGATTTTAAAAATTAATGACTTGCCTAACAAGAAAAGATATGATTCAAACATAAAACCTTCCTCAACAGAAAAGGCAAAAAATGTTCAATCAAATCATTAATTGTTAGTAAGTATCTTTGAAAAAGGAAAGAAATTAATTTTGAAAACATTTGATTGAGAAGATATGATTTGAAAAAGATTTGATTTTGAAAAACTTTGAAAACTTGAAAAAAATTGATTTTGAAAACAAAATCTTCCCCCTTGTGCCATCCTGGCGTTAAACGCCCAGAATGGTGCACATTCTGGCGTTTAACGCCCAAACTACTACCCTTTTGGGCGTTAAACGCCCAACCAGGCACCCTGGCTGGCGTTTAAACGCCAGTCTGTCTTCTTCACTGGGCATTTTTGAATGCTCAGCTTTTTCTGTGTGATTCCTCTGCAGTATGTTCTGAATCTTCAATTCTTTGTATTATTGACTTGAAAAGACACAAATTAAAAATATTTTTGGATTTTTAATAATAAAAAATGCAACTAAAATCAAATAACAATGCATGCAAGACACCAAACTTAGCAGTTTGTATACTACTGACACTAAAATGAGAATGCATATGAGAAAACAACAAAACACTCAAGTCAATAGAATTCAAAGATCAAAACAAGGAAATCATCAAGAACAACTTGAAGATTAATGAAGACACATGCATAAATTCGAAAATGCAAGAAGAACAGAAACATGCAATTGACACCAAACTTAAAATGAGACTCTATACTCAAACAAGAATATTTTTGGTTTTTATGATTTTGTATTTTTTTGTGCTTTTTCGAAAATTAAGTGAAAAGGAAAATAAAGGTATCAAAATTCTTAATGAGAATTCCAGGAATCATGCAATGTTAGTCTAAAGCTTTAGTCTAAAGGAATTAGACATGGCCGGCTAAGCTTCAGCAGGACATTGCATTCAAGAGCTAAATTGATGAGAATCAATCAGCCTTGGTGATGATAAGAACATCACCTTGAAACACTAGAATTCATTCTTAAGAACTCTGAAAAAAAAAATACCTAATCTAAGCAACAAGATGAACCGTCAGTTGTCCATACACAAGAACAATCCCCGACAACGGCGCCAAAAACTTGGTGCACGAAATTGTGATCACTACAACTTCGCACAACTAACCAGCAAGTGCACTGGGTCGTCCAAGTAATACCTTACGCGAGTAAGGGTCGATCCCACGGAGATTGGTGGTATGAAGCAAGCTATGGTCATCTTGTAAATCTCAGTCAGGCAGACTCAAATGTATAATGGTGATGAACGAAAATAACATAAAAGATAAAGATAGAGATACTTATGTAATTCATTGGTAGGAACTTCAGATAAGCGCATGAAGATGCCTTCCCTTCCGTCTCTCTGCTTTCCTACTGTCTTCATCCAATCCTTCTTACTCCTTTCCATGGCAAGCTCGTGTAGGGTTTCACCGTTGTCAAGGGCTACCTCCCATCCGCGCAGTGAAAGCTAATGCTCATACACTCTGTCACAGTGCGGCCAATCACCGGTTTGGTTCCCTCCCCTACCGGAATAGAATCACTCTTTTGCGTCTGTCACTAACGCCCAGTAGGTTACAGGTTTGAAGCACGTCACAGTCATTCAATCATTGAATCCTACTCAGAATACCACAGACAAGGTTTAGACCTTCCGGATTCTCTTGAATGCCGCCATTAGGTCCTGCCTATACCACGAAGATTCCGATTAAAGAATCCAAGAGATATTCACTAAGCCTCAGATGCTTGTAGAACAAGAATGGTTGTCAGTCACCTTGTTCATGAGTGAGAATGATGATGGGCGTCAATCATCACATTCATCAGGTTGAAGAACAAGTGATATCTTGGAACAAGAACAAGCGGAATTGAATGGAAGAACAATAGTAATTGCATTAATACTCGAGGTACAGCAGAGCTCCACACCTTAATCTATGGTGTGTAGAAACTCCACCGTTGAAAATACATAAGCATAAGGTCTAGGCATGGCCGAATGGCCAGCCTCCCAATGATCTAAGATAGCATAAAACTCAAAGATAGCTACCCAGATGTCAAATACAATAGTACAAGGTCCTACTTATAGAAAACTAGTAGCCTAAGGTGTACAGAAATGAGTAAATGACATAAAAATCCACTTCCGGGCCCACTTGGTGTGTGCTTGGGCTGAGCAATGAAGAAATTTCGTGTAGAGACTTTTTCTGGAGTTAAACGCCAGCTTTTAATCCAGTTTGGGCGTTTAACTCCCATTTAGGTGCCAGTTCCGGCGTTTAACGCTGGAATTTCTGTAGGTGACTTTGAGCGCCGGTTTGGGCCATCCAATCTTGGGCAAAGTATGGACTATTATATATTGCTGGAAAGCCCAGGATGTCTACTTTCCAACGCCGTTGAGAGCGCGCCAATTGGGCTTCTGTAGCTCCAGAAAATCCACTTCGAGTGCTGGGAGGTCAGAATCCAACAGCATCTGCAGTCCTTTTCAGTCTCTGAATCAGATTTTTGCTCAGGTCCCTCAATTTCAGCCAGAAAATACCTGAAATCACAGAAAAACACACAAACTCATAGTAAAGTCTAGAAAAGTGAATTTTAACTAAAAACTAATAAATATATAATAAAAACTAACTAAAAGATACTAAAAACATACTAAAAACAATGCCAAAAAGCGTACAAATTATCCGCTCATCACCTGCTCAGAACAATTGTTACCTTTTCTGCCCAATTGGCTAGAGCGTTAGTTTATGTTCTTGGTAATTGGGTATCTTTATTTCAAAATTTCCTTTAAAAAAATAATTTTTCTTGATTTAATCTTGTGCCAAACTTTAAGTTTGGTGTTTTATTGTTAATTTTTCTTTAATTTTCGAAAATTTAGTGAAGTTTTCTAAAAATTTTAAGTTTGGTGTTCTTTCTTTTGTTCTTGGTGTTCTTGTGAATCTTCAAGGTGTTCTTGAGTCTTTCTTGTGTTTTGATCCTAAAATTTTTACGTTTGGTGTTCTTTGGTGTTTTCCCTCCAAAATTTTCGAAAACAAGGAGCATTAGATCTAAAAACTTTAAGTCTTGTGTCTTCTGTGTGTTTTTCTCTTTCATCATAAAATTCAAAATTCAAAAAAAAATATTTATATTTTCTAACTAATTTTAAACTACATTTTTGAAAATTTTATATAAAAATTCAGATTTCAATTTCAAAATTTTTCAATTCTTATCTTTTTAAAATATATTTTATTATCTTTTTCAAAAATTTTATTCTAACCACTTTCTCCTTTTCCTCAATTTTTTCGAAAATCTTCAAAAAAAATATTTTCATTTTTTTATTTTATTTCGTTTTTACTTGTTCTATTTTTACTTTATTTTATAAAATAAATTTTTATAAAATAAATAATATCAACATCCATACCATCTCTTTTATTCCATCATGGAACTAAGTGGAAATGAACAGTCCAGGAGGACTCTGGGGTCATATGCTAACCCCACTACTGCTTCATATGGGAGTAGTATCTGTATACCCTCCATTGGAGTTAGTAGCTTTGAGTTGAATCCTCAGCTCATTATCATGGTGCAGCAAAACTGCCAGTATTCCGGTCTTCCACAAGAAGAACCTACAGAGTTTCTGGCACAATTTTTGCAAATTGCTGACACAGTACATGATAAGGAAGTAGATCAGGATGTCTACAGATTATTACTGTTTCCATTTGCTGTAAAAGATCAAGCTAAGAAGTGGTTAAATAACCAACCTAAGAACAGCATAAAGACATGGAAACAGCTGTCAGAAAAATTCCTGAATCACTATTTCCCTCCAAAACGGATGACACAGCTAAGGCTAAGCATCCAAGGCTTCAAACAAGGAGATAATGAATCCCTTTATGATGCCTGGGAGAGATACAGAGAGATGCTAAGAAAATGCCCCTCTGAAATATTTTCAGAGTGGGTGCAATTAGACATTTTCTACTATGGGCTTACAGAAAAAGCTCAGATTTCTCTAGACCACTCAGCTGGTGGATCTATACATATGAGAAAAACAATTGAAGAAGCTCAAGAGCTTATTGATATAGTTGCCAGAAATCAGCATCTGTACCTAAGTAGTGAATCTTCTATGAAAGAAGAAGCTAAAACAGTAACTGCTGAGCTCAGTCCTCTAGATCAGGCTAATGAATTCAATCAGCAATTAGACTTTCTAACTCAGCAGCTAGCCGAATTCAAAGAAATACTACAGGAAACAAGAATGGCCAACAGGAATATGGAAGTACAGTTAAAGCAAACAGAAAAGCAACTGTCAAAACAAATAGCAGAAGAATGCCAAGCAGTTCAATTAAGAAGTGGGAAAACATTAAACACTTCACTTCAAAACAGCAGGAAGCCAAGAAATGAACAAATGGCTACTCAAAATCCCTCTGAGGACAATCAGAGCCCAGAGAGGAATAATGCTGGCGCTGAACGCCCAGCCCATGCTCATTCCTGGCGTTCAACGCCAGAAACAAGCATGAATCCGGCGTTGAACGCCCAAAGGGAGCATAGTTCTGGCATTCAGACGCCAGTAACAAATAAGGAGGTGGCGTCTAACGCCACTCCAGCTTCCACCCCTGGCATTCAAATGCCAGTGGGGGATCAGTCACATATAAGTGCTGATAACAACCCTTCTAAAAAGGCTTCCCAACCCACTTCTGTAGGTAATAAACCTACAGCAACTAAGGTTGAGGAATATAAAGCCAAAATGCCTTATCCTCAAAAACTCCGCCAAGTGGAATAGGATAAGCAATTTTCCCGCTTTGTAGACTATCTCAGGACTCTTGAAATAAAGATTTCGTTTGTAGAAGCACTTGAGCAAATACCCTCTTATGCTAAGTTCATGAAAGAGATCTTAAGTCATAAGAAGGATTGGAGAGAAACTGAAAAAGTTTACCTCACTGAAGAATGCAGTGCAGTCATTCTGAAAAGCTTACCTGAGAAGCTTAAAGACCCCGGGAGCTTTATGATACCATGCACATTAGAGGGTAATTGTACCAAGCAAGCTCTATGTGATCTTGGGGCGAGTATCAACCTGATACCTGCATCTATTATCACAAAGCTCGGTTTGACTGAAGAAGTCAAACCAACCCGGATATGTCTTCAACTTGCTGATGGCTCCATTAAATACCCATCAGGCGTGATTGAAGACATGATCGTCAAGGTTGGGCCATTTGCCTTTCCTACTGACTTTGTGGTGCTGGAAATGGAGGAGCACAAGAGTGCAACTCTCATTCTAAGAAGACCTTTCCTAGTAACTGGCCGAACCGTCATTGACGTCCAAAAAGGGGAAGTAACCTTGAGAGTCAATGAGGAGGAGTTCAAGTTGAATGTTGTCAAAGCCATGCAACATCCAGACACCCCAAATGACTGCATGAGTGTTGATATTATTGACTCTCTGGTAAGAGAGGTCAATATGGCTGAGAGTCTCGAATCAGAGCTAGAGGACATCTTTAAAGATGTTCAGCCTGATCTGGAGGAATCAGAGAGAATAGTAGAACCTCTGAAAATCCCTCAGGAAGAGGAGAAACCTCCTAAACCCGAGCTCAAACCATTACCACCATCCCTAAAATATGCATTCCTGGGAGAAGGTGATACCTTTCCTGTAATCATAAGCTCTACCTTAGAGCCACAGGAAGAGGAAGCACTAATTCAAGTGCTAAGGACACACAAGACAGCTCTTGGGTGGTCCATCAGTGATCTCAAGGGCATTAGCCCAGCCAGATGCATGCACAAGATCTTACTGGAGGGTGACGCCAAGCCAGTGGTTCAACCACAAAGGCGGCTGAATCCAGCCATGAAGGAGGTGGTGCAGAAAGAGGTCACTAAGTTACTAGAGGCTGGGATTATTTATCCTATTTCTGATAGCCCCTGGGTAAGCCCTGTCCAAGTCGTCCCTAAGAAAGGTGGCATAACAGTGGTTCATAATGAAAAAAATGAACTGGTTCCTACAAGAACAGTTACTGGGTGGCGTATGTGTATTGATTATAGAAGGCTCAATACAGCTACCAGAAAGGATCATTTTCCTTTATCATTCATAGACCAGATGCTAGAAAGACTGGCAGGTCATGAATACTACTGCTTCCTGGATGGATATTCAGGTTATAATCAAATTGTAGTAGATCCAAAAGATCAAGAGAAAATGGCATTCACATGTCCATCTGGAGTATTTGCATACAGAAGAATGCCATTTGGCCTGTGCAATGCACCTGCAACCTTTCAGAGGTGCATGCTCTCAATTTTCTCTGATATGGTGGAAAAATTTCTGGAAGTCTTCATGGATGACTTTTCAGTATTTGGAGACTCATTCAGCTCCTGTCTTGACCATCTAGCACTTGTTCTAAAGAGATGCCAAGAGACTAACCTGGTTTTAAACTGGGAAAAATGCCACTTCATGGTGACTGAAGGAATTGTCCTTGGGCACAAAATCTCAAACAAGGGAATAGAGGTGGATCAAGCTAAGGTAGAGGTAATTAAAAAATTACCACCACCTACCAATGTTAAGGCAATTAGAAGCTTTCTGGGGCATGCAGGATTCTATAGGAGGTTTATAAAGGATTTTTCAAAAATCGCCAAACCTCTGAGCAACCTGCTAGCTGCTGACACGCCATTTGTCTTTGATAAGGAGTGTCTGCAGGCATTTGAGACTCTGAAAGCTAAATTGGTCACATCACCAATCATCTCTGCACCAAACTGGACATTGCCATTTGAACTAATGTGTGATGCCAGTGACCATGCCATTGGCGCAGTGTTGGGACAAAGGCATGACAAGCTTCTGCACGTCATTTACTATGCCAGCCGTGTTCTAAATGACGCACAGAAGAATTACACAACCACAGAAAAAGAGCTACTTGCAGTGGTTTACGCCATTGACAAATTCAGATCCTATTTAGTAGGATCAAAAGTGATTGTGTACACTGATCATGCTGCTCTTAAATATCTACTCACAAAGCAGGATTCAAAACCCAGACTTATAAGATGGGTGTTGCTTTTACAAGAGTTTGATATAGAAATAAGAGACAGAAAAGGGACAGAGAATCAGGTAGCAGATCACTTGTCCCGAATAGAACCAGTAGAAGGGGCGTCCCTCCCTCTTACTGAGATCTCTGAAAACTTTCCGGATGAGCAACTATTTGCCATCCAGGAAGTGCCATGGTTTGCAGACATTGCAAACTACAAGGTAGTGAGGTTCATACCCAAGGAGTACAGTAGGCATCAATCAAAGAAATTGATCACATATGCAAAATACTATCTTTGGGATGAACCATATCTCTTCAAGAGATGTGCAGACGGAGTAATCCGTAGATGTGTGCCTAAGGAAGAAGCGCAGAAGATCCTATGGCACTGCCATGGATCACAGTATGGAGGACATTTTGGAAGTGAGCGAACAGCCACAAGAGTCCTCCAATGTGGCTTCTACTGGCCTACTCTCTATAAAGATTCCCGAGTGTTTGTACTTAATTGTGACAGTTGCCAAAGATCTGGCAATCTGCCTCACAGTTTTGCCATGCCTCAATAAGGGATCTTGGAGATTGAGTTGTTTGATGTATGGGGTACTGACTTCATGGGACCTTTCCCACCATCATACTCAAACACTTATATTCTGGTGGCAGTGGATTATGTATCCAAATGGGTGGAGGCTATTGCAACACCCACTAATGACACTAAAATAGTGTTAAAATTCCTCCAGAAACACATCTTCAGCAAATTTGGTACCCCTAGAGTATTAATCAGTGATGGGGGGACTCATTTCTGCAATAAACAGCTTTACTCTGCTTTGGTTCGTTATGGAGTTAGCCACAGGGTAGCTACTCCATATCACCCACAGACTAATGGGCAAGCTGAAGTCTCAAATAGAGAACTCAAAAGAATCCTGGAACAGACTGTAATTAATCGTAGAAGGGATTGGGCAAGAAGCTTGGATGATGCTCTGTGGGCATACAGAACAGCATTCAAGACCCCTATAGGGACCTCTCCATACCAGCTTGTGTATGGAAAGGCATGTCACTTGCCAGTGGAACTGGAACACAAGGCCTACTGGACAACCAGATTCCTAAACCTTGATGCTAAGTTAGCTGGAGAAAAAAGATTGCTCCAGTTAAATGAGCTAGAGAAATTTAGACTCAATGCTTTCGAGAATGCAAAAATTTACAAAGAGAAAGCGAAAAGATGGCATGATAAGAAATTGTCATCCAGAGTCTTTGAGCTGGGGCAGAAAGTTCTGCTATTTAATTCTAGGCTCAAATTATTCCCCGGGAAATTAAAATCCCGGTGGAGAGGTCCATATGTGATTACAAGTGTATCACCATATGGATACGTAGAGCTTCAGGATAATGAATCTAACAAAAAGTTCATTGTTAATGGACAAAGAGTTAAACATTATCTTGAAAGCAATTTTGAGCAAGAATGCTCAAAACTGAGACTTGATTAAAAGCTCAGTAATAGTCCAGCTAACGACATTAAAGAAGCGCTTGCTGGGAGGCAACCTAGCCATTCACAAAATTTAATTTTATTTATTTTAGCTAATTAATTGATTTTTACAGATATATGTCAGAGTATCTTCAAAAGGTAAAATAGCAATTGATTGAATTCACAGAGTTGTAGGGAAATTTAGAAGCTCGCTGGCATGAAAAAGCCAGTAAGAAACGTTTTGGGCGTTGAACGCCCAAAAGAAGCACCCACTAGGCGTTCAACGCCAGTAAGGGTAGCCATCTGGGTGTTAAACACCAGAAAGGAGCATCTTCTCGGCGTTGAACGCCAGAAAGAAGCACCTTCTGGGTGTTTAACGCCAGATTGATAGCGTCCTGGGCGTTCAGAAAAATGCCCAGTGACAAAGGACTTCCTGGCGTTCAACGCCAGAAAGAAGCAACAGTTGGGCGTTGAGCGCTTAGGAGAAGCAACAATTGGGCGTTAAACGCCCAAAACATGCAGCAGTTGGGCGTTTAACGCCAGGATGGTGGGGAGGAGGTAAAATTCGTTTTTCTTCAAAAATTTTCTAAATTTTATGTTTCAATTCATGATTTCTTGCATAAACATGTTTCCAAATATCATCCTTCAAATCCAAAAATTGTAATCCTAATTTCTAAAATCCCTAATTTCTGAAATCCCTTTTCCAAAGATTTTACATACATCTTAATCCATAAAGGCAGATGATTTTCAATCCAATCCAACTCTTTTTCCAATCTCTTTTCAAACCTAATTATCTTTTAAAATCTTTTTCAAATTATTAATTTCAAATTTATTTTTAAATATCATTCATATCTTTTTAAATTATATCCTTTTCTTATCATATCTCTTATCTTATATCTCTTTCTTATTTTCGAAAACCCACCCCCTCCCTTTATATCCACTTTCGGCGCCCCTCTCATCATCCACCATTCCACACTTGCTCTCCTCCTATCCCTCTTCTCTCTCTTCTTTTGCTTGAGGACAAGCAAACCTCTAAGTTTGGTGTGCTTATCCGTGATCACAAAAACATACTCACTTTGATCATGGCCCCTAAAGGAAAACAACCCAACCCAAGAGGCAAGAAAAAGAATACTCCAAAGCCACTTTGGAATCAAGGGAAGTTCTTAACTAAAGAACATTCAGACCATTACTACAAAATAATGAGTCTAAGATCAGTGATCCCGGAAGTCAAGTTCGACCTGAAAGAAGATGAATATCCGGAGATCCAAGAACAAATTCGAAACAGGAACTGGGAAATCCTAGCTAATCCTGAAACGAAAGTGGGAAGGAACATGGTTCAGGAGTTCTATGCTAATCTATGGCAGACAGACAGGCAAAGAATAATTGGAGCTGCCCTTTATGACCATCAGACCTTAGTCAGAGGAAAGATTGTTCATACCCATCCTGACAAAATCAGGGAGATCTTTAAGCTTCCTCAACTGAAAGATGACCCAGACTCCTTTAATAGGATAATGATGAGGGTAAATAAAGGCTTGGACAAGATTCTAGAGGATATATGCATCCCTGAAGCCAGGTGGACCACCAGCACGACTGGCATCCCAAATCAACTCAAAAGAGAAGATCTCAAACCAGTAGCCAGAGGCTGGCTGGATTTTATTGGGCGTTCTATATTGTCCACCAGCAACCGTTCTGAAGTTACTATTAAAAGAGCAGTGATGATTCACTACATCATGTTGGGAAAAGAAGTAGAAGTCCATCAACTGATCTCGTGTGAATTATACAAAATAGCAAACAGGAATTTCAAGGACGCCAGATTGGCCTATCCAAGCTTAATTTCTATGCTCTGCAAAGATGCCGGAGTGAAGATGGGAATAACAGAGTATATCTCAGTTAAGAGGCCAATCACTAGAATATCAATGGACAGACAACAGCTGCAGGATGATCCAATCAAGAGGAGAGCACAGGAAGTCCTCCCAGAACTCCCTCAATTCGAATATTGGGAACATCTTGAAGCATCTATTTCCAAATTGCAAGAAGCTATGGACCAAATAAAAGAAGAACAGAACAATCAAAGTAGCATGCTTTGCAAACTGCTTAAGGAACAAGAAGAGCAAGGGCGTGATTTAAGGGAGCTGAAGCACTAGAAATTAATCCTTGAAGGACCAAGTACCCCACAGATCAAAGGAACATCTACTTCTCAGAACACAGGTTGTTGAGTTCTAAATTTAGCTTTAACTCTGTGATAATGTTATTATAGAAATTTACCTTAGGAGATATATATAGTAGTAGTAGTAGTAATTAGTATATCTATTCTGGTTTTATTCCCAATTAAGTTATAATTTATTTTTCTCATCATCATCAGACATCAATAAAATAGTAGATAATTAGAATAAAGAAGTAATTTATTTTTCAAGTTCTTAATAATAAAAATTATAATTAACTATATATGGTGGCAATACTTTTTGTTCTCTGAATGAATGCTTGAATAGTGCATAATTTTTATCTTGAATTTTATGAATATTGGCTCCTGAAAGAATGAGGAACATGAAAAATACTATTGATGATATGAAAAATCATGAATTTGATTCTTGAAGCAAGAAAAAGCAGTGAAAAAAAAATTTACAAGAAATCATTGGATTAAGAAAAGGATCCAAGGCTTTGAGCATCAGTGGATAGGAGGGCCCAAGGAAGTAGTTCCAGGCCTAAGCGGCTAAATCAAGCTGTCCCTAACCATGTGCTTGTGGCATGCAGGTTCAAGTGAAAAGCTTGAGACTGAGTGGTTAAAGTCGTGATCCAAAGCAAAAGAGTGTGCTTAAGAGCTCTGGATACCTCTAATTGGGGACTCTAGCAAAGCTGAGTCACAATCTGAAAAGGTTCACCCAGTCATGTGTCTGTGGCATTTATGTATCCGGTGGTAATACTGGAAAACAAAGTGCTTAGGGCCACGGCCAAGACTCATAAAGTAACTGTGTTCAAGAATCAACACACTACACTAGGAGAATCAATAATACTATCTGAATTCTGAGTTCCTATGGATGCCAATCATTCTGAATTTCAAAGGATAAAGGGAGATGCCAAAACTGTTCAGAAACAAAAAGCTACAAGCCCCGCTCATCTAATAAGAATCTGAGCTCCATTTAAAACTCTTAGATATTATTACTTCTTAATGTCTTTTCATCCTATTTTATTTATCTATTTGCTTGAGGACAAGCAACAGTTTAAGTTTGGTGTTGTGATGAGCGGATATTTTATACGCTTTTTGGGGGTAATTTCATGTAGATTTTAGTATATTTTAATTGGTTTTTAGTAGAATATTATTAGGTTTTAGGCAAAAATCATATTTCTAGATTTTACTATGAGTTTGTGTGTTTTTCTGTGATTTCAGGTATTTTCTGGCTGAAATTGAGGGAGCTGAGCAAAAATCTGAGTTAGGCTGAAAAAGGACTGCTGATGTTGTTGGATCCTGACCTCCCTGCACTCGAAATGGATTTTCTGGAGCTACAGGAGTCCAATTGGCGCGCTCTCAACGGCGTTGGAAGATAGACATCTAGGGCTTTCCAGCAATATATAATAGTCCATACTTTGCGCGAAGATAGACGACGTAAACTGGCGTTCAACGCCAGTTTCATACTGCTGTCTGGCTTCCAGCGCCAGAAACAGGTTACAAGTTGGAGTTCAACGCCAGAAACAGGTTACAACCTGGCGTTGAACGCCTAAAATAGCCCCAGGCACGTGAGAAGCTTAAGCCTCAGCCCCAGCACACACCAAGTGGGCCCCAGAAGTGGATTTCTGCATCATCTATCATAGTTTACTCATTTTCTGTAAACCTAGGTTACTAGTTTACTATTTAAACAACTTTTAGAGACTTATTTTGTACCTCATGACATTTTCAGATCTGAATTATATACACTTTGATGGCATGAGTCTCTAAACTCCATTGTTGGGGGTGAGGAGCTCTGCAGCGTCTCGATGAATTAATGCAATTGTTTCTATTTCACTCAAACGTGTGTGTGTTCCGATCTAAGATGTTTATTCGCGCTTAATTATGAAGGAGGTGATGATCCGTGACACTCATCACCTCCCTCAATCCATGAACGTGTGCTTGACAAACACCTCCGTTCTACATCAGACTGAATGAACTTCTCTTAGATTCCTTAATCAGAATCTCCGTGGTATAAGCTAGAATTGATGGCGGCCACTCTTGAGAATCCGGAAGGTCTAAACCTTGTCTGTGGTATTCCAAGTAGGATTCAAGGATTGAATGGCTGTGACGAGCTTCAAACTCGCGATTGCTGGGCGTGATGACAAACGCAAAAGGATCAATGGATCCTATTCCAACATGATCGAGAACCAACAGCTGATTAGCCGTGCTGTGACAGAGCATCTGGACCGTTTTCACTGAGAGGATGAGAGGTAGCCACTGACAATGGTGACACCCTACATACAGCTTGCCGTAGACGGGCTTTACAAACAATTGAGTTGAATATTACATTGCAGGAATTCAGAGGACAAAGCATCTCCAAAACTCCAACATATTCCCCATTACTGCACAACAAGTAACGATTTTATTCTCTTTTATTTTTTTTTCCAATCTAATAATTCCCATTGATAATTTTGATTGATATCCTGACTAAGAATAATAAAATAAACATAGCTTGCTTCAAACCAATAATCTCCGTGGGATCGACCCTTACTCACATAAGGTATTACTTGGACGACCCAGTGCACTTGCTGGTTAGTTGTGCGAAATCATAAGAAATCTTGATTTTGATATTGAGATATCAATTTCGTGCACCAGTGGGTTAGGATTTGAATAACTTGTTTGCTATCCTAATGTTTGAAGATTTAGTAACTTAAAGACCATTAAAGATAACAAGCCAATAATATTTATGTTGAGAATTGTTGGGTGTTTTGAAAGATTGAGAAAGGCTTGGGAGATGTTTGGTTTGGATGGAACACTTGAAGGGTGGAAAAGTCCGAATTTTAGGGGAGGTTCCGCCAAAAATTTTATAAGAGTTTGAGTGAAATTAAATAATGAAAAATTATTGTTACTTGCATAAAGGTTCTTATCATGAAGTTTAATTCGATTAATTCTAATTAAAAATTATTGTTTGGGCAGTTTTAGTGAATTTACAGTAATTGTCTAAGAATAAATGATTATGTTTCATTAAGATTATGATTGGGAAAATAAAATAATTTTTAAGTCTTTTTGGTGAAATGAATTAGAGAATTTTCAAATGGCGTAGAAAAATCTGCTCTTTGGCAAATTTTTAGCCCAATTTTGGAGAGTCATAACTTGGTATTTAAGAATTGAAAATTTATGAAACTTATCTTAAAATAAAATTGGGGATGTCTATTTGATTGTCTTTGAAGAACGGAAGCAAAACAAATTTTGTACTAAAAGTTATGGTCTTTTGAAGTTTAGAAGTTGAAAGTATGATTCTACAAAAAGTGCACCAATGGCAGGTTCTGCACGTACGCACTTAGCCTGCGTATGTATCATTCACGAATCCTCAAGGAATCGAGTCAGGTTCTGCGTATACGCACGAAGGCTACATACGCACCAATGTGCAGATTTTTCAAAAATGTCAATTTTGAACTGTTAAGCCTTTTCGACGAGCTTGTAACCCTCTGTAACCTCCATATGGAATCTAATAACCATTTTAAAGGCTTTGAATATGTTGGGAGTGGGTATAATGAGTTTTATTGAACCTTTTCTCAATAAAAAACTTGTTAAATGAGATATAAATATTGTGGAGGTGGTAGTTAATCTCATCCACGGTGAGGATGGTGGTTTTATCCCTCTCACGGCTCGAGGATAATTATTCTTGTGATAAATATGACTATGATTGAAATGTGAGTATTGATTTGCAAGGATCTGGATTTTGTCTCATTTGCTCGGAGTTGCGGTGTGAATACATGGAAAGTGGTAGAGTACTCTCCCTCGATATTATTCCCCCACGTTCTCTCTCTATTTGTAAAGTGAAAAGGCATTCTCCTTTGTTTTATATGGCATGGCCTCACAAGAAAAGGTGGTAGGACACTCTCTCTCGATTTATTCTCCCTGGTGATACCTCCAGGAGAAGGTGCTATGATACACTCCCTCAATTATATTTCTCTTGGGGATATATAACAGAGGGACCATATCTGAGTTAGCTACTAGATGTGTTGGATTCTGACAATGTATATGACACGTGAGCACATAACCAATAAGACAGGCATGCATCATACTGTATTTGTTTGTATTTGTTTGTCTATTTGTTGGTACTTGTGTAATTAAAATGTGTATAATTTTTGTTTGACTGTTTGATTGTTTGTGATTGTGATTATTGATTCGAAATTATAGTGAAGTGTTGTAGTTTTAAAAGATTGACTGAATGGTAAATTTTAGAAGGAATAGAAAATGAGGATATGTCCCATGATTGAAATTAAGAAAAATAACCGACAGAAAAATTGAATTGGTTAATTTTGTGAAAAGACTAGTTTAGAGAAAAGGATAGTATTGAGGAGAGAGTTTGGAAAGATTTGAAAGATAAGGAATTTTCCAAAAAAATAAGACAAGTAATGATCTTTGTCATAAAACAAAATTTTTTTATATATCTTTTTTTGACAATTTTAAAACTTCTCTACTAAGATCTTTAGGTTAAGTTCTCACCTTTCTAATCCTATAGTTTTTAGAAAATAGACGAACAAGTCTATGAAAAATTTACTAAGTATTTAGACGTGCATTAATTCATTTGTAAAGCAAATTTATTTTATTATTTTAGATGTTTTACCTTGTCTTTGTTATCATTATTTATGTTTTGTAAAAAAAAATAAAAATTGTGATTTTATAATATATGTTTGTATGTTATATGTATAAATTATTCTTGTAAATATAAAAATATAATAATTTGCATGTATGTATATACGTATAAAAAAAATATTACCAATTTTTTTAAAAATCAAGTCACTAAAACTTTTTAAGTAAAAATTTTACTTATTATAATTATATATAATTAAATGTTTCTCACTACGAAAATGATACAATAAAAAATATAACATTCTAGCAATAAGAATGTTATACTTAATACCTAGCTTCAACACCTAATACCTAAAGAAAAGAACACCCTTTAGCACAATATAATCTCCCCAGTCCCCACCATATAGGACCTGATTAGTAGAAAAAATCGAATTTTTTTTTCCACGGTCCATTACTACGTGTCACTGTTTCCACTATTCCTCTCAAATCTCCATTTTCTATCCTCCTAGACTAATTTCTAATTAGAAATCATAGAAGTGATCCACTAGTGCTTCTCCGAAACTTTTTTTTCCTCTTTTTTTTTTTCTACCCAGTTTGCTCAATTATTTCTCCTTTCTCCCTCCAAAATTGCTTGGATCTCTTCTCAAGCACAATTTTTTTTTCCACCAACTATTCAATTTCTCTCTCACTTTCCTTCATTTTCCGTCCCCAGATCACCGTCACGGTATTTTATATCAATTCACACTGCTAATTGACTAATTGATTTGATTCCGATTTCCAACGCCACAAAGATCTAGGGTTTCCGCTGAATCCCGCAGCTCCTCAACCGCATTCAATCATCCAATTGTTTACACGTTCTTCGATTCAAAGCCATTGAAATTCAGCTCGCTACAGTCTCGAAAGAATTGTAAAAGAAGAATTTTGATTGAAAGAATCGGTGTGATTTTGATCTATCTTTGTGGTGTGACAGTTTTATGTTCTGGTGAATGAGAGATGAGCATGGAGGTGGTCGTCGATGCGGCGTCGTTGGACGTCGAGCTGTTGCAGCTACCGGAGCTTTCCGGATTGGCACTCAAGTCTAACCTCAATTTCGTCGAGAAGCTCTTCGACCAGTGGCTTTCTCTTCCAGACAGCAATCGACTGGTATGCGCCTTTATCAGTTTCCGAATTGGCGTCTTTGCTGCATTGCCGGGTTTCTTGAATTAGTCTCTTAGCTTTTGTTCTGTCCCTTTTTTTGGGTTATATGTGTTATATATTTTCATGAATGGGGTGAAGAATGAATGATCTGATTTAATAGTTCTTTACTGATGGTTGTTTGGTTGGCGAAGGATTGTGAGAAAGATGAGGTGCTTGAGTGATTGGGATTAACCAAAAAGGGGAATGATGTTGCCACTTGACCGCTTCAGCCTAAAATTTCTGCCATTAAAGATAAACCAAAGGTTTTTATAGCGTTGCACAGATCCTACCCTGTGAGAATCATATCATTTTTTATATGCTTGTTTGTTCCTATTGACGTGGTAGGATTTACCATCTCCTAAGCTATATGAGTAAGCTCATGTTGGTAATCCAAATATACAATACAAACTACTAATTGACAATGATACACTTGACAACCTTTTAGTTCTTGAAAGATTTTGTGACATCAATTTAATCCTTAAAAATACATGTGACGTCAGTTTGGTCCATAAAAGATTTGTGACATCTTCGTTCCCTGAAAGATACATGTAACATCTTGAGTCCTTGATAGATATATGTGACGTCAAATAAGTGATAAGTTCATGCATCTTTCAAGGATAAAATTGATGTCCAATGTATATTTTAAGGGCCAAATGAATGTCACATATATCCTTGAGGGACTAAGTTGATGCCACAAATTTCTTCTAGGGACTAAACCGATATCTTGCTTATCCTTTTAAGATTAAACTGATGTCACAAATCTTTCTGGGGCTGAATTGCTATTTTAGTCTATGGTTTAAGTATTTCTCCTTGAAGACTCTACACAATATAACTAGTGTAGGTTTTATATTGCAATCACGTCTGGGTTGCTAAATGTGTAGGTAACATCACTGCTCAATGAAGCAAAGTCAGGTGCTCCTTTGAACGTCACTGGAAATTGCTCTAGTCCAAATGCTTCAAGTAATTCGTTGCCTTCCATGTTCCCTGCTGGCACTGCTCCGCCTCTTTCACCAAGAAGTTCATCTGGTTCCCCTCGCATAGTGAAACAAAGAGCTGGCCCTTCCAATTTGAGCTCTCCTTTGAAAGTTGTCAGTGAGCCAGTTAAAGAAGTGATACCTCAGGTCTGGCAAATCTAATACATTTTCTTAAGTAAAATATATTAGAAACAGAGGAAACGAGAGTACATCTAAAACAGGATAGGATTTGGATCCTGTGAAGTGAGCATGCTTGTAAAGGGAAGTGGGATCTAACTACCATTGGATCGTTTACTAGAACCTATACACAATGGAAGTTATTGATCCAAGGATAGTTAATCCGTTGCTTTTCTGTGCTATAAGAATGGTCACTTTAAATGATCTAAATTCCAGAGGATATGATGTCCTCCTAAAATGAAAATATCACATGGAATAATAAGGGAAAAAATGCAGGCCAAGTTGCCCTATCCCATTTCTTATGCAACATGGCAACTTTCTGCAACAACCATTATCAGAACCACAAATAGAGGCCATACGTACAGTCTTATCCCATAGTCCCCTAGCAAATTGATGGACAGACAGACACCTTTAAATAAAGGAGCATTGCATTCTAACCAAACCCTAAAGGATTGCATAAACTACACATTGCCACAAAACTCGGGCCTCATTATTGTTATAAAGCCTGTTACTTATTTGTATGAAGCTGTTCCAAAGTTGGGAAATACCCAATACTTCCCAAAAACCCTGTGAATACACAGCAAGTAATATAATTAGTCATTTAAAGATGCACTGTTGAGTTCTGTTAATATTTTAGTTGGTGCTACATTTCTGTTGCATGTGATCGGCTCATTTATTATTTTCTTTTTTCCTTCTGTGTTTATGCTTGTAACATAAGTATATGCTTGCAGTTCTACTTTCAACATGGACGTCCTCCTCCAAATGAACTGAAAGAACAATGCATGTTAAGAATTGATCAGTTATTCCATGATCACTTGGATGGCCTGCAGATGCATGGTGAGATATCATGTTTATAAGTAGAAGATAGCCTGAAGGGAGCAGTGTGCTGTAACTGGGAAAAACCGAAAAAGTTTTGAAATAAGTTTGACATTCTGGTTTCCTAAGTAATCACACTCACCTCACTTGAAGTTGATCAAAAATTAACTTAATTTAATTGTTATACTTGCCATGCCAGAATTCAAATTACTTACCAAGGAAGTATGCAAGCTGCCATCTTTCTTTTCAACTTCACTTTTCAGAAAGATTGACAATGGAACTGGTGTTGTGACAAGGTCTGTACTTCATTAATCTGGAAACACTAGTTGTGGCCGTAAATTTTGTTGTGCATTGTATGGTGAATCTTGTTTGAGCTGTTGGTCACTTCATTGATTGTTGTCTAGATCCTGAGTAGCTTTAGAATCATTGGGTCATTCAGAAAGATTATTCATAATTGTGCTCTAGATTATTGCATTATTTCTTTTTGTAAAAGCATTTGTCGGACTTTCTTTCACTGGTATATCAATCGGAGAGTTCAACCATTTGCTTGCTTCTTGACTACATTATCCAATCCCCAGTTTTCTTTTCAAAAAATGAAATTGTTCCCTATGTATTGAGATTTGCATTTGAAATTGTTATCGAAGTATTGTCAAAATTTCCATCAACATATGAAGATTGAATTATGATTTCTTTCTCCATATCTTTGATTGCTGATTGCTTTTGTTTCTAGTACTAAATTGGGTCATATAGAACTTATTTCTTTTTCCTAAATCATCTCCTGCTTAATATTCCGGATTTTTTATCCTTTATTTATATATATTATGTAAAATGCATTATGCATCTGACATCGCACTGTCAAGGGCTCAAAGGAGGAACCAAAATTAAGGAGACACCAAGGGGAAGAGATGAAAAAGTCAACAATGAGATCATACGCTAAAAAAGTTAATACAGTATTTGTCTGAAAAGTGCTAGTCATTATTTTTGTCACTAAACAAGAAATCTACTTGTCAAACTGTCATTTATAGTGGGGCAGTATGTTTTGTGGTGTCCTGCTCATGTGTTAAGAATGCTTCCTGCAGAATCTTTTCTCCTTTCGCAAACATAACTCTTCATGTTTTGGCACCAGATCCTGTGCTGATTAAATTTGTGTGAAATGTTGCCTTATTGAAGTATTAAATATGGGTTGGATTCTCTCCTTGCTCTTCACGTAGGGAGTTATTGGTGAATTACTGGTTTTCGTTTATTATTATTTTGTAGTATGTCCTAGTACTTGTTTAATTCCTTGATTTTATATTCCTGTAGGGAAACATTTATTGATTATTGGATTAATGGCAACTTGTTGACAATGGATATAGCAGCTCAAATATTCACAATTTTAAAGCAACCACATCTGAAATACCTTACTCAGGTTTTTGATTCTATCTATTTTTGTCTACTTATCATTTCATTTAGTATCATTTACCTCCTCCATACAGTGATTCAGTCTTTAGATATTTATCAGAATGTTATTTGTTCGTTCCATGTATAATGCTTGAATATTTTTTTATGATCCACACTTCGTTTCCTTCACTAGAACATCTTTAAACCTGTCAGGATGATTTTAAGCCTGTACTACGTGAGCTTTTAGCAACTCATCCAGGACTGGAGTTCCTACAAAGCACACCGGAGTTTCAAGAGAGATATGGTTTGTATTATTTTTGCATACTTTGTTCCTGAAAAACATAATTTTCACATGGAAATCTATTTCACTTGCTATTCATTAATATCATTATTCATTAAGAGAAATGTCAAGGATGTGATCTCTCTGATTCTAGATGGTATTTTGTGGCACATTCCTCATTTCTGACAATTAGATCATTGGATGTCCCCTAAGGGGGCATATTCTAGCTTGGAAATGAAAATCGGAGACCATATGTTGCGAAACATCACATGCTTTAGGGTCTAGGTCCCCCAGAGAAAATGATGGGGAAATTAAAGATGATGTAAATGATACTATCATAGTATTCATGCTAACTGGAAAAATGGAGCACTCCATGTCATGTGTCATTTGCGGAAAAAAGTCCTAAAGTTTAACTACAATTTAGACCACACTACCACAATAATAAGACCAGCAACTACTAAAGTTTAAGGACAGATTTTACAGCTTCACTACAGTCTACAGTAATAAGACTGGCAGAGGTGTATGGAAAGAATGCCAGGATGGTGAACAACCAACAAAAGATAAGATCAGTATCGTAGATTTGAGAATGTTGCATTAGATGAGTCCACAGATTAGACAAGATAGGGTTAAGAATGATGCTATTTCTGAAAATTTGGGGAAGGTAATTTGGTCATGCGGAGAAGGCTTCTAGAAGTCCTAGTAAAGAGAGTAGAACGCTTGAAAGGTACTTAATTGCTATAGGTTGAGGGAGACCAAGAAAAACAAATAGGAAATCATGAAAAAAATGTTTAGTTTTTGATGATTCAACTAACTAAATGCTACAAGATAAGATAGGATACTATAAGTATAATGTTGTTTGATTGATATAATTGTTGAATTTCTAGTTGTTAAGGCTAAATAAGTGTGTAGTTGTGTGTTTAGAAATAAGAGGAAACAGCTTTCAATATAAAGGAATAATATTTGGTGTAATGTGTAGATGATTCAGAGCAATGGTGAGAGTGGATTTGGAAGTGAATCTTCAGTCTACAGCTGTTGGACAATTGATTGGTGGTGATCTCCTTGTTTGTGTTTATAAAACTATTATTGCTAGAGAGGGAGAGAGTTCGTATATTAGGTGCTTTTATGATTATCTGGTCTGGTTTGTTTGTTTTTCTTTTTGTTTTCATCAATTAAAAGCTGTGGGCATTATCGTGCTGTATAATTATACCAAATGATCCTCTGTTCATCCCGCAAAATCTTATGTCCTCTTGAATTACTTGACTTAATCTATGTTTGTGTGTATTGGATATCCTAACATTTGCTTTTCTCCAACAATATCAGTCCAATTCTGCGAAATTTTAATTTGAGTTTTTCAATGAATTGCTCACTAACTAATAAATTTATGTAATGTGATAAATGCATGTGCATGTATTTTTCACTTTTTCCTACATTTTGATATTTTAGTTTCACTAATAAGTGCTATTATAGAATTATAATGTTAACTTATTTCATTAAAACAGTAATAATGTGTTTTGGCTGGACTTCTATTGAGGTTGATTTGTAGAAATTAATGCATTCAATATTGTGTTCAATATTCTTAACTTTCTCGATTTTGTTGTGTTCAATATTCTTAACTTCTTGTCTTTCCATTGCCCAGCTGAAACTGTAATATACAGAATATATTATTACATTAATAGATCTGGAAATGGCCGTCTTACCCTGAGGGAGTTGAAGCGTGGAAACATAATTGATGCGATGCTACATGCAGATGAAGAGGAGGACATCAACAAGGTTTTGAGGTAGGTATACTGAATGAAGTATCAGTTACCATTAGCTACAGAAATGCTTTTTTATGCCGAAGCACATTATTCTGTTCAACAATTTCTAATAATTTTTGGCAGATACTTCTCGTACGAGCATTTTTATGTTATATACTGCAAGTTTTGGGAGCTGGATACAGATCATGATTTCTTGATAGACAAAGAGAATCTTATCAGATATGGCAACCATGCACTTACCTATCGAATTGTTGATAGAATATTTTCTCAGGTTTGTGTAGATCCATTTTGCTTGTCTCAAGTGTTTTTGTCAGTGTATGAAGCATTGATACTTCATTGAGCTGTCATTTTCACATGGTAGACACATTACGGGCACCAACACTCAATGACACTTGTCCAACATGCATGTCTTCTATGTCTTAACAAAAGAATACAAAAAAGCTTCTCTAAACATGCTTGGGTACACCGAAATACCGTCACATGGTGTGTTCAACCTTATTCTTGGCCTATACTTAAAATGAGTTCAGAAACAATATGTATTATTGATTATTAATACAAAGAATTACCTAAAATACTTTATATAATTAAAAGAGGCATAAAAACATTAAAAAATTATTAGTTTGTAGTTTAAAATATCAACAAAATATCAAGATATTTTTATAATCTATCCAATTCTCTTTTATATAGTTTATATATATGCCTTGTCCAAAGGGAAGCCTAAGAGCAAGAAAATATCAACAAATGAATTTATCACATAGGCTACGTCCATGACACGCTTTGGATGCGACCCTTTCTCAAACCCTGCATAATGTAGAATGATTGTACTTCGGGCTTCCCTTTTAAATGTATGTCGTGTCTCCTTGTCTAACAAAAATTTGACATTAGTGTGTCAGTTGTCCCATGTTAGTGCTTCATAGGTCACAGGCCTGTGCTCTCTGTCGAAGGAAATCTTTGGCTCACTGTCTGAGTTTGTGTTTCTCTGCTTTTGTTAACATGATTGATCACATCATTTATGTAAGATGCAGATTTTGACCTGCTTCAATTATCTCAGGTTGCAAGAAAGTTTACCAGCAAGGTTGAGGGAAAGATGGGATATGAAGATTTTGTTTACTTCATACTGGCAGAAGAGGATAAACCATCTGAGCCAAGCCTTGAATATTGGTATTTTTTTTTCCATTTACCATTAATTTTAATTCTTATTTTCTCCTGAAAGAAGTCATCAGATTAGTTGCAGAGCAGTGCACTAGACTGATGAAAATTTGGGCCGTGTTGACTGTTGTCTGGGAAATAAAATGCAGGACATTTGATAGTTAAATGCTTCTTTCTCTTCGATTTATTAGTTAAATGCTTTACACTTAACTGTGTGCTGGACAAAACTCTAGATATGTGACCACTTGTGGATGACTTGTTTCTACGTATGTGTCTGAGAGTCACTATGAGCTGACTTGAATATGTGCTAATTAGGTTCAAGTGCATAGATTTGGATGGAAATGGAGTTCTTACACGGAATGAATTGCAATTTTTTTATGAGGAGCAATTGCATCGAATGGAATGTATGGCCCAAGAGCCTGTGCAATTTGAGGATATATTGTGCCAGATGATTGATATGATTAAACCTGAGGTATTGCCTTTCCATCTTTCTTCTGTCAATTTTATTGTTTTATTGTCTTGTGTAATCTCTTTATTTATTAACTGGGTCAAGATATAAAATTATCCATATACCTCTATCCAAAAGCTTAAGCTTGTGGGAGAGTTCAAACATACTATCGAAGTTTCTATATCAGGTCTAGAGTTTATTGTATCTTCTAGATAAGAAATTAAATTTCATGACTAGGTGGAATGAGCCTGTGCACTTTCCGTGCTTAAAGCCCAATAAAGTCTCTTATATGTGGAGGTGTGTTAAAATATAAAACCATTCAAATTTTATGACAAGCTGGTAAAGTGAGTGCTAATATAGTGAGTAATTTATAAATTGAATTTTGTGCTAGAACATGCCATATCCCAAACTTGGTTTACTTTGTCACCCCTAATCCTGCCTATCTTTGATTGATATGCATATATATACACTGCTTTTACTGCATACTTTTCTGAGATCTTTTCTAAATTTGAATTTCAACCTGCAGAATGAACACTTTATAACTCTGCGCGACCTGAAAGGTGGTAAACTCTCAGGAAGTATTTTCAATATTCTGTTCAATCTAAACAAGTTCATGGCCTTGGAAACTCGGGATGCATTTTTAATTCGTCAGGTACATATAATATAGTTTATTGCATTGTTTAGTTTTTATGCTTGACCACTGTTGATGACTTTGGTAATTGGTATGTGCTTCTCTATAAATAGGAGCGCGAGAATCCGACATTAACAGAGTGGGATCGATTTGCTCATAGAGAATATATTAGGCTTTCAATGGAAGAAGACGTTGAAGATGCCTCTAATGGAAGTGCAGAAGTCTGGGATGAATCACTTGAGGCTCCCTTCTAGGATTTTATGTGTAAGTGCATAAGTTGAAATTTGATTCTTTCGAGCCTGGTAAGTGCTCAGCAAGTCCAAATTATGTCACCTAATTCTTTTACAAGTTGAATTCAGAGATCAAATGTTTCTTTGTATGCAGTATTATCTATACCATTTCCTTTCATCATTTCTTAAGAAGGACGAAGCTGGACACTTTAATGATGATGCCTTCACATGAAGATTACAGTGTGAACCATTAGATGGATTAATATATTTGACTGAACCACCTAACAGTTTACAATGTGATCTTCATGTGAAGGTATCATCGTTGAAGTATCCACCTCTTAGAAAATATCCAGTCCATCTATGCTGTATTTTAATTTTCTCCATGTCTATCTCTTTTTTTTATTATATATTAATATAGGGGACGAAAAGAAATTAATGCCCCAGATTTAATCGAGTGGCCGTTGCTCAGAGACATTGGACTCAGTATCATCTCAAACTTTTGCTACCTTAAATGGGAAATTCCAAGGTTCTTATTCTGGAATATGTTTTTTTGGATGGGCAAGCTGCAACAATATTCAGATCTTTCTGGGGGGAGTGATGTACATTGGGGCCATTGGTCATGGAAATTTTGTTGCTTTGTGTACAAATATATCCATGCAAAGTGCTGAGAAGTGACTAGCCCGGTGCTTGAATTATATTGAAATTGATATATCGTTTTCAGTATGCTTGTTATTTGGGGTCACCTAAGTTGTTCCAAGGAAAATTAATTGAAAGATTTTCTCACTTTTGGACCTTTTTTGTTGTTTTGCTTCAGTGCTCGAGTCACTTTGCCCTCGGATCTCTCTCCAAGAGTACATTTTAGTTTTTTGTCTTGTTTTTTTCCCATCTTGTTAAGCCCATTAAAGAATTTAACAGTAATGATACAATAATTGTATTATTTCCCCTACACAATTAGATATCTTTCTAAGAGCTTTTCCTTTCCATACTTGACCGCAGAGATTAACACTATTGTTTCAGTTGTATTATTTGGACAGTTAAACGGTATTCGCGAATATGCAGTTCAATCTAACAGTAGGAGAGAAACAAAAAGTTTGGATGTTGAAGTGGCGATTGTATTAAAATTTAAGGGTCATAAAAGTGGGTATTATAAGGAAATATAAAAGTTACGTGTTTGAGAGTATATATCTTTTTTGGGCATTACCAATTTGGTAGCTTTGTACATTGGATTTTTCCCTCCTTGTTTTTGTTTAGTGTTATTAGTAATATTATTCTATCAGTAGAAGATATTGCATCTTTCTTTCTTTATAACCTAAATATATACGTGCATGTGTGTGAGCGATGCTTGGTATAGGATTTAGAATTCCCACGGCTTAATCGGCAAGTGCATCGGGTCATCCAAGTAATACTTCAGGTGAGTGAGAGTCGATCTCACAAGAATTGTCGGACTGGGTAACAGTGGTTATCCAATTAGCTTAGTTAGAAGTTAGGCGAACAAAAAGGGGTTTTTGATGGTTGAAAATGCATAAAGCAATAATCAAAAGGGTAAAGAAAGCAAATAAAAGGTTTGGTGTGAAAACAGTAAGAAAAAAAAACAGTTAAATCTTCGGAGATGTTTACTTTTTTCGGATTAAAAGTTTTTACCAACTATCTTAACAATGCCAAAAAGTTGGTGCGGGATTTAGAATTTCCATAGCTTAATCGGCAGGTGCACCGGGTCATCTATGTAATACCTCAGGTAAGTAAGGGTCGATCCCACAAGGATGTTAGATTGAGCAACAATGGTTATCCAATTGGCTTAGTTAGGCAAACAAAAAATGTTTTGTTGGTTGAATTCGCATAAAACAGTGAATAAGAGAGTAAAGAAAGCAATAAAAGGTTTGGTGTAAAAACAGTGAGAGAAACCGTTAAGGTTTTAGAGATGTTTACTTTTTCGGATTAACAGTTCTTACCAATTATTTTACAATGCATGATTCATTCCATGGCAAACTGTAAATGTCTAAATCTTAATCTCTTAGTGATTTAGCCTCCTCTAATCTTCATTAACCGCTACTTTTGTGGTCACTTAATTCCGATTAGAGGGTTAAGTTCAAAAACTAGTTTATGGCCAAAAATTCTAATTACCCAAAGCTAACAGGATTATGTGTCACATATCCCAATTAATTCACGTAATTAGCAATTTAGGAGGAATTTATTTTCAAGCTGTTATTCAAGCAAGATAACTCTTTCGAGAATCACAAGAACTCATGTAGAATAAGGGTCATACTCTCGTTCCACCTAGATTCATAAGATTAAGAACGAAAATAATCCTTGAAACTGAACCAGTAAATTAATTAAAATAGAAAAGCAGTAGTATTAATCCATAGAAATAAACAGAGCTCCTAACCGTAACCAAGGAGGTTTAGTTGCTCATGACTTATAGAAAAAACTAGAGTTCTCAAAAGTGAAACGTGCAGAAGAGAAAAGATCCCAGATACAAGAGATCTTTTTCCCTTTATACTAACCTAATTTGATTCGGAAAATAAAATAAAATAATAAATCTTAAAACTAAAAGATATTGTTTGTAAATAAAAATTACAACAAGAAAATAAAATACATCTAATACTAAATGCTAAATTTACTAGGGATACTCCAAAGAGAGAGTGAATTCGGTCTGCACTGCTGGCACTAAATGTCAGATGGGAGTTTAGCGCCCTAAAGGGGGTAGCACATTGTTGGCTTGTGTCCTTTACTGTGCGTTTAGCGCCCACGAAGGGGGGGTGGGGTAGGGGTGCTGTGACTCATTTCATGGCAAACTGTAAATGTCTAAATCCTAATCTCTATGTGATTCAGTCTCCTCTAACCTTCATTAACCGCCACTCTTGTGGTCACTCAATTTTGATTAGATGATTAAGTTCAAAACTAGTTGATAGCCACAAAAACCCTAATTACCCAAAGCTAACAGAATTATATGTCACATATCCTAATTAGTTGATGCAGTTAGCAATTTAGGATGGATTTGTTCTCAAGCTGTTGTTCAAGCGAGATAACTCTCTTGAGAATCACAAGAAATCATGTAGAATAAAAGTCATACTCTCATTTCACCCAAATTCATAAGATTAAGAATGAAAACAATACTTGAAACTGAATCAGTACATTAATTAAAATAGAAAAGCAATAGTCTTAATCCATAGAAGATAAATAGAGCTCCTAACCTTAACCGAGGAGGTTTACTAGCTCATGACTTACAAAGAAAACTAGGGTCCTAAAAAGTGAAACATGCGGAAGAGAGAAGATCCTAGATGCAAGAGATCTTTTCCCTTTTATACTAACCTAATTTGATTTGGAAAAATAAAATAACAAATCCTAAGACTAAAAGATATTGTTTGTAAATAAAAATTACAAAAGAAAATAAAATATAACTAATAAATACTAAATTCACTTGGGAAACCCAAAGAGAGAATGAATTCGGTCAGCATTGCTGGCGCTAAATGCCAAATGGGCGTTGGTGGACGAAATTGTGATCCATGCTCTTTGTACTTGTATAAAATTTAATAATTGGCTCTATTTGAATTCACAACTCCGTTCAACTAACCAGCAAGTGTACTGGGTCGTCCAAGTAATAAACCTTACGCGAGTAAGGGTCGATCCCACAGAGATTGTTGGTATGAAGCAAGCTATGGTCACCTTGTAAATCTCAGTTAGGCAGATTAAATTATTTTATGGATTTTCGAATAATTAATAATAAAATAGAAGATAAAAAGGGATAGAATTACTCATGTAAATCAATAGTGGGAGTTTCAGATAAGTGCATGGAGATGTTGTGCTCCTCTTGAATCTCTACTTTCTCATTGCTTTCATCCAATCCTTCTTACTCCTTTCTATGGCAAGCTGTATGTAGGGCATCACCATCATCAATGGCTACTTTCAATCCTCTCGGGAAAATGGTCCTATGCGCTGTCACTGCACGGCTAATCGTCTGGAGGCATCACCCTTGGTTGATAGCTACATCCCATCCTCTCAGTGAAAATGGTCCAAATGCTCTGTCACAGCACGGCTAATCATCTGTCGGTTCTCAATCAGGTTGGAGTAGAATCCATTGATTCTTTTGCGTCTGTCACTAACGCCCAGCCTTCAGGAGTTTGAAGCTCGTCACAGTCATTCAATACCGGAATCCTACTCGGAATACCACAGACAAGGTTAGACTTTCCGGATTCCCAGGATCCTACTCGGAATACCACAGACAAGGTTAGACTTTCCGGATCCCCATGAATGCCGCCATCTATCTAGCTTATACCACGGAGATTCTGTTGGGGAATCTAAGAGATATGCGCCCGGCCTAAGGTAGAACGGAAGTGGTTGTCAATCACGCGCGTTCATAGGTGAGAATGATGATGAGTGTCACGGATCATCACATTCATCAAAGTGTTGTGCAACGTATATGTTGGAATAAGAATAAAAGAGAATTGAATAAAAAGTAATAGTAATTGTATTGAAGCTTGAGGTACAGCAGAGCTCCACACCCTTAATCTATGGTGTGCAAAAACTCCACCGTTGAAAATACATAAGTGAAAGGTTCAGGCATGACCGAATGGCCAGCCCCCAAAACGTGATCACAGGACTCAAATTACAATCCAGGATCCCCTGTGGTCAAAAGACATCTAATACAATAGTTAAATGTTCTATTTATAATAAACTAGCTCCTAGGGTTTACATGAGTAAGTAATTGATGCATAAATTCACTTCCGGGGCCCACTTGGTGTATGCTTGGGCTGAGCTTGATCTATCCACGAGCTGAGGCTTCTCTTGGAGTTGAACTCCAAGTTATGACGTGTTTTGGGCGTTCAACTCCGGATCATGACGTTTTTCTGGCGTTTAACTCCAGACAACAGCATGTACTTGGCATTCAACGCCAAGTTACGTCGTCAATTCCCGAATAAAGTATGGACTATTATATATTGCTGGAAATCTCTGGATGTCTACTTTCCAACGCCGTTAAGAGCGCGCCAATTGGAGTTCTGTAGCTCCAGAAAATCCATTTCGAGTGCAGGGAGGTCAGATTCCAACAGCATCAGCAGTCCTTTTGTCAGCCTTTTTCAGAGTTTTGCTCAAGTCCCTCAATTTCAGCCAGAAATTACCTGAAATCACAGAAAAACACACAAACTCATAGTAAATTCCAGAAATGTAAATTTAACATAAAAACTAATGAAAAAATCCCTAAAAGTAGCTTGAACTTACTAAAAACTACCTAAAAACAATGCCAAAAAGCGTATAAATTATCCGCTCATCACAACACCAAACTTAAATTGTTGCTTGTCCCCAAGCAACTGAAAATCAAATAGGATAAAAAGAAGAGAATATACTATAAATTCCAAAATATCAATGAATATTAATTATAATCAGATGAGCGGGACTTGTAGCTTTTTGCTTCTGAACAGTTTTGGCATCTCACTTTTTCCTTTGAAGTTTCTGAATGATTGGCTTCTCTAGGAACTTAGAATTTTGGATAGTGTTATTGACTTTCCTAGTTAAGCATGTTGATTCTTGAACACAGCTACTTATGAGTCTTGGCCGTGGCCCTAAGCACTTTGTTTTCCAGTATTACCACCAGATACATAAATACCACAGACACATAACTGGGTGAACCTTTTCAGATTGTGACTCTGCTTTGCTAGAGTCCCCAGTTAGAGGTGTCCAGAGCTCTTAAGCACACTCTTTTTGCTTTGGATCACGACTTTAACCACTTAGTCTCAAGCTTTTTACTTGGACCTTCATGACACAAGCACATGGTTAGGGACAGCTTGATTTAGCCGCTTAGACCTGGATTTAATTTCCTTGGGCCCTCCTATCCATTGATGCTCAAAGCCTTGGATCCTTTTTACCCTTGCCTTTTGGTTTTAAGGGCTATTGGCTTTTTCTTTTTCTTTCTAATTTTTTTTCGCAAGCTTTTGCTATTCACTGCTTTTTCTTGCTTCAAGAATCAATTTCATGATTTTTCAGATCATTAATATCATTTCTCTTTGTTCATCATTCTTTCAAGAGCCAACAATTTTAACATTCATAAACAACAAGATCAAAAGACATATGCACTGTTCAAGCATTCATTTAGAGAACAAAAAGTATTGTCACCACATCAATATAATTAAACTAAATTCAAGGATAAATTCGAAATTCATGTACTTCTTGTTCTTTTGAATTAAAACATTTTTCTTTTAAGAGAGGTGAAGGATTAATGGAATTTATTCATAGCTTTAAGACATAGTTACTACATACTAATGATCATGAAATAAAGACACAAAACATAGATAAACACAACATTAAAAACCGAAAACAGAAAGAAATAAAGAACAAGGAATGAATCCACCTTTAGTGGTGTCTTCTTCTTGAAGGACCAATGATGTTCTTAAGCTCTTCTATGTCCCTTCCTTGCCTTTGTTGCTCCTCCCTCATTGCTCTTTGGTCTTCTCTTATTTCTTGGAGAATGATGGAGTGCTCATGATGTTCCACCCTTAGTTGTTCAACATTGTGGCTCAAATCTTCTAAGGAAGTGTTGAGTTGTTCCCAATAGTTGTTGGGAGGAAAGTGCATCCCTTGAGGCATCTCAGGGATTTCTTGATGATGAGCTTCCTCATGCATCTTTTGAGAACCGTGAAGGGTCTCTCTTGCTTGTTCCATCCTCTTCTTGGTGATGGGCTTATCCTCTTCAATGAGGATGTCTCCTTCTATGATAACTCCAGCTGAGTAACATAGATGGCAAATAAGGTGAGGAAAAGCTAGCCTTGCCATGGGTGAGGGCTTGTCGGCTATTTTGTAGATTTCATTAGAGATGACCTCATGAACTTCTACTTCCTCTCCTATCATGATGCCATGAATCATGATAGCCCAATCCACAGTAACTTCAGATCGGTTGCTAGTGGGAATGATGGAGTGTTGAATGAACTCCAACCATCCTCTAGCTATAGGCTTGAGATCCAGTCTTCTTAGTTGGACTGGCTTGCCTTTGGAGTCTCTCTTCCATTGAGCTCCTTCCACACATATGTCCATTAGGACTTGGTCCAACCTTTGATTAAAGTTGACCCTTCTAGTGTATGGGTGTTCATCTCCTTGCATCATGGGCAAGTGGAATGCCAACCTCACATTTTCCGGACTAAAATCTAAGTATTTCCCCCGAACCATTGTGAGATAAGTCTTTGGACTCGGGTTCATACTTTGATCATGGTTCCTAGTGATCCATGCATTGGCATAGAACTCTTGAACCATTAAGATTCTGACTTGTTGCATGGGGTTGGTTAGGACTTCCCAACCTCTTCTTCGGATTTCATGTCGGATTTCCGGATACTCATTTTTCTTGAGCTTGAAAGGGACCTCAGGGATCACCTTCTTCTTTGCCACAACATCATAGAAGTGGTCTTAATGACTCTTGGAGATGAATCTTTCCATCTCCCATGACTCGGAGGTGGAAGCTTTTGTCTTCCCTTTTCCTTTTCTAGAGGATTCTCCGGCCTTAGGTGCCATTGATGGTAATGGAAAAACAAAAAGTTTATGCTTTTACCACACCAAACTTAAAATATTGCTCGCCCTCGAGCAATAGAAGAAAGAAGAGAAGAAGAAGAAGAAGAGAATATGGTAGAGAGGGAGAGATGTAGGTTCGGCCAAGTGGGAGAAGAGGGGTTTGTGTTGTGTGAAAATGAAGGAGAATGGAAGGGTATTTATAGGGAGAGGGAGGGTGTATGTTCGGCCAATTTGGGTGGGAATGGGTGGGAAAATGGTTTTGAATTTTTGAAGGTAGGTGGGGTTTATGGGGAAGAGTGGATGAATGTGAGTGGTGAAGGTGGTGATTGGGAAGAGAAATTGAGGTGATTGGTGAAGGGTGTTGGGAAGTGTGACATGGGGAAGAGTAATCACAAAAACTAGGATTAGAAGGTAAGGTGGGAATATGGTAGGTGGGGATCCTGTGGGGTCCACAGATCCTGAGGTGATCCTGTGGGGTCCACAGATCCTAAGGTGTCAAGGAATTCCATCCCTGCACCAAATAGGCATGTAAATTACCTTTGCACACCATTCTGGGGTTTAAACGCCGTGTGGTGCACATTCTGGGCGTTCAACGCCCATGTAAAGCATGTTTCTGGCGTTGAACGCCAGTTTCATGCTTGTTACTGGCGTTCAGCGCCAGCTTTTCTTCTCCGGGCACATCCTTGGCGTTCAGCGCCAGAATGTTGCTTGTTTCTGGCGTTCAGCGCCAGAATGATGCTCTGTTCTGGCGTTGAACGCCGGCCAGATGCATCTTACTGGCGTTGAACACCAGCCTGTGCGTCCTCCAGGGTGCGAATTTTTTTCTTCTGCTGTTTTTGATTCTATTTTTAATTTTTATGATTTTTTCGTGACTCCTCATGATCATGTACCTAATAAAACACAAAATAACAATAATATAGAATAAAATAAAAATTAGATAAATAAAATTGGGTTGCCTCCCAACAAGCGCTTCTTGAATGTCAATAGCTTGACAGTGGCTCTCATGGAGCCACAAGGTGATCAGGTCAATGTTGTATAGTCCCAACACCAAACTTAGAGTTTGGATATGGGGTCTTAACACCAAACTTAGAGTTTGGTTGTGGCCTCACGACACCAAACTTAGAGTTTGACTGTGTGGGCTCTTCTTGACTCTGAACTGAGAGAAGCTCTTCATGCTTACTCTCTTTTGTCACAGAGGGATGGCCATGTGCCTTAAACACAAGGTAGTCCCCATTCAATTGAAGGACTAATTCTCCTCTGTTGACATCTATCACAGCTCCTGCTGTGGCTAGGAAAGGTCTTCCAAGGATGATGCAATCATCCTCTTCCTTCCTAGTGTCTAAGATTATGAAATCAGCAGGGATGTAAAGGCCTTCAACCTTTACTAACACGTCCTCTACTATTCCATAAGCTTGTCTCAATGACTTGTCTGCCAATTGTAATGAGAACAAGGCAGGTTGTACCTCAATGATCCCCAGCTTCTCCATTACAGAGAGTGGCATAAGATTTATCCCTGACCCCAGATCACATAGAGCTTTTTCAAAGCTCATGGTGCCTATGGTGCAAGGTATTAAGAACTTGCCAGGATCCTGTTTCTTTTAAGGTAGAATTTTCTGAATCCAAGTATCTAGTTCATTAATGAGCAAGGGAGGTTCACTTTCCCAAGTCTCATTACCAAATAACTTGGCATTCAGCTTCATAATAGCTCCTAAATATTGAGCAACTTGCTCTCCAGTCACATCTTCATCCTCTTCAGAGGAAGAATAGTCTTCAAAGCTCATGAATGGCAGAAGAAGATTTAATGGAATCTCTATGGTCTCTATATGAGCTTCAGATTCCTCTGGATCTTTAATAGGAAACTCCTTCTTGCTTGAGGGACGTCCCAGGAGGTCTTCCTTACTAGGATTTTCGTCCTCCTCCTCCCTTGTGCATTCGGCCATATTGACTATGTCAATGGCCTTGCACTCTCCTTTTGGATTCTCTTCTGTATTGCTTGGGAGAATACTGGGAGGAGTTTCAATGACTTTCTTACTCAGCTGGCCCACTTGTGCCTCCAGATTTCTGATGGAGGATCTTGTTTCACTCATGAAACTGAAAGTGGCTTTTGACAGATCAGAGACTAGATTGGCTAAATTAGAGGTGTTTGGTTCAGAATTCTCTGTCTGTTGCTGAGAAGATGATGGATATGGCTTGCTATTGCTCAGCCTATTGCGTCCACCATTGTTAAAGCCTTGTTGAGGCTTCTGTTGATCCTTCCATGAGAAATTTGGATGATTTCTCCATGATGAGTTATAGGTGTTTCCATAAGGTTCACCCATGTAATTAACCTCTGCCATGGCAGGGTTCTCAGGATCATAAGCTTCTTCAGAAGCTGCCTCTCTAGTACTGTTTGATGCATGTTGCCATCCATTCAGATTTTGGGAGATCATGTTGACCTGTTGAGTCAACACTTTGTTCTGAGCCAATATGGCATTCAGAGCATCAATTTCAAGAACTCCTTTCTTCTGAGGTATCCCATTATTTACGGCATTCCTCTCAGAAGTGTACATGAATTGGTTGTTTGCAACCATATCAATGAGTTCTTGAGCCTCTTTAGGCGTTTTCTTTAGGTGAATAGATCCACCTGCAGAATGGTCCAATGACATTTTCGAAAATTCAGATAGACCATAATAGAATATATCTAATATAGTCCATTCTGAAAACATGTCAGATGGACATCTTTTGGTCAGCTGCTTGTATCTTTCCCAAGCTTCATAGAGGGATTCACCATCTTTTTGTTTGAAGGTTTGAACATCCACTCTCAGCTTGCTCAGCTTTTGAGGAGGAAATAATTTATCCAAGAAGGCAGTGACCAGCTTATCCCAGGAGTCCAGGCTATCCTTGGGCTGTGAATCCAACCATATTCTAGTTGTGTCTCTTACAGCAAAAGGGAAAAGCATGAGTCTGTAGACTTCAGGATCAACTCCATTCGTCTTTACAGTCTCACAGATCTGCAAGAACTCAGTTAAAAACTGATAAGGATCTTCAGATGGAAGTCCATAAAACTTGCAGTTTTGTTGCATTAATGCAACTAGCTGAGGTTTTAGCTCAAAGTTATTGGCTCCAATGGCAGGAATGGAGATGCTTCTTCCATCAAATTTGGACGTTGGTTTTGTGAAGTCACCAAGCATTCTCCTTGCATTATTATTGTTTTCGGCTGCCATCTCCTTCTCTTGTTCGAAAATTTCTGAAAGGTTACTTTTGGATTGTTGTAATTTAGTTTCTCTTAATTTTCTCTTCAGAGTCCTTTCAGGTTCTGGATCAATTTCAACAAGAGTGCCTTTTTCCCTGTTCCTGCTCATATGAAAGAGAAGAAAACAAGAAAAGAAAGAGGAATCCTCTATGTCACAGTATAGAGATTCCTTTATGTTAGTAGAAGAAGAAAGGGGAGAAGAATGTGGAAGAGGTGATTCGGATAATTAGATGGAGAGAGGTGAAGAGAAGTGTTAGTAATTAAATAGAAGAAGAAAAGAGAAGGGAGATTTCGAAAATAATTTTGAAAAAGGGGTTAGTAATTTTTGAAAATTAGAGATAAGATGTAATTGAAATTAAAATTTAAAATAATTAATTAAAAATAATTTTGGAAAAAGAGAGAGGTATTTTCGAAAATTGAAGAGGGAAAAGTAGTTAGGGTGTTTTGAAAAAGATAAGAAACAAACAAAAAGTTAGTTAGTTGATTGAAAAAGATTTGAAATTAAATTTTAAAAAAATAAGAAGATAAGAAGTTAGATAAGATATTTTGAAATCAAATTTTTTTAAAAAGATAAAATTTTGAAAAAGATAAGATAAGAGATAAAAAGATTTAATTTAAAAATTTGAAATTACTTACTTCACTAACAAGAAACTACAAGATAAGATTCTAGAACTTAAAGATTGAACATTTCTTAACAAGAAAGTAATAAACTTCAAATTTTTGAATCAATCACATTAATTATTAGTGAATTTTCGAAAATATGATATAAAGATAAGAAAAAGATTTTGAAAATATTTTGAAAAAGGTTTTTGAAATTTTCAAAAATGATAAAAAAAGAATGAAAAAGATATGATTTTTGAAAAAGATTTTAAAAAGATAAGATTTTTAAAATTGAAATTTTGACTTGACTTGTAAGAAACAACTAAATTTAAAATTTTTTTGACCAAGTCAACCCAAAATTTCGAAAATTTGGAGGAAAATATGGAAAAGATATTTTTTTTTATTTTTGAATTTTTAAAGATGAGAGAGAAAAACAACAAAAATACTCAATGCATGAAATTTTTAGATCAAAACAATGAATGTATGCAAGAATGCTATGAATGTCAAGATGAACACCAAGAACACTTTGAAGATCATGATGAACATCAAGAACATATTATTGAAAAATTTTTGATGCAAAGAAAATATGCAAGACACCAAACTTAGAAATTTTTAATGCTTGGAAAATATGAATGCAAAGATGCACATGAAAAACAAGAAAAGACACAAAACAAGAAAACATCAAGATCAAACAAGAAGACTTATCAAGAACAACTTGAAGATCATGAAGAACACTATGAATGCATGGAATTTTCGAAAAAATGCAAGGAAAAATTTTTAAAGCATGCAATTCACACCAAACTTAAAAATTGACTCAAGACTCAAACAAGAAACACAAAATATTTTTGATTTTTATGATTTTCAAAATATTTTTGGATTTTTTATTAATTTTTTTGAAAATAAAGTTTAGAAAAACGAAAAATAAAAGAAAAATTTTAAAAAAGATTTTTGAAAAGAAAATTACCTAATCTGAGCAACAAGATGAACCGTCAGTTGTCCATACTCGAACAATCCCCGGCAACGGCGCCAAAAACTTGGTGGACGAAATTGTGATCCATGCTCTTTGTACTTGTATAAAATTTAATAATTGGCTCTATTTGAATTCACAACTCCGTTCAACTAACCAGCAAGTGTACTGGGTCGTCCAAGTAATAAACCTTACGCGAGTAAGGGTCGATCCCACAGAGATTGTTGGTATGAAGCAAGCTATGGTCACCTTGTAAATCTCAGTTAGGCAGATTAAATTGATTTATGGATTTTTGAATAATTAATAATAAAATAGAAGATAAAAAGGGATAGAATTACTCATGTAAATCAATAGTGGGAGTTTCAGATAAGTGCATGGAGATGCTGTGCTCCTCTTGAATCTCTACTTTCTCATTGCTTTCATCTAATCCTTCTTACTCCTTTCCATGGCAAGCTGTATGTAGGGCATCACCATCATCAATGGCTACTTTCAATCCTCTCGGGAAAATGGTCCTATGCGCTGTCACTGCACGGCTAATCGTCTAGATGCATCAATCAGGTTGGAGTAGAATCCATTGATTCTTTTGCGTCTGTCACTAACGCCCAGCCTTCAGGAGTTTGAAGCTCGTCACAGTCATTCAATACCGGAATCCTACTCGGAATACCACAGACAAGGTTAGACTTTCCGGATCCCCATGAATGCCGCCATCTATCTAGCTTATACCATGAAGATTCTGTTGGGGAATCTAAGAAATATGCGCCCGGCCTAAGGTAGAACGGAAGTGGTTGTCAATCACGCGCGTTCATATGTGAGAATGATGATGAGTGTCACGGATCATCACATTCATCAAAGTGTTGTGCAACGTATATCTTGGAATAAGAATAAAAGAGAATTGAATAAAAAGTAATAGTAATTGTATTGAAACTTGAGGTACAGCAGTGCTCCACACCCTTAATCTATGGTGTGCAGAAACTCCACCGTTGAAAATACATAAGTGAAAGGTTCAGGCATGACCGAATGGCCAGCCCCCAAAACGTGATCACAGGACTCAAATTACAATCCAGGATCCTCTGTGGTCAAAAGACATCTAATACAATAGTTAAAGGTTCTATTTATAATAAACTAGCTCCTAGAGTTTACATGAGTAAGTAATTGATGCATAAATTCACTTCCGGGGCCCACTTGGTGTATGCTTGGGCTGAGCTTGATCTATCCATGAGCTGAGGCTTCTCTTGGAGTTGAACTCCAAGTTATGACGTGTTTTGGGCGTTCAACTCCGGATCATGACGTTTTTCTGGCGTTTAACTCCAGACAGCAGCATGTACTTGGCGTTCAACGCCAAGTTACGTCGTCAATTCCCGAATAAAGTATGGACTATTATATATTGCTGGAAAGCTCTGGATGTCTACTTTCCAACGCCGTTGAGAGCGCGCCAATTGAATTCTGTAACTCCAGAAAATCCATTTCGAGTACAGGGAGGTCAGATTCCAACAGCATCAGCAGTCCTTTTGTCAGCCTTTTTCAGAGTTTTGCTCAAGTCCCTCAATTTCAGCTAGAAATTACCTTAAATCACAGAAAAACACACAAACTCATAGTAAAGTCCAGAAATGTGAATTTAACATAAAAACTAATGAAAACATCGCTAAAAGTAGCTTGAACTTACTAAAAACTACCTAAAAACAATGCCAAAAAGCGTATAAATTATCCGCTCATCAGGCGTTTAGCGCCCAGGGGGGTGCTGCCAGCTTTTTTTCTTTTTGCTCGAAACTCTGCCAAATTGCTTCGAATTTCATCTGAAATAAAAAAACCCCTAAAACTCAAAGTAGCATCCAAAGAATATTTTTTGCTCTAAAATACTATGAGATTAAATAAAATTTAATAAAAAATAACTAGAAAAATGAAAGAAAAAAGGGTACAAGATACTCACACATCAATGCTCTCCTAATGCGAAAGAATTCCTTGGAGAATTGTGATATGTCGAGTTAGATCACCATTTAATTGGCCAAGTGCAATAGATTTAAATGAACACTGAACGACCTAATAAAATCCCTAATTACCCTTTGTTCACAAACTTTAATCCCATCATCTCTTACCTCTAACTCCCACCATCACCAACCTCTTACCCTATCTCAATTCTTCTGTCACTCTAACTTCTCAGCAAACAATTTCATCGTCATCATCGTTTTATTCTTTACCAACAATAACAAGAATGAACTTTTTTACAGACAAGAAACAAAAGAGACAAAGACTTTGGATTTGGCTACATTGTTCGAATTCAAACTCCTGGTTAAATAATTTTCTGTGAAATTTTCCGAAGACGACCCCGGCAAATCAAACACTTGGATGGCGATACTCGAAGAATTCTCTGTCGCTATCGCGATACTCGGAAGTAGGCATGGACGCCGCTGATGGTGAGGTTCTGAGCAGCGCCAAGGAAGATTTGTAACTCCGTGCTTCTCTTGGGGGTTCTCTTTGTTTCCGTCACAATACGTTCTCTAATGTTGGGATATGGTATTTATGTTCTTCTTCTCGTCTTTGTTATGGTGGTGTTCTTCTTTTAGACTATAGCGCTATTTTCTTTTCTCTTCTTTTTGATTGTTGCTTTAATGTGTTTTGTTTTGATTATATTTGGTTGTTGTTATTTCTATTTTTTTATGGTTACATTGTCGCTGCTTCCGTTTTTCTTCTTCCTCACCTCCTTGTTCTTGGGATTTTCTTGAGATTATGGATAAAAATAATTTGGTTCATTCATTTAATTTTAATTGGCCCATTAATAGTGATGCTGGCATACCACGGGGTTGATGATGATCCTCCATTTTCATCTGTGAAGAAGAAGAAGGAACACAGATAAAAAGAGAGGGAAAGAGAGAGAGAGTGACAGTAGAACCAAGGGTCAATTAGAAATCTTGTCAATTTTTTTCCCAACTCAGTGTTTTCCGTCAATAAAAATGGAGTTAAACAACAGATGATCACTTTTGTCAAATTTAAGAATTGTTTAGGGATCATTTTGTCAATAACATCTGTTAGGTACCATTTTGTCAGCGCCTGAATCTTTTGAATATCGAGTTGGTATTTTCTTCATTTCCTAAATGTTACCCCTTCTATGAGACGGTTGTCATCTCTTGTGAAATTTCACACATCACTATTTTGATTATTCATAGAATGAATTACAAGCATGATTATGAAAACTAGACTAGACCATCCGATCAAACCGGTTCAACCATAAATCGGTAGCTATTTAATGCGTGAACATCTTATGCCATTTTTCTAGTTATTTTTATATTATTTTTAGTTATATTTTTTTATATTTTAGTGCAAAATTCATCTTTGGATGCTACTTTGAGTTTTTCTCGTGTTTTTATGGCTTAGGTGAAATTCAGAGCAGTTTCGAGAAGCCTGGAGCAAGAAAGGAAAATGTCGTCAGCTCCCTCCTGGGCGCTTGATGCGGCGGAAATTGGTGAATAAAAAATTATTAAAATGTGTACGTTGCAAGTATAGTTCTTAACTCACCAGAAATCCACTTATCAATTTAGAAAGGTGTCACAGAAATTTAAATTTTAAATACTGGGAGTATGAATCCCAAGTCGTCTCCCAACGAGTTGCAGAAAAGTGTGCTATTTTATTAATCAGATGTTTTCAAAAAGGTTTGAGTTGAGTAAACAGGAAATTAAATTGGAGAATTTGAATAATGTAAATAAAAGCCTTGACTGGGAGTTGATTAGTTGGAAGTCCCGCTATTGTTGGATTACTCTCTAGATTAATTGATAATTAGATGTTATCCTGTTTAGTTATCTCTTACTAGGTAAGGGAAAGTCAAACAAGTTGGGATGCTATGCCCATTCACAAGTTGCAACCCACTTAATTAAAAGGGATTGGTATTAGTGACTGGAGGGCAAGCCAACAATAACCCAATTACAATCTTCTTTTAAGCCTTCCAACTCAATTGGTTCCTTTCAATCAACTCCCCATCAAGTTAGGGAACTACTCGCTCATTGTGAATGTAAAATTCATAACATATAAAAAGGAATTAAAGAAAGACATTGTAAATAAAAATCAAAACAATCAAATAAAAATAAAAGTAATCCTTGTATTAAATAAATCCTAATAATATTCCAATGGTAAAATTAACAAAGCAAAGGACATGGAAGAGTAAAGCCAAGTAAAGAAAAAGAACTAGAATGACGAAGTCTTGATGAGGTAATAACTCTTCTCAATATCCCAATGCAAAAGTGGTAGAAAAATAAAATCCTAAAAACTATGAATGTGTAGAGAGAAAAACCTATAGGAGGAGTAAAAACTAGATCTAAAACTGAATCTGTGTAGAATGAATGTTGTCTCTGATTTCTGCATGTTCTCTGGCTCTAGTCTGCTGTTTTGGGCCGAGAACTGGTTCAGAATAGAGCCCAAAATTGCCCCCAGCGGAATCTGCAGATTCTGCAGATCGCGCACATCACGCGATCGCGTCATCCATGCGGACGCGTCATTCGCGTTTTTCCCTGCCACGCGTTTGCATCGTCTAAGCCTCCGCGTCACTTGTGTTTTTCCATTCTGCGCGGTCGCGTGAGCCATGCGTCCGCGTCACTGCGATTTCTCCTCTTTCGCGCGAACGCGTGAGCCATACGGCCGCGTCACTTCTCACTGATTATCTCCTCAATTTCTTGTGTTCCTTCCATTTTTGCTAGCTTCCTTTCCAATCTCCAACTCATCCATGCCCTATAAAGCCTGAAACACTTAACACACAGATCACGACATCGAATGGGATAAAGGAGAACTAAAATGCACAATTAAAAAGTTTATAGGAAGCAGTTTTCAACCATGTAATAATTTCAGGAAGGAAATATAAATGCATGCTAATTTAATGAATAAGTGGGTAAGGATCATGATAAAACCACACAATTAAACACAATATAAACCATAAAATAGTGGTTTATCAACCTCTCCACACTTAAACATTAGCATGTCCTCATGCTTAATTGAAGGAGATAAGATAAATAAGTATGAACATGTAGAAACTCATGCAGTGCAATGCAACCTATATATATGAATGCAACTATATGATTCTTGCCAACTTGATCAAAAGTAAATAAGCTCTTCAAACAATTACAAATCAAATTCCACTAATTCTATCACTATACAGTAAGACAGATAAAAGTGCAAGAAGATAGCTCATGAAAGCAGGGAACATGAAAATTCAAGCATAGAACCCTCACTGATGATGTATGTACGCTCTAATCTCTCCAGTGTATAGGGTAATCACTCTATTCTTCTCTAATCATGCTCTCTAACTTTTGTTTTTTCTCCTAACCAATCAACAACAGTTAATATGCCAATGCAAACATCATGAGGTCTTTTCAAGGTTGTAATGGGGCCAAGGTAAGGGTAGGGATACATATATGGTTAAGTGAGCTTATAAATTGAATCTTTAATTAACCCAAGCTTTAACCCAACCTATATATTTTATATAACCTTAGAATTCATACCTAGCTACCCAGAATTCCCTTTTACATTCCATACTCATGTATCAATTTTATCATAAGTGCATTGATCTTTGAATTTTTAATTCAGCTTTGGGGTGATTTTGTCCCCTTATTTATTTATTAATTTTTTTTAGACATAAAAATAAACATAGCTTACCTATGCACATAGAGTTTTAATTCTTATAGCTTCACATGAGTAGGTGTCCAAATTCCCATTGTATTATCATGACATGTTCCCTTAATAACTTTTGTTTCCACAAATTCCCATACTTAACTAGCATACACAATTCTATCTTAAGCTAACCAAAGATTCAATTTGGGATATACAATTGTTTTTCCGCTTAAGGCTAGTAATGTGGTAAAATATAGAACAAATGGGATTTAAAGGCTCAAAGTGGTTAACAAAGATAATTAAAAAGGGTAGGCTTAATTTAGATAAGTGAGTTTAAACAAATAATGGCCTCAATCACATGCAAGCATATAAACATAATAAATATTGGACATATAGGATGAAACAAAATATAGATTACAATCATAGAGAAGTAAACACAGGAGAATAAAATAATTTTGGTTAAATAATGTAACCATGCATAAAGGCTCAAATTTTTCACAGGTTGTGTGTTCTTTAGCTCAAAAATCATGTTCCAAATACAACTTCAAGCAATTTCAACATAAGAGTTTTGATTAAAATTAGTGAAATTTTGTTTCAAAGATAGCTTTTCAGAAGAAACTTATTGTCTTTTTAATCAAGTAGAACATGCATGCAACTAACCTATTATATAAAAAAAAAGAAAATCTAACTAAAATATCCTAATTTATTGGTGCTAGGGAAGAAAAATTACCTCCGGAAGTCAGGTACTGACCGACCTCCCCACACTTAAGGCTTTGCACCGTCCTCGGTGCTATCTGTCAGGAACAATGGTGGGCTGGTGGCAGTGTCTCCACAGTCGGGGCCGTCATGGCTCCCTGTGCTGGTGAAGGAAGTGGAGTCCGGGGTGTCTGAGTCTCTGCAATCTCCTCTAAGCAGCTCCCTGAGGTGTTTGAATCGGCGTTGGTTGCGGCGCTCTCGGAGCTTTTCTTTCTTTTCATGTTGGTCCAACCGCTTCAGTATTTGATGCAGCAGTTGACTAGTAGATGGTGGAGGAACTGTAGCATCCTTTGTGGACTGGCTGGTAGTGGCAAGTTATGGCCTGAGATATCTCCCGTTAGGACATACTGATCATCCCGTGGAAGAATGGCTTTAGTGTCTCCAGCTCTGTAGGATACTCCGGCTGTTGAGATGAGATCAGAGACCAATGCGGGGAAAGGTAGGTTGCCCGCGATCTGCACATGTTCCATAGAATTCCGAATATGTCGCGGTAAATTGAGAGGCTGGTCTGTGAGGATGCACCATAGTAGAACGGCCATGTCTGCGGTGAAGGAGGACTCATGAGTGCTTGGAAAGACATAATGGGACATAATCTGTGCCTATACGTGAGCCTCTAAGGTAAGTGCAGAAGCCGAGATTCCCTTAGGACGAGAACGATGGTATCCGAAGATCCATTTGCTGCCAGGTCGAGTGATAACTCTGAGAATAGCGTCCCAGTCAAAGGTGTATGCCTGGCGCTTGATTGCAGCTTTCTGAAAAGCGTCCAACCCTTCTGGAGCAGGTAGGAGATCTAAAGCCTGCTGTATGGCTTCTTCTGTAATAGGGACTTGCTTCTGGCGTAAATAGATGGACTGCAGACTCGACAGGTGAAAGTTGGAGTAAAACTCAACAACCCAAGAAAGATTAACCTGTCGTGGCTGTCTCTGTAAGAATCCCCAATGTCTTTGTGCAATTTGTGGCTCAACAAATTCAGCGATACGAGGCGGAAGGATAAGAAGGTGTTCATTGTTGTAATTTCGAGCTGCCAGAATAGGAAACATCTGCTCACAGTAGCAATTTGGGAATCGTGCAGTGTCCTTGGCTGGGAAGGCTCTCTCTTTTTCATCAACCTTGATAATCCTTTTAATTCTTTTTGTTGAAGGCTTGACTGCAGTTGAAGAAGGTTCTGCCACTAATGCTCTCTTCGTTCCTTTTCTTGCTGTGGGTTTAGGGGTAGCTTTCTCTTTGCCTTTCTTGGTGGCTATTCTGAAAAAGGGAAGAGAAAGTAAGTTAGATCCAAAGAATTAAAGCAAGGAAGGAGATGGAGTGAGTAATAAACAGTGCACGGTAAAGATGAATGAAATAAACACATGGTCATGACAACATGTGAAAAGATCATTAAAGGAAATAGAACAAGTGCATGAAAGGGTGAGTAGATGCAAGATGTTTATTGGCATGCCAGCAAGGGCATGAGTAGCATAGATCAAGCATCACTTCATAACAAACTAACATGTTTGTATTGGCAATTAAATTGAATTAATAAAATAGTAAAGAAAATTTGTGAAAAACATGCTTTGAATAGTAGGAAGTATAATAGAGAAGTGCATAATGCCATATGGGCTTTTTCACAAACACATAGCATGCATGGTAAATAAGGTATAGAAAGTATTAAAGTAAACATGCAAGCAACCCTTTAAAGAAAATAATATATAATTGCCAAATAATTTGCAACAATCCACAAGCATAGAATGAGGAATAATGACTCAAATAAATTTCTAGCACCATGTAAAAAGGAAAGAAGAAGAAGGAAAATATGGATAAAGAATAGAAAAAAAAAGAAAAGAAAATAACATATAAAATAAGAAGAATGATAGAAAACGAAGGAGGGAAGAAGAAAATAAAACCTTGTTAATGGAGGTGAGAGAGAGAGAGAGTGAAAGGTGAGATAGAAGGAAGAAAGGAGAAGGAAGAAAATAAAACCTTGTTAATGGCCGCGCGAGGCACGCTTTCGCGTGATTGCGCTATAAATTAGTTGACGCGGTCGCGTCGGTCACGCGGTCGCGTGACCCATATTATGCTTTTGGCACGAGTACAGCCTCGCGCCTGCACAACTCTCTGTTCAAATTGATATATATGCCAAATTTGGGGTGACGCGATCGTGTGGGGCATGCGATCGCGTGAATGGGCTTCAAAAGGGAGGACGCGGATGCGTCAGCGACGCGGTCGTGTGATAGGGATGGTGCGTCCAGCACCAATCCAGCACCACTGTCGCACAATATTTTGTTGTGCACCCCTTTTGCGTCGAAAATCAGGGCACGCGGTCGCATGGGAGGCCATGAATCCCATGTGACGCGGACGCGTCAATGACGCGGTCGCGTGGGATGATTTGTGCCATTGGCACGCCTCCAGCCATGCTCCAGCGAAACTCTCTGTTCATTTTTTTTATTTTCTCACCTCTCCTTGCGACGCGGATGCGTCGCAGATGCGGTCGCGTCGCGCGGCTTTTTTTTATATATATATATATATACAAGTATGCAAATGCGGATGCATGAAGGTACTGATAAAGAGAAGAGTTATTGACTAGGAAAAACTAAAGATAGAAAGAAAAGAACGATCATACCATGGTGGGTTGTCTCTCACCTAGCACTTTGCTTTAACATCCGTAAGTTGGACGCTCCACTAGCTCAATCTTCTGGCATGTGGGGGTCTTCCAAGAGGAAGATCTCAAGTTCATTATTTTTCTGTATCTTCTCGCCATGGTACAGCTTCAGACGTTGTCCATTAACTTTGATAAGTTCAGAGCTTGAAGGGTGGCTAAGGTGATAAACTCCGTATGGTTCGGCCTTCTCTACTCTGTATGGACCTTCCCATCTTGATCTCAACTTGCCTGGCATGAGCCTCAGTCGAGATTTGTAAAGGAGGACTAAATCCCCAGGCTGGAACTCCTTTTTCTTGATGTGCTGATCATGTACAGCCTTCATCTTCTCCTTGTATATTCGTGAGTTCTCATAAGCTTCTAGGCGAAGGCTCTCCAGTTCTTGCAGTTGCAACTTTCTTTCAGCTCCGGCTTCTTCAAATCCCATGTTGCACTCCTTGACTGCCCAAAAGGCTCTATGCTCTACTTCAACTGGGAGATGACAAGCTTTTTCATAAACTAAGCGGAAAGGACTCATCCTAATGGGAGTTTGATATGCTGTCCTGTATGCCCATAGTGCATCTTGTAGCCTGGTGCTCCAGTCTTTTCTATGAGGTTTGACTATCTTCTGCAAGATACAATTTATGTCTCTGTTTGACACCTCGGCTTGCCCATTGGTTTGAGGATAGTATGCTGTTGCAATCTTATGAATTATCCCATGCTTCTTCATTAATCCTGTGAGTCTCCTGTTACAAAAATGGGTGCCTTGATCGCTCATGATTGCTCGTGGTGATCCAAAGTGGCAAATAATATGGTTTCTCACAAAGGAAACAACAGTGTTAGCATCATCAATGCTGGTAGGAATTGCTTTCACCCATTTGGAAACGTAATCCACAGCTAACAATATATAAAGATGACCATTAGAATTTGGGAACGGACCCATGAAGTCAATACCCCAAACATAAAAAATTTCACAAAAAAGCATAATTTGTTAAGGCATCTCATCCCTCCTGGATATATTACCAAATTTTTGGCATGAGGAACAAAATTTACAAAACTCAGCAGCGTCTCTAAAAAGAGTAGGCCACCAGAATCCACACTCTAAGATCTTTCTAGCTGTTGTTTGTGGGCCAAAATGTCCTCCACTCTCAGACGAGTGACAGGCCTCTAAAATGGACTGGAATTCTGATTGAGGCACACAACGTCTAATTACCTGATCAGTGCCACATCTCCACAAATATGGGTCATCCCATATATAATATTTAGACTCGCTTTTCAGCTTGTCTCTTTGATGCTTAGAAACGTGTGGAGGAAATGTGCGGCTAACTAGATAATTAGCTACAGGTGCGTACCAAGGGGCTACTTCAGATACTGCTTGCAGGTTATCCAATGGGAAATTATCATCTATAGGAGTAGAATCATCCTTAATGTGCTCAAGGCGACTCAAGTGGTCTGCCACTAGATTCTGGTTACCACTCCTATCCTTTATTTCTAAATCAAATTCTTGTAATAGCAGTATCCAACGTATGAGTCTTGGTTTGGACTCCTTTTTAGCCAATAGATACTTTAAAGCTGCATGGTCTGAATACACGACTACTCTAGTACCAAGTAAATAAGCTCGGAATTTATCCAGAGCAAAAACAATAGTAAGAAGCTCTTTCTCAGTAGTAGTATAATTGGACTGGGCAGCGTCTAAAGTCTTAGACGCATAAGCAATAACAAAAGGATCCTTACCTTCACGCTGAGCCAGCGCTGCTCCTACTGCATGGTTGGAAGCATCGCACATGATTTCAAACGGCTGGCTCCAGTCTGGTCCTCTCACAGTTGGAGCTTGAGTCAGGTTGGTCTTCAGCTTATCAAACGCTTGTTTGCAATCCTCATTGAACTCGAACTCAAAGTCCTTTTGCAGTAATCTGGATAAGGGAAGTGCTACCTTACTGAAGTCCTTAATAAATCTCCTGTAAAAACCTACATGGCCAAGGAATGAACGGACTTCCCTAACAGAGGAGGGGTAAGGTAAACTAGAAATAACATTCACTTTTGCTGGGTCTACAGAAATGCCAGTATTGGATACAACATGTCCTATTACAATCCCTTGTTTTACCATAAAGTGACATTTTTCAAAATTTAATACAAGGTTTGTATTGACACATCTATCTAATACTCTAGATAATCCATCTAAGCAAAGGCTAAAAGAATCACCATAAACGCTAAAATCATCCATAAAAACTTCCATACAGTCCTCAATAAGATCAGAGAAAATGCTCATCATGCACCTCTGGAAGGTAGCTGGTGCATTGCACAAGGCAAAGGGCATTCTCTTGTAAGCATAAGTCCCAAAAGGAAATGTAAAAGTAGTCTTTTCCTGATCCTCAGGAGCTATATGAATCTGGAAATAACCTGTGTAACCATCTAGAAAGCAATAATGTGATTTACCTAACAGGCGATCCAGCATTTGATCAATGAATGGAAGTGGGTAGTGATCCTTACGGGTGGCTTGGTTGAGATGCCTGTAATCAATGCAGACTCTCCAAGCGTTCTGTACTCTGGTTGCTATGAGCTCTCCATGCTCATTCTTCACTGTGGTGACTCCAGACTTCTTGGGCACCACTTGTACTGGGCTAACCCATTCACTGTCTGAAATGGGATAAATGATACCTACTTCCAATAGTCTGGTCACTTCCTTTTTGACAACTTCCAAAATAGTGGGATTCAGTCTTCTTTGGGGTTTGCGGACAGGTCTTGCTCCTTCCTCTAAAAATATTCTGTGCTCACATACTTGAGGGTTGATGCCTACTATGTCTGCCAAACTCCACCTAATTGCTTTCTTGTGCTTTCTCAGCACATTAAGTAACTGCTCTTCTTGTTCAGGAGTGAGGTCCTGTGCAATGATAACTGGAAACTTTTGCTCATCTTCAAGATAAACATATTTGAGATGTGGAGGGAGAGGTTTCAACTCTATCTTCTGGTCATGGGTAGGCTCTGGAGCTTGTGAAAATGCCGAAGTATCCTTATTGTCAGTTAATAGAATCCCCACACTTGGACTTTGTTTTGTGTACCTTTCTTCCAACTCTTCCTGGTGAATTTCAGCTACAGTTTCATCTATGATATCGCACTGGAAGATAGAATGATTTTCTGGAGGGTTGTTTGACTCCATTCAAATTGAAGATTACTATTCGGCCATCTATTTCAAAAGAATATGCTCTTGAAAAAGCATCTAATTTGAATCTTGATGTCTTCAGGAATGGTCTGCCAAGTAGGATTGATGATGGCTTATCTGAGTCATTATTGGGCATCTCCAAGATATAGAAATCAGTGGGAAATGTGAGCCCTTTAATGTTCACCAGAACATCTTCAGCAACTCCAGCTACTGTAATAATGCTTTTATTTGCCAACACAAAACGAGCTGCCAACCTTTTTAAGGGTAGGAAGCTTAAAACATCATTTACAGATAATGGCATTATACTAACACATGCTCCTAAATCACACATGCAATCATAAATTACTACACCACCAATAGTACAACTAACTATACAAGGACCTGGGTGATGTGTGGAAAACGATCCAATACAAAACTCACCGGCAAGTGTACCGGGTCGCATCAAGTAATAAAACTCACGGGAGTGAGGTCGATCCCACAGGGATTGAAGGATTGAGCAATTTTAGTTTAGTGGTTGATTTAGTCAAGCGAATCAAGTATTGGTTGAGTGATTTTGTATCCAATAGTAAGTAAATGACAGAAAATGTAAAGGGGGGGGGGGGGAAGAATTGCAGAAATTAAAGAGAATTGAAAGTAAAGGTGCTGAATCTTAAAGGACAAGAAATTAAATGACCGAAACTTAAAGTGCAAGAAATGTAAATAGCAGTAACTTAAAGTTCAAGAAATATAAATTGCTTGAATGGAAAAGGGATTTGAGGACTGGGAATTCAGAATTTAAGCAAGGAAAATTAAATTGCAGCAATTAATATAGCAGAAGATGAATTGGAAGTAACTAGAATTCAAACAGGAAGTGAGAATGTAATTGCAGCTGTGGTTCAACAGAAGAACCAAAAAGAAAATTGGGTCTCAGGACTCCAGAGACTAGATAGCAAAGTCTAGATCTCAATTGCCTTCTCAGATCCAAGTTCACAAAGCAATTATCAAGAAATTAAAGATGAAGCAGTAAAGGAAATTGGATTCAACTCAATTATGCAGAAGGGAAATTAAAGAGATCTTGAATGGAGATTGAGACAGAAATTCCTCAATTCTTCACACCCAAGACTCAAACAAGAAAAGTAAAAAGTGCTCAAGAAAGAACGAGGAAGAAGAGAGATCAATTCTCCTTCCCAATTCTCTAAAATCTCAGTTCCAAGCTCTCAAAATCAAGTCTGAAGATCTGAAAATTCAAAAATCAAAAAAAGGTTTCTAATTACATCAAACTATCTCCTATTTATACACTTTCTATTCTTAGATTTTTGGAATTTGGATGGGCTTTTGATTTGGTGAAGAAATGAATTAAATTGGATTTTTAATCCAATTTTCAGCCCATGAGAAAGTAGCTTCCAGGAGGCTGCCCTGCCCTTGTGGAGGGCAGAGCAGGAATTGGTGCATGCGGCCTCATTGCGTGCATGCTTGGTGCGTGTGATGCGTCAGGATGCTGCCCTGCCCTTGTGGAGGGCAGTGCAGTATTGCCATGGTGCGCTTGCCTTGCTGCCCGTGCGTGCTTGCTGTGCGCCAAGCTCATGCCCGTGCCAATTTTGTGCGCTGGCCATGCACCACAAAATGCTGCCCTGCCCTTCTGGATGGCAGGGCAATGTTGCCACTTGGTGAAGTCCCAAGTTCGAAACTTGGTGGAGGCACACACTGCTCCTTTTTCCTTGGTTTTCTTGGCACCAAAGTAACGCCTAGTTCCTTGCTTCCTCATGGTGCCGTGTTCGATTCTTGGAGATTGAAAGCAAGCCAATTTTTGCTTGTTTTCCTTGTGTTTGGGCGCTACTCCTTTCCTCCTTGTTCTTGGGTTCGAAACCCATAGGAAACACTAGGAAGCAATTTCCTTTGAATTATTTTTCATGAAAGCCCGATATTGCTCTTGAGGAGGGCAGGGCAGAGTTTTTGCTTCCTTTGGTCCTTGGCATAGAATTGTGCTTGCTCTTGTTGTGGGCAGGGCAGTGATGCTTTTAAAGGCTTGGTTCATTATGCTGCTCTCCTGGAGGGCAGTGTGCTCTCGTGGAGGGCAGTGTTTGCTTCCTCCTTTTATGTTGCACCACACTTCTCCTCTCTTGGCCACACTTCTTAAGCCACGTTTTTCTTCTTTTCTTCCTTTCTTCACCTACAAGAAACCAAAACAACCAATCAAAGTATCTCTAAACTCATAAGGTTTATATTTCATTAAAAATCAATAAATTTTAGCTCAAACCTCATGATTTAGCATCAATTTAATGGTGGTTGTTTGATTTAAAGAAGTTATGCATTTTCATTCCAAATCACTTACTTAGGATGCAAGAAAGTGCATAAAGACTAATGAAACAAGTGAATTTAGCTTGAAAAATGGGTATATGATGACTTGTCATCACAACACCAAACTTAAATCTTGCTTGTCCCCAAGCAAGCATCAAAACTAAGAGAAAATGAAATGAACAAGAAGAGCAAACATATCCTTATTAGGCATATAGCAGAACTTGATTCATGGAGTTTTTATGCAGACAATGATAACTCAGTTATTGTTTGCTGTTACATAATATACACTTTTCCTCAAAGGCTTACTAAACTTGCTGTTATAAGGTTTACTCTTTACTTGCTCCCTTGCTAACTTTTCTTTTCTCATTTTGCTTAACAAGCTTATTATTCTTTGAAGGCTTGGTGTCAAATGCTGTAGTAGCCTTTGGCTTTATTTTTACTCAACATTTCTCCACCACAGACACATGGCTCACTATTTCCTCCTAGGATCATTGATGCCCAGCATCTCTTTGGATAACTAAATGTTCTGTATCTAGGTTGCTCTTTATTGTGGACTTTCAATTGGCCATCCCAAATCAGTTGATCTAAGTGACCGGGTTTTGAAATACCCCTCAGAATTTACTTGTCCAAGCATATCCTAGTACAAGAACACCACAGGCATGTGTCCTAGGGTCCAAGCTATTGGTGTCTAGCCTTTATTCTTTGTTTTTCTTGCCACATTGGCTTTTTCTTCTTCCTTTTCTTTCTGTTTTATTTTTGTTCTCAAGGGCTTTTTCTTTACTGATAAGAACCTTTATAACAGCAAGCTAGCTCATACTTCAATGAAAATGACACTATGCAGCAATTATTTCATGAGTTATACATTTAATCAAACACATACACCACCATTAATTTCCATTCTAACTTATGCAACATTGGATATTTACTTTCTAATTCAAACAATTCTCTTTTATTCAAGCATATGGGAAACAAAACAAAATTCAGCTAGGTGATGAATGACAAGCATCATGCAGATCATTTCTCTAGATACTTATTAAGCAATAAAAAAAATGCATGAAAATGGAGTAAAAGGGAATAAACAGTGGAGGCATATCATGTTTCAGACATGCATCTCCTTATTAGTAGTATGAAAGAACTTTGCCACCTTCTAATGATTGTGGCTGCTGCTTGATTCTCCCTTTTTCTTATTTCTTTTCCCTAGCTTGGAATAGTCTTGGACTTCTTCACCAGGGCATCTTCTATCCCAGACAAAATCTAAGAGCCCTAAGAGCCCAACTTCTTCCAATCTGTTAAGTGTTACCTCCATATAGTGATGAGACCTTGCTTGCTGCTTGGCTTCAAATTCAGGGCATTGCTCAAATGGCTTGATCTGTGGATTGAGTGTTGGCAAATTGTGGGTCAAGTACTCCAACCTTGCTTGTATGTTTTCATCACTCTCCATTCTTTGCACATATCTAACTTCTCCCATGGTGTGATGAATATTCTTCCATTGATACAGGTTGTGACTATATTCCCCTGCTTTAGCTTGACTAAAGTACAGCTTATCATATGATTCTTTGAATTCTTTGTACTGCACCCTTTGTTCTTCAAGAAACTTTGTGTGAAATTCTTGCTGTTGAGTCATCATCTGTTGTTGCCAGCTCTCTTGCCTCTCCTCCATTTGACGTTGCCAAGCTTCTCGCTCCTCTTTATCCTTCAAATATTGCTCCCGAAACTCTGGATGGGGCTCTAGATATTGCTCTTGGCGCCCTTGATTTTGCTCTTGTTGAGCTTGCATGAGTTGCTGGGATAGCTCTTCAATTGCTCTTTGTAGCTGGCTCATGTCTATGGCACCATGAGCTTGCTCTTGTTCTCCCTCTCTTTGAGATCTTCTTTGTCTGGGAGCTACCACTCCCTCTTGATCATCTTCTTCATTCAACCCTTTCATGCTCCTCTTGGTGATTCCTTTCCCCTTTTTCACTTTTTCTGTGTCCTCATCTTCAAAGATCACTCCAGCTTTGTTGCATAGCCTGAGGATGGTACTTGGATGTCCAAGACCACCTGATTTACTTGTGCTGTTAGCCATCTCTTGAATACTGTCGGCTATAAGTTGTGCGAGGTTGATTTCACCTCCATGTAGGATACAGTATGTCAAGAGTGCTCGTTTGATTGTGACCCAAGAGGCGTTTCCAGTAGGAAGGATAGATCTCCTTACTATCTCATACCATCCCTTGGCCACAGGAGTGAGATTTATTCTTTTCAAGTGGCTTGGGATCCCTTTTGAGTCTCTTTCCCAGTCTGTGTTTTCCATGCATAACCCTTGCAAGATTTCATCAGGATTGTTTTCCATCTGCAATCTGGTCTCATAACTAGGCTCTGCATTAGTTATGGTTCTCAACTTTAGGGCCCTTGTGATGGCTGCTGGACTGAAATTCACTTCAACTCCTCTGACATAACTCGTGTAGGGGGCACTGTCTTTGTTCTCTTTTACAGTATTTGCATAGAATTCCCTGATCATAATTGCACTAATGTCAACGAGAGGAGCACATAAAAGTTCCCACCTTCTTTCTTTAGTGATTTGCCTTATGATGGGGTATTCCCCGTCCTTCAACTCAAGGCCCTTCTCATAAATGACATTCTTTGTCTTCATGAATCTATGATATCTCCCTTCATGGAATTGGGACCTAAATTTTCTTGCATCATATGATGGAGGCTCGGTCACCATTGGTTCCTTTCCCGGCCTTCTTTTTGAACTTGAGGAGGCCATTAGATTTGAGGTGAGAGGAAGGGAAAAGTGGGAGTAAGGGAAAAATGTGTTGTGTTTGGGATGATGCTTGGTTTTGTTGTGCAAGAGAAGGGAATTGTTGGCTTTAGTTTTGGGAGTAGAGGGGGTTATGTTTTACAAGTGAAGGTAGTTTGTATGAATGTGTAAGCCATTTAGTGCTAACGGCTATTTGTAGGCAGGTTCTTCAAACTTTCTAACAAAACCACAATGAATGAGGGGAAAGTTCGTTGGTGATCATGAAGGGTTGAGATTGAGTTGAACATATAGAGGGTTCATGGATTGAACGGCTTGCATGCATTGTTAAGGCTTGACGAGGATCTTCTTCTCATTGGTTGCATGTATTTAGGTGTTCGACGGTGCATGCATGCAGATTCTGCTTCCCAAGGAGCACACTTTTCTAGGCACATGTGACTACTCCTCAATTGGCTTGTCCTAGCCGTGGCCCCTCCCTTCCTTGTATTTATCTCAACCTCTTTTTCCTAATCAAACCAAAACAGCTAGCCTTAGAACATGAATATATACGTTGGTAAGTGGTTTGCAATAAAGATCAATAAATTTTAGCTCAAACCTTGGCCACACTTCTTAAGCCACATTTTTCTTCTTTTCTTCCTTTCTTCACCTACAAGAAACCAAAACAACCAATCAAAGTATCTCTAAACTCATAAGGTTTATATTTCATTAAAAATCAATAAATTTTAGCTCAAACCTTATGATTTAGCATCAATTTAATGGTGGTTGTTTGATTTAAAGAAGTTATGCATTTTCATTCCAAATCACTTACTTAGGATGCAAGAAAGTGCATAAATACTAATGAAACAAGTGAATTTAGCTTGAAAAATGGGTATATGATGACTTGTCATCACTGGGTCACTACTGATGACAAGTCATCTTAGCCTAGTTTTACTAGTCTTTTTCTTTTGTTTTCACTTGAATTATGAACTTTCTTGAGCCATAAGCAAGCCAATTGGGTAGATTTTCATGCTTCCTTTGATTTAATCAACCATATGTGAATTAATGCAATTTCATGAGGTTTTATGCTATATTTGATACATATTGTGAAAAAATGAATATCTCATGATTTTAAGCATAGCTTTGATGTGTTTGGTTGATTAATGATAGGTGAAGAAAGCTTGGAGAAAGGTTGAAGCAAGAAGGAATAACTAGAAGCAAAGAGAGGACAATGAAATAAGTGAAATAGAACCAGGAAGCAAAAAGTTGGACCTGAAGTTAGCCCTCAAACTTTTGCACAAACTTTTGGGTGAAAAGTTAGCCTCAAAGTTAGACCCCTAACTTTTGGGCTAACGTTGGAAATTGAAAATCACTCCCTGGGCTACTAAAGTTTGCGCCAACGTTAGACCCCTAACTTTTGGGCTAATGTTGGCATGAGAAAAACCTCCCTGGCCACCAAAAGTTTGCGCCAACGTTAGCCCCCTAACTTTTGGGCTAACGTTGGCAATGAAAATACAGGGGGAGGGGCAAAAGTTTGCGCCAACGTTAGACCCCTAACTTTTGGGCTAACGTTGGCGCCATAGGTGCACTAGGAAGGGCCAACGTTGGAGCAAAAGTTAGACCCCTAACTTTTGCACCAACGTTGGTATCAGCAAATTGTGGTAGCTGATATGAAAAGTTGGAGCAAAAGTTAGACCCCTAACTTTTGCTCAAACTTTTACTCCAGCTTTTGCAAAACTCCAACCCGGTTCAATTGGTTCACTTTGGTTCCTCTCCAAACTCCAAGAGCAATCAACCAAGGCCTCTTTCAACCCAATTTCACCAAGAGCAAAGGCCCAACTCAAGGCTTGAAGATCATTTGAAGAAAGTGTATAAATAGGATAGAATTCAAGTTCTTCAGGGAGCTTCCCTTTTTAGTTTTCATAGAGCTTTCTTTTCGGTTGGCATTGGGAGCTCACTTTTACATTCTAGCATTGTTGTTTTAATTCAAGAGAATTGGGGAGGAGAATTGATCTCTCTTCTTCCTTGTTCTTGCCAAGCACTTTTTCTTTCCTTGCTTCGGATCTTGGGTTGGAGAATTGAAGGAATTCTGTTTCAATCTCACCTTGGATCTTGTTTATTTTCACTGCAATTGAATTTCCATTTCTGTTACTTGCTTCTTCATCTAATCTCTTTGCAATTTACAATTTCCTTGCAATTGTTCTTGTTGGATCTAGGAAGGCATTGAGATCTAGACTTGGTTTTCTAGTCTCTTGGGTCCTGAGATCCGGATTTCCCATTTACCACTCCCTGTTTAATGTTTCCATGCTCATTTACTTTTCTGTTTAAGATCCGGTTTGATCCAAGCCATTCTCTAATTCTCTGCTTGTTGAAATTTTACTTTTCCTTGTTTAATTTCTGCAAATCCAACTCCCAATTCCCTTTACAATTCACGCCATTTACATTTCTTGCATTTTAAGATTTTGCAATTTACATTTCTTGCGTTCTAAGTTTCTGCCATTTAATTTCTTGTTCTTTAAGATTCAGCACTTTAACTCCTGTTCTCTTTAATTTCATGCCAATTACCCATTCCCTTTACTTTCTATGCAATTTAAATTCTGCAAATCACAAATCACTCAACCAAATCTTGATTCGCTTGACTAAATCAACCACTAAACTAAAATTGCTCAATCCTTCAATCCCTGTGGGATCGACCTCACTCCCGTGAGTTATTATTACTTGATGCGACCCGGTGCACTTACCGGTGAGTTTTGTGTCGGATCATTTTCCGCACGTCAACTACATTTTTCAGGTAAATTTTCCATTAAAGTGGATATAGAACTTCCTAAAGGAATAGTTTCTAATTCATTAATTTTGTCTTTATGTATACATAAATCTTTTAGAAACTTTGCATATTTAGGTACCTGTTGAATGACATAAAAAAGGGGAACAGTTACCTCAACCTTTTTGAAGATTTCTACCATTTTGGGATCAGGTTCCAACTGCTTCCTGGGCTTCCTTGCAAGTTGTGGAAATGGAATGGGAGTGGTGTTTTCTGCAGTGTCTACGCCCTTTGGTGCTTCCTCATGTGGTTGAGCTTCTTCTTTCTCAGCTATGTCCTGTATGTCCTCTTCCTCTTCAACATCTTCTAATTCTACTACCTGTTCAGCTGAGGCGTGTTTTGGTGGGCTTGGCTCCTCCTGATTTCTCTCCTGCAGTGTGGTTCCAAACTTTAGGGTGATGGCATTAATACCACCCTTTGGGTTAGGTAATGGTTGAGAGGGGAGTCCACCAGAGCTTGAGGACTGGTTGTTGGAGTTTTTCATTGATCCAATATGTGAGAGAAGAGTTTGTAAAGTAGAAGTCAAAACATTCATAGTGGCATTAATATTATTCTCCATAGCCTGTTGTCTTCGATCAATGGCTTGTAGTAATTCATCATTAGGAGATGAAGAGGGGCAAGTGGTCTGAGAAGTCTGCTGAGAGGCTTGAGGTTGTCTTAAATGAGGTACTCTATAGGACTGAGTCTGATTCTGCTGCCTGAAATTGTTATTGTTATTCCACCTCTGATTTCCATTGTTATCTCTGCCTCCTCTATTAGAATTGTCCCTCCAACCTTAGTTAGAATTGTCTCTCCAGCCTTGGTTAGAGTTATCCTGCAATCCTTGGTTATAGTTGCCACCTTGATTGTACCCTTGATTGGGGCGGTCATGAAAGTTGTGAGTGGCTGCTACAGTGTTGTCTTCTGGTTAGAGCTGCGGACACTCATCGGTATAGTGACTGTAATCTGCACAGATTCTGCACACTCTTTATGGAACTAAATGCTGGCTGTGCTGTGGTGGAGAAGGCTGAACTAGCTGAGGTTGTTATTGATTCAGTTGCATCTGCTTCAGCAAGTTAGTCATTTCACATAGACTCTGGGCTATAGCAGTAGTCTTTGTATTAGTGGATACTTTCGCAATAGCTCTTGACCGACTTTGTCTCTGCCTATGATTCCTAGTAGAGTAAGCTAAGTCTCTGATCAATTGCCATGCTTCGTTCGTAGTCTTGTACTTTTTCATAGAACCATTGCAAGCACCTTCCAGTGTGGTCCTATCTTGAGATTTCAAACCCTGTGTAAAGTAACCGAGCAAAACTATCTTGTCAATCATGTGACGGGGACATGCGTCTCGAAGAGTATTGAAGCGTTCCAAGTATTTATAGAGGGTCTCAGATTCATCATGAACGATCATAGACATGTCCTTCCTCAGCTTATCGACAACTTCAGCTGGGAAAAATTTATCCAGAAATTCTCTCCTAAGTGTATCCCAGTTGGAAACAGTTTCTCGGGGCTGAGTGTAGTACCACTCTCTTGCCTTTCCCTCCAGAGAAAACGGGAAGGCTTTCAATAGAATAGAGATTTCATCAGCGCCATCACGCTTAACAGTAGAGCAAGCGGTTTGGAAATCTCTAAGATGCTTGATAGGCTCTTGAGCAGATAAGCCATGAAATTTGGGCATCAAGTTGAGTAGTGAAGATTTTATTTCAAAATCTACAGCTACTGCTAGGTGGTGCGCCTGGAATGGTTGGAGCGTAAAATCAGGGGCTCCTTCCTCCTGGATAGTAACTCTTTTGGGCGCTGCCATGTCACCTGCACGTAAATGAACTGGATCAGTAGAAAGGGGGTTTGTTTCTTCCTTAGATGACGGTTCAGGTTCGTCCTCAAAGAGGAGTCGCCTACGCTGAGCTTGCCTTATATGTGAAAGAGTTCTTTCAATCTCAAGGTCAAATGCTGGCAAGCTTGGATCAGGAAGTGAACGCGTCATTTAACGAAAGAAACGTACAGTTCATAGTGATAGAATGAAAAGAAAAAAATTGCAATGAAAATAAATACCAATCAATAAATTAACACACTGTTGCAACTCCCCGGCAACGGCGCCAAAAATTGATGCGGCGGAAATTGGTGAATGAAAAATTATTAAAATGTGTACGTTGCAAGTATAGTTCTTAACTCACCAGAAATCCACTTATCAATTTAGAAAGGTGTCACAGAAATTTAAATTTTAAATACTGGGACTATGAATCCCAGGTCGTTGATGAGCGGATAATTTGTACGCTTTTTGGCATTGTTTTTAGTATGTTTTTAGTATGATCTAGTTAGTTTTTAGTATATTTTTATTAGTTTTTAGTTAAAATTCACTTTTCTGGACTTTACTATGAGTTTGTGTGTTTTTCTGTGATTTTAGGTATTTTCTGGCTGAAATTGAGGGACCTGAGCAAAAATCTGATTCAGAGACTGAAAAGGACTACAGATGCTGTTGGATTCTGACCTCCCTGCACTCGAAGTGGATTTTCTGGAGCTACAGAAGCCCAATTGGCGCGCTCTCAACGGCGTTGGAAAGTAGACATCCTGGGCTTTCCAGAAATATACGATAGTCCATACTTTGCCCAAGATTTGATGGCCCAAACCGGCGTTCAAAGTCACCTTTAGAATTTCTAGCGTTAAACGCCGGAACTGGCATCAAAATGGGAGTTAAACGCCCAAACTGGCATAAAAGCTGGCGTTTAACTCCAAGAAGAGTCTCTACACGAAAATGCTTCATTGCTCAGCCCAAGCACATACCAAGTGGGCCCGGAAGTGGATTTCTATGTCATTTACTCATCCTTGTAAACCTTAGGCTACTAGTTTTCTATAAGTAGGACCTTTTACTATTGTATTTTCATCTTTTGATCACTTTAGATCTCTAGATCATCTTTGGACATCTAGTTCTTAGATCATTGGGAGGCTGGCCTCACGGCCATGCCTACACCTTGTTCTTATGTATTTTCAACGGTGGAGTTTCTACACACCATAGATTAAGGTGTGGAGCTCTGCTGTACCTCGAGTATTAATGCAATTACTATTGTTCTTCTATTCAATTCAGCTTGTTCTTGTTCCAAGATATCACTTGTTCTTCAACTTGATGAATGTGATGATCCGTGACACTCATCATCATTCTCACCTATGAACGTGTGACTGACAACCACCTCCGTTCTACCTTCGATTGGGTGAATATCTCTTGGATTCCTGATACACGATGCATGGTTGATCGCCTGACAACCGAGCGCTCGCCTGACAACCGAGCCAGCCATTCCGTGAGATCAGAGTCTTCGTGGTATAGGCAAGAACTGATGGCGGCATTCAAGAGAATCCGGAAGGTCTAACCTTGTCTGTGGTATTCTGAGTAGGATTCAATGATTGAATGACTGTGACGTACTTCAAACTCCTGAGGGCGGGGCGTTAGTGACAGACGCAAAAGAATCACTAGATTCTATTCCGGCCTGATTGAGAACCGACAGATGGATATCCGTGCCGTGACAGGGTGCGTTGAACATTTCCACTGAGAGGATGGGAGGTAGCCACTGACAACGGTGAAACCCTTGCATAAGCTTGCCATGGAAAGGAGTAAGAAGGATTGGATGAAGACGGTAGGAAAGCAGAGAGACGGAAGGGATCAAGCATCTTCATACGCTTATCTGAAATTCCTACCAATGAATTGCATAAGTACCTCTATCTTTATCTTTATGTTCTATTCATCATCTATACCCATTTGAGTCTGCCTGACTAAGATTTACAAGGTGACCATAGCTTGCTTCATACCAACAATCTCCGTGGGATCGACCCTTACTCGCGTAAGGTTTATTACTTGGACGACCCAGTGCACTTGCTGGTTAGTTGTGCGGAGTTGTGATAGAGAGTTGAGATTGCAATGAGCGTACCATGTTGATGGCGCCATTGATGATCACAATTTCGTGCACCAAGTTTTTGGCGCCGTTGCCGGGGATTGTTTCGTGTATGGACAACTGACGGTTCATCTTGTTGCTTAGATTAGGTATTTTTCAGAATTCTTATGAATGAGTTCTAGAGTTTCATGATGATCTGTTGAAGTCTGGCTGGCTGTGAAGCCATGTCTAATCTTATTGGACCGAGGTTTGAACTGATCATCACAAGAGCTTGTTGATCTCTATCAATCTTGCTATTGGAGCAATGATCTGCTAAGGCTTGGCTGGCCATTGGCCATGTCTAGTGTTTTGGACCGAAGCTTTCTTTGAAGGCTTGGCTGGCAGTGAAGCCATGTCTAATTCCTGGACCGGAGTCTTAGACTAGCATTGCAATGATTCCTGGAATCCAAATTAAGAATTCTGAACCCTTTATTTTCTATTTCCATATAATTTTCGAAAAAATCCAAAAAAAAATTTCAAAATCATAAAAACCAAAAATATTTTATGTTTCTTGTTTGAGTCTAGTGTCTAATTTTAAGTTTGGTGTCTTGCATGCATTGTTTATTTGATCTTGGTTCTATTTTCAAGTCAATAGTACAGGGAACTGAAGATTCAGAACATGCAGCAAAGGAATTACACAGAAAAAGCTGGGTGTTCAAAACGCCCAGTGAAGAAGGACAGACTGGCGTTTAAACGCCAGCCAGGGTGCTTGGTTGGGCGTTTAACGCCCAAAAAGGTAGTGCATTGGGTGTTAAACGCCAGAATGTGCACCATTCTGGGCGTTTAACGCCAAGATGGCACAAGGGGGAGGATTTTGTTTTCAATCAATTTTTTTTTTCAAGTTTTCAAAGTTTTTCAAAATCAAATCTTTTTCAAAATCAATTTCTTTCCTTTTCCAAAGATACTTGCTAACAATTAATGATTTGATTGAACAATTCAAGTATGTTGCCTTTTCTGTTGAGAAAGGTTTAATGTTTGAATCATATCTTTTCTTGTTAGGCAAGTCATTAATTTTTAAAATCATATCTTTTCAATCATATCTTTTTTTTAAAACCATAACTTTTCAATCAAATCTTTTTAATCACATCTTTTTCAAAAATAGTTTTCAATCATATTTTTTTCAAAATCTTTTTCAAAAAAATCACTTGATTTCTTTCCCACTTTTAGTTTTCGAAAATTATGAATCAATTTTTCAAAATGTTTTCAAAATATCTCACTTAATTTTCAAAAATTTCTTCCTCCCTTCTCACATCCTTCTATTTATGGAGTACCACTCCTCCTCAATGCACAATTCGAACTCTATCTGACTAAGTTCGAATTCTTCTACCTCTTCCTTCTAATTTTCTTTTTCTCTGACACCTCAAGGAATCTCTATACTGTGACATAGAGGATTCCATATTTTCTTGTTCTTTTCTCTTTCATATGAGCAGGAACAAAGACAAAAGCATTCTTGTTGAAGCTGACCCTGAACCTGAAAGGACCTTGAAGCGAAAGCTAAGAGAAGCTAAGGCACAACTCTCTGTAGAGGACCTAACAGAAATCTTCAAAGAAGAAGGCATGGCAGCCGAAAACAACAACAATGCAAACAATGCAAGGAAGGTGCTGGGTGACTTTACTGCACCTACTCCCGACTTCTATAGGAGAAGCATCTCTATCCCTGCCATTGGAGCAAACAACTTTGAGCTTAAGCCTCAATTAGTTTCTCTAATGCAACAGAATTGCAAGTTCCATGGACTTCCATTGGAAGATCCTCATCAGTTCTTAGCTGAATTCTTGCAAATCTGTGACACTGTCAAGACTAATGGGGTTGACCCTGAGGTCTACAGACTTATGCTATTCCCTTTTGCTGTAAGAGACAGAGCTAGGACATGGTTGGACTCACAACCTAAAGAAAGCCTGGACTCATGGGAAAAGCTAGTCAATGCCTTCTTGGCAAAGTTCTTTCCACCTCAAAAATTGAGTAAGCTTAGAGTGGAAGTCCAAACCTTCAGACAGAAGGATGGAGAATCCCTCTATGAAGCTTGGGAAAGATACAAACAATTGATCAGAAAATGTCCTTCTGACATGCTTTCTGAATGGAGCATCATAGGTATTGTTCATACCCTGACCGAGCTCTCCTAAACTCGGCCACCCCACCAAAGGTCCGACCTCGTCCTAAAGGCCCACACCTGAGGTCGGACCTCGGACCAATAGAGGGAAAAGGCCCATCAAGAGGAGCGAAGCCCAAAACCTAAAGGCCGAAAAGGCCTAGGAAAGGCGGTTCCACAGAGATAAAGATAAAACTCCCAAAAGATAAGATAAGATAAGAATATCTTATCCAGGGATGATCACAGCCAACTACTATAAATACACTGGAGCACCCAGGTATAACTCATACTCTAATTCTACTTGATATCTGCTTGGACCCATGCTAACTTAAGCATCGGAGTGTCATTGCAGGTACAACCCCCCGCCGTTCAGCACACCAAGCTCGGGTCACAGACCCCCACCTCGGGCCTTGCCAGACGACCGAGCTGCACGTTTCAGGTAACCCTCGGAACATTGGCGCCGTTGCCGGGGAACCTGGAAGTCATCCATGGCGGACGACCCTCCCAACAATAACCACGCTACATCAGAACAAGAAGAGGAAGTTGACACCGGAGAACGGCCGGACAGCCCTCTATCACCACGCACTCCAGGGGGAAACAAACAGAATCGCCCAAAGACATCACTCCTAGACAAAGATCCACAAAATCCCGAAAAAGAAAAGAGTTCGGAGATTCTGGAAACAGTTCGGGCACAACAAGACCGGCTGAAACGACTCGAAGAGGACATAAAAAAGCAGAAGGAAACTGAACAAGATCTGAGAAGGGAGGCTCGCAAGCGCAGAGAATTAGAAGAAAAACTGCGGAGAATAGAAGCCAACCTGAAAGACCGGACGGAACGAGGCACCACCCCCGAAAACAATCATGACCCCTTCACACAAGAGATCATGAAGGAGAAAGTACCACGAAACTTCAAACCACCAGATATGGACCTCTACGACGGCACCACCGATCCAAGTCACCACCTCAGCAACTTTAGAAGCAGAATGTACCTCGTCGACGCCTCCGACGCAATTCGGTGCAAAGCCTTCCCCACCACCCTCACCAAGTCAGCCATGAAGTGGTTCGACAACCTACCACCAGGGTCAATCTCCAGCTTTGAGGACCTGACCAAAAAATTCTTAACAAGGTTCTCTATTCAAAAAGATAAGGCAAAACATGCCCCCAGTCTACTCGGGATCAAACAAGGCAACCAAGAAACCCTCCGAGAATACATGGAGCGATTCAACAAAGCCTGCCTGGACATACAACACTTGCTCACTGAAGCAGCCATCATGGGACTAGCAAACGGCCTAAAAGAAGGACCGTTTAGCCAATCCCTATCCAAACGATACCCGACCTCCTTATACGAGGTGCAAGAGCGAGCAGAAAAATATATCAACATGGAGGAAACCTCCCAGCTAAGAGACTCTTCCAGGAAAGAGTCAACCCACTCATTCCGAGATCGAGATCGGGAACAGAAAAAGAAAGAAGAATCCAGCTCGGACAAGCCGCGGAAGTACCACAGCTACACTCCACTCCGAGTCTCCCTGGTAGACGTCTACAGAGAAGTATGCCGCACCGAGAAGATCCCACCACCCAGACCTCTGAAGCACAAAAGAGCAGGAAAAGATCGGTCCGAGTACTGTGAATATCACAGACTCTACGGTCATTCTACTAACGACTGCCACGACCTAAAGAATGTTATAGAAAAGCTAGCCAGAGAGGGAAAACTCGACAGATACATAGCTGAGAAAGGAGAAGAAACCAGGAAGAGAAGGCGGGGAGATAACGAAGATCGGGCCGAACAAACACGAACCCCAGAAAGGCACGTACACATGATAAACGGAGGTTTCGCAGGCGGAGGGACATCCAGATCCTCACGAAAGAGACACCTCAAAGAGGTCTACCACGTCCGAGAAGACGGCCCCTTACCCGAGTTACCTACTATCTCCTTTACCCGAGAAGACGCTCTTGGAATAATACCCGGACACGACGATCCTATGGTGATCACCATCATCCTAGCAAACGCCAACCTACACCGAACCTTGATCGACCAAGGAAGTTCGGCAGATATCCTATTCAAAACAGCCTTCGACAAGCTCGGACTTGAAGAAAAAGAGCTAAAAGCCTATCCCACCGACCTGTTTGGACTAGGAGATACCCCGATCCGTCCCTTGGGATACATCTCGTTACACACTACCTTTGGAAAGGGCGAACAAACCAAAACATTAAATATCGACTACATTGTAGTCAACGTCACTTCGGCATACAACGCCCTCATCGGACGACCAACCTTAAACAGACTAGCAGCTATAGTCTCGACCCCACACCTCTGTATGAAGTTCCCTACCGCAAAGGGGATCGCTACCCTAAAAGGCGACCAAAAACTAGCACGACGATGCTACAACGAAAGTCTAAGCCTAAAAGGGAAAGAGGTCAACACAATAGAGCTCGGGCGAGTCCAGGCCCGAGAAGATCTTCGGCCACAACCAGAAGGAGAAACCGAAAAGATTCAAATCGGGAACACACCCGAGAAAGTAACAAACGTAGGGGCAAACCTCGAAGCAGGCCTAAAGGAGGAACTCACAACCCTCTTAAGGGAGAATTCCGACCTCTTCGCCTGGAAAGCCTCCGATATGCCAGGCATAAGCCCCGACCTAATGTGCCATAAGCTATCAGTATACCCGGGATCCCGACCTGTCCAACAAAGACGCAGGAAGCTCGGGCCCGAACGCATGCAAGCAATAGAAGAACAAGTACAAGCACTACTAGATGCAGGGTTCATAAGGGAAGTAAAATACCCCCTATGGCTCGCAAATGTGGTCCTAGTAAAGAAGCCCAATGGAAAATGGAGGATGTGCGTCGACTACACGGATCTCAACAAAGCCTGCCCCAAAGATCCATACCCACTACCAAACATCGACGCCTTAGTCGATGCAGCTTCGGGCTACAGATACCTCTCCTTCATGGATGCATACTCGGGATACAATCAAATCCCGATGTATGGACCTGACCAAGAAAAGACCTCGTTCATAACCCCAAAGGCAAACTACTGTTACGTAGTAATGCCCTTCGGGCTGAAGAACGCAGGGGCAACCTACCAGAGGCTAATGAACAAAGTATTCTCAGAACACATCGGGCTACAGCTAGAGGTGTACGTCGACGACATGCTGGTAAAGACACAAGAAGACAAAAACTTGGTGGCCGACCTCAGCAGTATCTTCGACACCCTCAGGAAACACAACATGAGACTTAACCCGACAAAGTGCACCTTTGCCGCGGAAGCCGGAAAATTCTTAGGCTTCATGCTGACTCAAAGAGGCATCGAAGCAAACCCGGACAAATGCCAAGCAATACTCAATATGAAAAGCCCGACGTGTGTCAAAGAAGTACAACAACTGAATGGAAGGCTAGCCGCCCTATCAAGATTCTTGGCAGGATCAGCGATAAGATCACTACCTCTCTACTCACTCCTAAAGAAAGGGAAACCCTTCTCATGGACCCCGGAGTGCGAAAAGGCCTTCCAAGAATTCAAGGAATTCCTCGGGCAGCCACCAATCCTAACCCGACCTCTAAAAGGGGAAGAGCTCGTGCTATACCTCTCGGTCGGACATCGGGCAGTCGCCTCGGCGCTAATACGAGAAAATGAACAGGGGCAACACCCCATATACTTCGTAAGCAAAGCGCTACAAGGGGCCGAATTAAACTATCAGAAAATAGAGAAATTCGCCTATGCACTAGTATTCGCAGCTCGAAGACTCCGCCCCTACTTTCAAGCTCACACCATCAAAGTCCGGACAAACCAACCCATGAGACACATCCTACAGAAGACAGACATGGCAGGACGAATCCTACGATGGGCGGTGGAACTGTCCGAGTTCGACCTCCACTATGAAGCCCGGACTGCTGTAAGATCTCAATATCTAGCCGACTTCGTCGCGGAATACACTGAGACCCCAGGAACCCCACTCTCATGGAATCTGTATGTCGACGGGTCCTCAAACAAAACAGGAAGCGGAGCCGGTGTTATACTCGAAAGCGATCAAGGAACACGGATAGAGCTATCCCTAAAATTCGAGTTCCAGGCCTCAAACAACCAAGCTGAATACGAGGCCCTACTAGCAGGACTAAAGCTAGCCGAAGAGGTCGGAGCCAAGAGAATCACGATCTTCAGTGACTCCCAGGTCGTTACCTCACAAGTAAATGGAAGCTACCAGGCCAAAGACCCTACTATGAAAAAATACCTGGACCAAACACAGGCGCAATTACGACACTTCCCGGAAATACAAATCCAGCACATACCTCGGAGCAAAATGCTCGGGCAGACGCCCTCTCAAAACTTGCTAGCACCAAGCCCGGAGGGAACAACAGAAGTCTCCTCCAAGAAACTCTACAATCTCCGTCCGTGTTAAGGGAAGAAGAAATACTAAACATATCCGACCAACAACAAGGATGGATGACCCCCATACTCAGCTACCTGAAGTCGGGAACTCTCCCCGCCGAAAGAAGAGAAGCTAAAAGGCTTACAAAGGACGCCCAGAATTATACACTAATCCACGACGTATTATACAGAAGAGGATTCTCAAACCCCCTCCTGAGGTGCGTCCCGACCTCAGAAACAAAGAGCGTCCTCGAAGAAGTCCACGAAGGCATGTGTGGGAACCATCTCGGAGCTCGGGCCCTATCCAAGAAAATAGTCAGAGCCGGACTCTACTGGCCGACCTTGCAAAGAGACGCAGCGGAGTTTGTGAAAATATGCCCCCCCTGCCAAAAGCATGCCAATTTTCACAAAGCACCACCCGAAGACCTCATAAGCATCACTGCACCATGGCCCTTCGCAAAGTGGGGACTCGACCTACTCGGCCCGTTCCCACAAGGACCGGGGCAAGTCAAATACCTCATAGTAGGGGTCGACTACTTCACAAAGTGGATCGAAGCTGAACCCTTAGCCACTATTACGGCTCAGAAAAGCCGTAAATTCCTATACAAAAACATTGTCACGAGGTTCGGAGTCCCCTACTCCATCACAACGGACAATGGAACACAGTTCACAGACACAAGTTTTCAGAACTTAGTGGCCGAGCTAAAAATCAAACAGCAGTTCACGTCGGTCGAACACCCACAAGCCAATGGACAAGCAGAGGCTGCAAATAAAGTCATCTTGGCCGGATTAAAACGAAAACTCCAAGAGGCCAAAGGGGCATGGGCCGACGAACTCCCCCAGGTATTATGGGCATATCGGACAACCCCACACTCTACAACGGGAGAATCCCCATTCCGACTAGCTTACGGAATGGAAGCAATGATTCCCGTCGAAATAGACGAAGGATCACCCAGAGCCATCTTCTACAACGAAGAAGGCAACACTCAGGCACAAAGGGAAGAACTCGACCTCCTCCCCGAAGTCCGAGAAAGAACCCGAATCAGAGAAGAAGCCTTAAAACGGCGAACGGCCCTCAGATACAACCAAAAGGTAATAAAGCGAAGCTTCTCCACTCACGACCTGATTTTAATCCGAAATGACATCGGAACACAAAAGTCGGGAGAAGGAAAACTAGCCGCAAATTGGAAGGGGCCCTACAAGGTAACAGAAGTCTTAGGGACAGGCTACTACAAGATCTCCGACCTAGAAGGCAATGAGCTGCCCAGAGCCTGGCACGCCTGTAACCTAAGACGGTACTACAGCTAGAAAAACTTAACCCGAGGTGTACTCTTTTTCCCTACGAGGGTTTTTTAACGAGACACCCGGTTAAGTAGGACACCCGACCTAGTCAATGGGGTAAACACTTTGTAAATACTCTTCTTTTTTAAATACTAATCAAATTTCTTTATTTTCTCTTCTTCGTGATGAAGTATATCCTAGAAAAGTACCCCACCAAGGCGCATTAATTTATGCTCGGCAAAACGCAAAAAATTATTTGCCAAAGGCCATACAAGGTCGGCAAAGATAAAGCGACGAGGTTCAAATTAATGTGAGAAGTTATAAAAGTAACTCTGAAATGGCTCGAAAAAGCCGAATAGAAAAGAAGTTACAAAAATAACTTAAAAAAAGGCCGACCAAACGAACGAAGTCGGACCTGACTAAAGGAGGTACTCAAGGATCCCGAAGTCCGAGAACAAACTCGGACCCAAGAAAGAAGCCTTAAAACGGCAAAGAACTAGGACTTCGAGAAAACGCTAGCTAAAAAGTTGTTACCCAAAAACAACTAAAAAGCAAAAAAGCGAAAACGAGAAGTCACAACGCTAGCTAAAAAGTTGTTACCCAAAAACAACTAAAAAGCAAAAAAGCGAAGACAAGAAGTCACAACGCTAGCTAAAAAGTTGTTACCCAAAAACAACTAAAAAGCAAAAAAGCGAAGACAAGAAGTCACAACGCTAGCTAAAAAGTTGTTACCCAAAAACAACTAAAAAGCAAAAAAGCGAAGACAAGAAGTCACAACGCTAGCTAAAAAGTTGTTACCCAAAAACAACTAAAAAGCAAAAAAGCGAAGACAAGAAGTCACAACGCTAGCTAAAAAGTTGTTACCCAAAAACAACTAAAAAGCAAAAAGCGAAGACAAGAAGTCACAACGCTAGCTAAAAAGTTGTTACCCAAAAACAACTACAAAGCAAAAAGCGAAGACAAGAAGTCACAACGCTAGCTAAAAAGTTGTTACCCAAAAACAACTAAAAAGCAAAAAAGCGAAGACAAGAAGTCACAACGCTAGCTAAAAAGTTGTTACCCGAGAACAACTAAAAAGCAAAAAAGCGAAAACGAGAAGTCAAAACGCTAGCTAAAAAGTTGTTACCCGAAAACAACTAAAAAGCACAAAAGCGGAAACAAAAGCCAAAAACGCGGACAAAGCTACAAATCTCAAAGCGCTAGCCAAAAAGTTGTTATCCAAAAACAAACTAGAAGGCATAAAAGCGGAACGAAAAAGCCAAAACACAAAAGCATGGCATAATAAAAGCTACAGAGTAGCTAAAGAAGAAAAGATGTCCAACATGTTTGCAGAACACATCCAAAAACAAAGAAGCCCACAGGCCGGGCCAACCACCAAAAATAAAGATCACAGAGGACCAATGGAATACTTTCCAGTCTCCGCATCAAAAACAGAAACTGGGACTGCGTCGACAGCACCATCCCGACTCGAAACCTGCACACCGGACCTATCCTCAGCCAAAGGTGAAGTCGGGTTCACAACCGGTACCTCGGGGTCGGACACTGGAGCCTTGGGGTCGGACACCGGAGCCTCGTCATCGGCCGGAGCAGGAACGATCTTTCCCTCCACAACCACGTTCTCCGTGCTAAACAAGCTTAGATCCAGGTCGGGAGCAAGAACCCGGACCTGATCCCTCAGATTCACAAACATAGCATCCATACCCTTGGCCACATTGTCCTCCAGCTCATAAAAATCATCCTGAGCAGACTGCAATTTCTCCTTCGTCTCCACAAGCTCGGCGTACAGCTTAGTGTAGTTCTCCGTCGCCACCCTCGCCATCTCCTCAGACGTCCTCGCCGCCGCCACAGCCGCAATAGCCCTAGCCTTCTCTCCCTCCAAAGACTCCTCCAGCTCAGTAATCCTAGCGTCCTTCAGCTGACTAATCTTATCAAGCTCGGACCGTGCCTTCTCAAGTCGGGAGCTGGTCGCCCCAAGGGGAGCTTTCTTGAACTCCCGAGCAATGGCGGCATGAAGACTAGCCATCCGAACACAGCTCCGTGCCATATACTGAAAGTGATGCTCCATGGACGCATCGTCAGTAGAAATAAAAGTCTCGGGGAGAATGTGCTGCTCAACCCAACCAAGAGCGTCGAAATCCTTGTCATTAAAGCCGGCAGGCTCTCGGGAGGTCTTCTGTTTCTTGGGGGGAGGACCCGAGGTCGAGGACGGGGAAAGCTGACCGGGTCCGGAGGACGGAGGATCCTGAGTTATAGCTCGGAACTGAGGGGTTGGAATGGTCTTCGACCGAGTTTGAACACCCACGGTAGTCTTCTGCGGGGAAGGTCGGGCAGAAGCCTCAGCCTCAATATTCCGAGCTGCAGCGGACTTTTTCGACCGACGAAGAAACTTCATAGAATCAGCCTGAGAAGACATCTCTGCAGAAACAAAAGAAAAAGACTATCACAAACAGAAAAACCATAACGAAGCCAAAATACGAAAAAGGAAATCTCAAAGAGAGGTCGGGAACTACCTAACTCGGAACGGAGAAGGCTTGGATCTCCCAACATTTTCTTCGTATCCAAGTGAGGCGCCCGACCCCATAGACTGCTCAACACACCAACAAAAGCCTGTTCCACCTCATCTAAACTCTCGAAAGTGTACTTAACCGACACTACATTCTCCTGCCAGCAAAGAGGAAAAGAAGGCTCCCCACTCTCATCTAGAAAGAAAGGTCGGACATCTCCAGCAGCCCGGACCTTGAAATAGTAGTTCTTAAAATCATGAAAAGACTCATCATACAAGGTACAAAACTTCTTTCCGGCGGTTGCCCTAAAGGAAACCCAAGACACCTTCCCTCCACCCGACCCCGGCTTCGTCAACACAAACAAATAAGAAAAAAGGGAAACAGAAGGGGAGACACCCAAAATCTGACACAGAAGTTGAAACAGCTTTAAAAATGCCCAGGAGTTAGGATGGAGCTGCGAAGGGGCAAGATTACAAGACCAAAGGACCTCGGATTCTAAGTCGGTGAAAGGAAGTCGGACACCTAGCTTAGAAAAGAAACAATCGTAAGCATAGAAGAAAAGTTTCTCGGAACTCTCTAAAGGCGGGAAACATACCCTCTCCTCGGACTCCGGGGCTACTAGCTCATAATCTCGCTCAGACTCCCTGTTCTCACAAATACTACACTCCCTACGGAACCTAATCAAGTACTCAGAATCTACAACAGACGGGACCCTTAGAGGAGCAGGATCTACCCAACCTAGACCACTCGGAATCTTGGTCGACATTGCTTGAAATACCTTTCGAGACATAAAAAATCTTGCCTACAAAGAAAGAATACAACAGCAAGGCAAAAATCACACAAAGGCAGAAAAAACCCATTTCAGCAGAAACAAGAAAATAAAGTTCTTTTAAGGAAAATACAGCAAATAGGCAAAGTAATCAGAGAAAAGAGCCCCCATCACACAACATGCAAACAAACAGTGGCGGCACCTCTTTCCGGGGCAACCCAAACATAGAAGAAAAAGAAACAGAAGCACACGTACACAGCAAAAGTGAAAGACAAACCTGGAAAGAAAGGAAAGAAGACGGCGAGCTCCAAACGCAAAGAGAGCAAGAACGGCGGCGAAGAAGAAACTCCGAAAAAGCGCACAAAAAGAACAGAGAGATGATGAAAGGACTCGAAAGAAAAGTGGTGAAAAACTCAGAAAAAGAAAGGAATAAAAACAAAAGAAAAAAGGGGCAAATATATAAATGCCTCCACAGAGCGCCGCACGGAAATCGAGGAAGAAACGGTAACAGGCAATAAATGCTGAAACGACCGTTTTTCAAATTTCAAAACTACTATGTCCGAGCTCGACCCCTCCAGAGGACGAACTCAGGCAGGGGCACTGTTCATACCCTGACCGAGCTCTCCTAAACTCGGCCACCCCACCAAAGGTCCGACCTCGTCCTAAAGGCCCACACCTGAGGTCGGACCTCGGACCAATAGAGGGAAAAGGCCCATCAAGAGGAGCGAAGCCCAAAACCTAAAGGCCGAAAAGGCCTAGGAAAGGCGGTTCCACAGAGATAAAGATAAAACTCCCAAAAGATAAGATAAGATAAGAATATCTTATCCAGGGATGATCACAGCCAACTACTATAAATACACTGGAGCACCCAGGTATAACTCATACTCTAATTCTACTTGATATCTGCTTGGACCCATGCTAACTTAAGCATCGGAGTGTCATTGCAGGTACAACCCCCCGCCGTTCAGCACACCAAGCTCGGGTCACAGACCCCCACCTCGGGCCTTGCCAGACGACCGAGCTGCACGTTTCAGGTAACCCTCGGAACAGGTATTTTCTATGATGGTCTCTCTGAACTGTCCAAGATGTCTTTGGATAGCTCTGCTGGAGGATCTCTTCATCTGAAGAAGACGCCTACAGAAGCTCAAGAACTAATTGAAATGGTTGCAAATAACCAATTCATGTACACTTCTGAAAGGAATCCTGTGAACAATGGGACAAATCAGAAGAAAGGAGTTCTTGAGATTGATACTCTGAATGTCATATTGGCTCAGAACAAAATATTGACTCAGCAAGTCAATATGATTTCTCAAAGTCTGTCTGGAATGCAAAATGCGCCAAGCAGTACTAAGGATGCTTCATCTGAAGAAGAAGCTTATGATCTTGAGAACCCTTCAATGGAAGAGGTGAATTATGATGGGTTTATTTTTGGTGGAGACAAGAATCTCTCCCAAAACAACACCAATCTAACCGGCAAGTGCACCGGGTCGCATCAAGTAATAAAAACTCACGGGAGTGAGGTCGATCCCACAGGGATTGATGGATCAAGCAACTTTAGTGGGTGATTAGTTTAGTCAAGCTAACATTGAGTGAATTGTGTGAAGTTGAGCAACAGAAGGTAAAAATTGCAATGAATTTAAATTGCAGAAAGTAAATGGAACTGAAACTTAAAGAGCAAGAAATGTAAATTGCAAGAATCTTAAATTGCAAGAAATTTAAATTGCATGAAATTGTAAAGGGAATTAGGAATTGGATTTGCAGAATTTAAACAAGGAGAAGTTAAATTGCAACAAGCAGAGAAGTAAAAGATGGATTCGATTGATTCGGAATCAAAACAGAAATGTAAATAAACATGAAAAGTAATAAACAGAGAATGTAAAATTGAAATTAAGATCTCAGGACCCAAGAGACTAGATATCCAAGTCTAGATCTCAATGCCTTCCTAGATCCAACAAGAGCAATTGCAAAGAAATTAAAGAAATGTAAAGTGCAGCAAGAGTAGATAAAGAGCAATTAACAGAAAATTAGATTCAATTAAGCAGTAAAGAAAGCAGAGAGAAATCTCAGAGGGAGAATGAAACAGAACACCTTCAATTCTCCACCCAAGATTCAAAAACAAAGAAAAGAAAATTAAAGAGAGAGCTCTCTACTACTACTCCTAGTGCTCCCTAGTGGAGCCAGCCTCCTTCCAAATATGAAACAGATGCCTATTTATAAGCATCTCTACAAAATGAAAATGAAATTCAAAACAAATTACAATTAAAATGAAATTTCTATTCTAACTATCTTGTGCCTCTGAGTGGTGTCAATTGGGCCCTTGCTCTTGATGGAATTTGGTTGATAAAGGCCTTGGTTGATTGCTCTTGGAGTTTGAAGAGGAACCGAATTGAACCGGGTTGAGTTTTGCAAAGTTGGATTAAAAGTTTGAGTCAAAGTTAGGGGTCTAACTTTGAGGCTAACTTTTCATATCAGCAAACCACATTTCCTGATGCCAACGTTGGTGCCAAAGTTAGGGGTCTAACTTTAGCGCCAACGTTGGCCCTTCCTCAAGCACAAATATGGCGCCAACTTTGTCCTCTTGTCATGTTGCCAATTTTATGCCCAATATAGACTATCATATATGGTTGGAAAGCTCTGAATGTCAGCTTTCTAACCCACTTGGAATCACTTCAATTGGACATCTACAACTCAAGTTATGATCATTTGAAGAGGGCATGGTCGCTGGCTTTGGTGTGCAGCGTTTGGGGTAACGTTTGCCCTCAAAGGTTGGCGAAAACGCCAGTTCTGGAGGCTCAAACGTTTTGTCCACCCCATACTATTATACATTGTTGGAAAGCCCGGAATGTCTACTTTCATTTGCCGTTGGAAGCGCATCAATTGGAGCTCTACAGTTCGAGTTATACTCCATTGAAGGTGCAGAGGTCAAGTGGCCTCACTGCAGGTTGCCCACATGTTCATTTATGCACATTGCGGGGCAGTTTTCTCCCTCAATTTTAGTGTCCACCATGCAGTGCCATATATGCTTGGAAAGCTCTTGATTCCTACTTTCCAATGCTTCTTGAATCACCTCATTTGGAGCTCTCTAGCTCAAGTTATTCTTGTTGGAAGTACACCCCTTCAAGCTGTTGTGTTTTCATGTGCCAACGTTAGCCTCCAAGTTTGGGGGCTAACGTTGGCGCAAACTTTGGCCAGCCCCTGGGAGGAATTAACATGCCAACGTTAGCCTCCAAGTTTGGGGGCTAACGTTGGCGCAAACTTTGGCTACCCTGGGTGAGAATTGTCATGCCAACGTTAGCCTTCAAGTTTGGGGGCTAACGTTGGCGCAAACTTTGAGTGGCCCAGGGAAGAAAATTCAACTTCTCAAGTTAGCCTTCAAGTTAGGGGGCTAACTTTGAGGCTAACTTTGCACCAAAAGTTTGTGTCAAAGTTTGAGGGCTAACTTCAACTCCAACTTTATATTTCCTGGTTCAATTTCACTTGTTTCATTGTTCCCTCTTTGCTTCTAGCCATTCCTTCTTGCTTCAACCTTTTTCCAAGCTTTCTTCACCTATCATAAATCAACCAAACACATCAAAGCTATGCTCAAAATCATGAGATATTCATTCTATCCTAATATGCACCAATTATGGCATAAAACCTCAAGAAATAGCATGAATTCATACATGGTTGATTAAATCAAAGGAAGCATGAAAATCTACCCAATTGGCTTGCTTATGGTTCAAGAAAGTGCATAAAACCTATTGAAAACAAAGGAAAAAGCATAGAAAAACATGACATGGTAACATGTCATCACAACACTGGTGGACGAAATTGTGATCACATGTTCTTTATACTTTGATGAGTTTACTCTTAGGGCACTGTTTATTTTCACAACTCCGTTCAACTAGCCAGCAAGTGTACTGGGTCGTCCAAGTAATACCTTACGTGAGTAAGGGTCGAATCCACAGAGATTGTTGGTATGAAGCAAGCTATGGTCACCTTGTAGATCTCAGTCAGGCGGATTAAACATTATTTATGGGTTCGAAAATAGAAATAAAGATTAGAAATAATAAAAGGGATAGAATACTTATGTAGATTCATTGGTAGGAATTTCAGATAAGCATATGGAGATGCTGTATGGCTCAGGGATGCCTGCTTTCCCATTGCTTCTACTCAATCCTTCTTACTCCTTTCCATGGCAAGCTGTGTATAGGGGTTCACCATCAGCGGTGGCTACTTTCAATCCTCTCGTGAAAATATCCTATGCGGCTGTCACTCGCACAGCTAATCATCTGGAGGCATCACCCATGGTTGATGGCTACATCCCATCCTCGCAGTGAAAACTAATGCTCACGCACTCTGTCACAGTACGGCTAATCACTGGTTGGTTCCCGCGCCTACTGGAATAGAATCCCTTGATTCTTTTGCGTCTGTCACTAACGCCCAGCACTTGCAAGTTTGAAGCACGTCACAGTCATTCATTACCGGAATCCTACTCGGAATACCACAGACAAGGTTAGACTTTCCGGATTCCCAGGATCCTACTCGGAATACCACAGACAAGGTGAGACTTTCCGGATCCTCATAAATGCCGCCATCTATCTAGCTTATACCACGAAGATTCTGTTGGGGAATCTAAGAGATACACGTTCAAGCTTGGTTGCATGTAGAACGGAAGTGGTTGTCAATCACACGCGTTCATAAGTGAGAATGATAATGAGGGTTATCTAACTCATCACATTCATCATGTTCTTGGGTGTGAATGGATATCTTGGAATAAGAATAAGATAGAGACCGAATAAAAGAAAATAGAACTTCATTAATACTTGAGGTACAGCAGAGCTCCACACCCTTAATCTATGGTGTGCAGAAACTCCACCGTTGAAAATACATAAGTGAAAGAGGTTCAGGCATGGCCGAATGGCCAGCCCCCTAAACGTGATCAATAGCCTCTTAGGATGAAGAATAAAACAAAACTGAGACCAAAGATTACTAATACATTAGTAAATCATCCTATTTATAATAAACTAGCTCCTAGGGTTTACATGAGTAAGTAATTGATGCATAAATCCACTTCCGGGGCCCACTTGGTGTATGCTTGGGCTGAACTTGATCAATACACGAGCTAAGGCTTCTCTTGGAGTTGAACTTTGAGTTATGACGTGTTTTGGGCGTTCAACTCCGGATCATGACGTTTTTCTGGCGTTTAACTCCAGACAGCAGCATGAACTTGGCGTTCAACGCCAAGGTACGTCGTCATTCTTCGAATAAAGTATGGATTATTATATATTGCTGGAAAGCTCTGGATGTCTACTTTCCAACGCCGTTGAGAGCGCGCCAATTGGAGTTCTGTAGCTCCAGAAAATCCATTTCTAGTGTAGGGAGGTCAGATTCCAACAGCATCAGCAGTCCTTTTGTCAGCCTTTTTCAGAGTTTTGCTCAAATCCCTCAATTTCAGTCAGAATTTACCTGAAATCACAGAAAAACACACAAACTCATAGTAAAGTCCAGAAATGTGAATTTAACATAAAAACTAAGGAAAACATCCCTAAAAGTAGTTTGAACTTGCTAAAAACTACCTAAAAACAATGCCAAAAAGCGTATAAATTATCCGCTCATCACAACACCAAACTTAAATTGTTGCTTGTCCCCAAGCAACTGAAAATCAAATAGGATAAAAAGAAGAGAATATACTATAAATTCAGAAATATCACTGAATATTAATTATAATTAAATGAGCGGGACTTGTAGCTTTTTGCTTCTGAACAGTTTTGGCATCTCACTTTTTTCCTTTGTAGTTTAGAGGGATTGGCGTCTCTGGAGAACTTAGAATTTGGGATAGTGTTATTGACTTTCTTAGTTAAGCATGTTGATTCTTGAATACAGCTACTTATGAGTCTTGGCCGTGGCCCTAAGCACTTTGTTTTCCAGTATTACCACCGGATACATAAATGCCACAGACACATAACTGGGTGAACCTTTTCAGATTGTGACTCAGCTTTGCTAGAGTCCCCAGTTAGTGGTGTCCAGAGCTCTTAAGCACACTCTTTTGCCTTGGATCACGACTTTAACCACTCAGTCTCAAGCTTTTCACTTGGACCTTCATGACACAAGCACATGGTTAGGGACAGCTTGGTTTAGCCGCTTAGGCCTGGATTTATTTCCTTGGGCCCTCCTATCCATTGATGCTCAAAGCCTTGGATCCTTTTTACCCTTGCCTTTTGGTTTTAAGGGCTATTGGCTTTTTCTACTGTTCCTTCTCTTTTTTTTTTCACTGCTTTTTCTTGCTTCAAGAATCAATTTCATGATTTTTCAGATCATCAATAACATTTCTCTTTGTTCATCATTCTTTCAAGAGCCAACAATTTTTAACACTCATAAACAACAATATCAAAAGACATATGCACTGTTCAATCATTCATTCAGAAAACAACAAGCATTGTCACCACATCAATATAATTAAACTAAATTCAATAATAATTTCGAAAATTATGTACTTCTTGTTCTTTTGAATTAAAACATTTTTCTTTTAAGAGAGGTGAAGGATTAATGGAATTTATTTATAGCTTTAAGGCATGGTTACACACTAATGATCTTGAAATAAAGACACAAAACATAGAAAAACATACTAATTAAAAACCGAAAACAAAAAGAAATAAAGAACAAGGAATGAATCCACCTTTAGTGGCGTCTTCTTCTTGAAGGACCAATGATGTTCTTCAACTCTTCTATGTCCCTTCCTTGCCTTTGTTGCTCCTCCCTCATTGCTCTTTGATCTTCTCTTATTTCTTGGAGAATGATGGAGTGTTCATGATGTTCCACCCTTAGTTGTTCAACATTATGGCTCAAATCTTCTAAGGAGGTGTTGAGTTGCTCCCAATAGTTGTTGGGAGGAAAGTGCATTCCTTGAGGCATTTGTTGATGATGAACTTCCTCATGTTCTTCTTGAGGACCGTGAGGAACTTCTCTTGATTGCTCCATCCTTTTCTTGGTGATGGGCTTGTCTTCTTCAATGGAGACATCTCCATCTATGATAACTCCAGCTAAGTAACATAGATGGCAAATAAGGTGAGGGAAGGCTAGCCGTGCCATGTGTGAGGGCTTGTCAGCTATTTTGTAGAGTTCATTGGAGATGACTTCATGAACTTCCACTTCCTCTCCAATCATGATGCTATGAATCATGATGGCCCGATCCACAGTAACTTCAGATCGGTTGCTTGTAGGGATGATGGATCTTTGGATGAACTCCAACCATCCTCTAGCTACAGGCTTGAGGTCCAGTCTTCTTAGTTGGACTGGCTTGCCTTTGGAGTCTATTCTCCATTGAGCGCCTTCCACACAAATGTCCCTAAGGACTTGGTCCAACCTTTGATTAAAGTTGACCCTTCTTGTGTAGGGGCGTTCATCACCTTGCATCATGGGTAAGTGAAACGCCAACCTCACATTTTCCGGACTAAAATCCAAGTATTTCCCCCTAACCATTGTGAGATAATTCTTTGGGCTTGGGTTCATACCTTGGTCATGGTTCCTAGTGATCCATGCATTGGCATAGAACTCTTGAACCATTAATATTCCGACTTGTTGCATGGGGTTGGTTATGACTTCCCACCCTCTTCTTTGGATCTCATGTCGGATTTCCGGATACTCATTCTTTTTGAGCTTGAAAGGGACCTCAGGGATCACCTTCTTCTTTGCCACAACATCATAGAAGTGGTCTTGATGGCTCTTGGAAATGAATCTTTCCATCTCCCATGACTCGGATGTGGAAGCTTTTGCTTTCCCTTTCCCTTTTCTTGAGGAAACTCCGGCCTTAGGTGCCATTGGTAATGGAAAAACAAAAAAAGCTTATGCTTTTACCACACCAAACTTAAAATTTGCTCGTCCTCGAGCAAGAAAGAAAAGAAGAGTAGAAGAAGAAGAAGAAAATATGGTAGAGAGGGGGAAAGGTAGGTTCGGCTATGTGGGAGAAGAAGGGGTTATTGTTGTGTGAAAATGAAGAAGAATGGAAGTGTATTTATAGGGAGAGGGAGGGTGGGAGTTCGGCCATTTTGGGTGGGAATGGGTGGGAAATTGAATTTGAATTTTATGAGGGTAGGTGGGGTTTATGGGGAAGAGGAGGTTGATGTGAATGGTGAATGGGTTACTTGGGAAGAGGAGTTGAGGTGATTGGTGATGGGTGTTGGGAAGGGTGACATGGAGAATGAGATTTGGATTAGGATAGTGTGATTAGGATTAAAAGAAATGTGGTAGGTGGGGATCCTGTGGGGTCCACAGATCCTGAGGTGAGGATCCTGTGGGGTCCACAGATTCTGAGGTGAAAACAAATACCATTCCTTCACCATATAGGCATGTAACATGCCTTCATGCAACATTCTGGCGTTCAAACGCCCATTGATGCACGTTCTGGGCGTTCAACGCCCATGTAATGCATGTTTCTGGCGTTGAACGCCAGTTTCATGCTTGTTTCTGGCGTTCAGCGCCAGTTTGTCCTCTCTGTGCACCATCCTGGCGTTTAACGCCAGGTTGTTGCTTGTTTTGGGCGTTCAACGCCAGAATGGTGCTCTGTTCTGGCGTTGAACGCCAGACAGATGCATCTTACTGGCGTTGAACGCCAGTCTGCGCTACCTCCAGGGTGAAAATTTTTTTCTTCTGTTTTTGACTCTGTTTTTAATTTTTTTGATTTTTTTCGTGACTCCTCATGATCATGTACCTAATAAAACACAAAAATAACAAAGAAACAAAATAAAATAAAATTAGATAAATAAAATTGGGTTGCCTCCCAACAAGCGCTTCTTTAATGTCAATAGCTTGACAGTGGCTCTTATGGAGCCACAAAGTGATCAGGTCAATGTTGTGGAGTCCCAACACCAAACTTAGAGTTTGGATATGGGGTTTGAACACCAAACTTAGAGTTTGGTTGTGGCCTCACAACACCAAACTTAGAGTTTGACTGTGTGGGCTCTTCTTGACTCTGAACTGAGAGAAGCTCTTCATGCTTACTCTTTTTTGTCACAGAGGGATGGCCATGTGCTTGAAACACAAGGTAGTCCCCATTCAATTGAAGGACTAACTCACCTCTGTTGACATCTATCACAGCTCCTGCTGTGGCTAGGAAAGGTCTTCCTAGGATGATGCATTCATCATCTTCCTTCCTAGTGTCTAGGATTATGAAATCAATAGGGATGTAAAGGCCTTCAATCTTTACTAGCACGTCCTCTACTATTCCATAAGCTTGTCTCAATGACTTGTCTGCCAGTTGTAATGAGAACAAGGCAGGTTGTACCTCAATGATCCCCAGCTTCTCCATTACAGAGAGTGGCATAAGATTTATCCCTGACCCAAGATCACATAGAGCTTTTTCAAAGCTCATGGTGCCAATGGTGCAAGGTACTAAGAACTTGCCAGGATCTTGTTTCTTTTGAGGTAGAGTTCTCTGAATCCAAGTATCTAGTTCACTAATGAGCAAGGGAGGTTCACTTTCCCAAGTCTCATTACCAAACAGCTTGGTATTCAGCTTCATGATAGCTCCTAAGTATTGAGCAACTTGCTCTCCAGTCACATCTTCATTCTCTTCAGAGGATGAATATTCTTCAGAGCTCATGAATGGCAGAAGGAGATTCAAAGGAATCTCTATGGTCTCTAGATGAGCCTCAGATTCCTCAGGATCCTCAATAGGAAACTCCTTCTTGCTTGATGGACGTCCCAGGAGGTCTTCCTCACTAGGATTTTCGTCCTCCTCCTCCTTTGTGCATTCGGCCATATTGACTATGTCAATGGCCTTGCACTCTCCCTTTGGATTTTCTTCTGTATTGCTTGAGAGAATACTGGGAGGAGTTTCAATAACTTTCTTACTCAGCTGGCCCACTTGTGCTTCCAAATTTCTAATGGAGGATCTTGTTTCATTCATGAAACTGAAAGTGGCTTTTGACAGATCAGAGACTATATTGGCTAAGTTAGAATTGTTTTGTTCAGAGTTCTCTATCTGTTGCTGAGAAGATGATGGATATGGCTTACTATTGTTCAGCCTAGTACGTCCACCATTGTTAAAACCTTGTTGAGGTTTTTGTTGATCCTTCCAAGAGAAATTTGGATGATTTCTCCATGATGAGTTATAGGTGTTTCCATAAGGTTCACCCATGTAATTAACCTCTGCCATGGCAGGGTTCTCAGGATCATAAGCTTCTTCAGAAGCTGCCTCTCTAGTACTGTTGGATGCATGTTGCAATCCATTCAGATTTTGAGAGATCATATTGACCTGTTGAGTCAACACTTTGTTCTGAGCCAATATGGCATTCAGAGCATCAATTTTAAGAACTCCTTTCTTCTGAGGTACCCCATTGTTCACGGAATTCCTCTCAGAAGTATACATGAACTGGTTGTTTGCAACCATGTCAATGAGTTCTTGAGCCTCTCCAGGCGTTTTCTTCAGGTGAATAGATCCACCTGCAGAATGATCCAATGACATTTTCGAAAATTCAGAGAGACCATAATAGAATATATCTAATATGGTCCATTCTGAAAACATGTCAGATGGACATCTTTTGGTCAGCTGCTTGTATCTTTCCCAAGCTTCATAGAGGGATTCACCATCTTTTTGTTTGAAGGTTTGAACATCCACTCTCAGCTTGCTCAGCTTTTGAGGAGGAAAGAATTTATCCAAGAATGCAGTGACAAGCTTATCCCATGAGTCCAGGCTGTCCTTAGGTTGTGAATCCAACCATACTCTAGCTCTGTCTCTTACAGCAAAAGGGAAAAGCATGAGTCTGTAGACTTCAGGATCAACTCCATTTGTCTTTACAGTCTCACAGATCTGTAAGAACTCAGTTAAAAACTGATAGGGATCTTCAGATGGAAGTCCATAAAACTTGCAGTTTTGTTGCATTAAAGCAACTAGTTGAGGCTTAAGCTCAAAGTTGTTGGCTCCAATGGCAGGAATGGAGATGCTTCTTCCATCAAACTTGGACGTTGGCTTTGTGAAGTCACCAAGCATTCTCCTTTCATTATTATTATTATTTTCGTCTGCCATCTCTTTCTCTTGTTCGAAAATTTCTAGAAGGTTTCTTCTGGATTGTTGCAATTTAGCTTCTCTTAATTTTCTCTTCAGAGTTCTTTCAGGTTCTGGATCAATTTCAACAAGAGTGCCTTTATCCTTGTTCCTGCTCATATGAAAGAGAAGAAAACAAGAAAAGAAGAGGAATCCTCTATGTCACAGTATAGAGATTCCTTTATGTTAGTAGAAAAAGAAAGGGGTAGAAGAATGAAGAATGGATTCGGATTTTTGGATGAGGAGAGGTGAAGAGAAGTGTTAGTAATTAAATAATTAAATAGAAGAAGAAAAGAGAAGGGAGAATTCGAAAATAATTTTGAAAAAGAGGTTAGTAATTTTCGAAAATTAGAAATAAAATGTAATTAAAATTAAACATGAAATAATTAATTAATTAAAAAGAACTTTTGAAAAAGAGAGAGATATTTTCGAAAATAGAAGAGAGAAAAGTAGTTAGGTGGTTTTGAAAAAGATAAGAAACAAACAAGAAGTTAGTTAGTTGATTGAAAAAGATTTGAAATCAAATTTGAAAAAGATAAGAAGATAATAAGTTAGATAAGATATTTTGAAACCAAATTTTGAAAAAGATAAAATTTTTGAAAAAGATCAAATAAAAGATAAAAAAGATTTAATTAAAAAATTTTGAAATTATTTACTTCACTAACAAGAAACTACAAGATAAGATTCTAGAACTTAAAGATTGAACCTGTTCATACCCTGACCGAGCTCCCCAAAACTCGGTAAGTTCATAGAAAGGTCCGACCTCGACCCAAGGCCCACGCCTGAGGTCGGACCTCGGACAAATAAGCTAAGAAGGCCCATCAAAAGGAACGAAGCCCAAAAACCTAAAAGCTGAAACGGCCTAGGAAAGGCGGTTCCACAAAGATAGGGATAAAACCCCCAAAAGATAAGATAAGATAAGAAATCTTATCCAGGGAAGATCACGGCCAACTACTATAAATACACTGGAGCACCCAGGTATAACACACATTCTATATTCTACACATATCTGCTTGGACCCATGCTAACTTAAGCATCGGAGTGTCATTGCAGGTACAACCCCCAGCCGCTCAGCACACCAAGCTCGGGTCACGGAACCCCCACCTCGGGTCTTGCCAGACGACCGAGCTACACGTTTCAGGTAACCCTCGGAACATTGGCGCCGTTGCCGGGGACCTGGAAGTCATCCCTTTACCATGGCGGACGATCCTCTCAACAAAGACCACGCTGCTTCAGAACAAGAGGAGGAAGTTGACACCGGAGAACGACCGGACAGCCCTCTATCACCACGCACTCCAGGAGGAAACAAACAGAATCGCCCAAAGACATCACTCCCAAACAAAGATCCACAAAATCCCGAAAGAGAAAAGAGCTCGGAAATTCTAGAAGCAGTCCGGGCACAACAAAACCGACTGAAACAACTCGAAGAGGACATAAAGAAGCAAAAGGAAACTGAACAAGATCTGAGAAGGGAGGCTCGCAAGCGCAGAGAATTAGAAGAAAAACTACGGAAAATAGAGGCCAACCTAAAAGATCGGACAGAACGCGACACCACCCCGAAGGCAATCATGATCCTTCACAAAAGAGATCATGAAGGAGAAGGTACCGCGAAACTTCAAACCACCCGATATGGATCTCTACGACGACACCACCGATCCAAGTCACCACCTCAGCAACTTCAGAAGCAGAATGTACCTAGTCGACGCCTCCGACGCGATTCGGTACAAAGCCTTCCCCACCACTCTCACCAAGTCAGCTATGAAGTGGTTCGATAAACTGCCACCCAGATCAATCACTAGCTTCGAAGACCTAACCAAAAAATTCCTAACAAGGTTCTCCATTCAAAAGGACAAGGCAAAACATGCCCCCAGTCTACTCGGGATCAAACAAGGTAACCAAGAAACCCTCCGAGAATACATGGAGCGATTCAACAAAGCCTGCCTGGACATACAACACTTGCCCACTGAAGCGGCCATCATGGGACTAGCAAACGGCCTAAAAGAGGGACCGTTTAGCCAATCCCTATCCAAACGATACCCGACCTCCCTATACGAGGTGCAGGAGCGGGCAGAAAAATATATCAACATGGAGGAAACCTCCCAGCTAAGAGACTCTTCTAGGAAGGAATCAACCTACCCACTCCGAGATCGAGATCGGGAACAGAAGAAGAAAGAGGAACCCAGCTCGGACAAGCCACGGAAGTACCACAACTATACCCCCCTCCGAGTCTCCCTGGTAGACGTCTACAGAGAAGTATGCCACACCGAAAAAATTCCACCGCCCCGACCTCTAAAACACAAGAGAGCGGGGAGAGATCGCTCCGAATACTGTGAATATCACAAGCTCTATGGTCATTCTACCAACGACTGCCACGACCTAAAGAATGTTATAGAAAAGCTAGCCAGAGAAGGAAAGCTCGACAGATACATAGCAGAGAAAGGAGAAGAGACCAGGAAGAGAAGACGAGGAGACAATGAAGGTCGGGCCGAACAAGTCCCGCGAACCCCTGAAAGACACGTTCACATGATAAATGGAGGTTTTGCAGGCGGAGGGACATCCAGATCCTCGCGAAAAAGACACCTCAAAGAAGTCTATCATGTCCGAGAAGACAGTCCCCTGCCCGAGCTTCCCACTATCTCATTTACCCGAGAAGATGCTCAAGGGATAATACCCGGGCACGACGATCCAATGGTGATCACCGTTATTCTAGCAAACGCCAACTTACATCGAACCCTGATTGACCAGGGAAGCTCAGCAGATATCCTGTTCAAAGCGGCCTTCGACAAGCTCGGACTTGAAGAAAAAGAGCTAAAAGCCTATCCCACCGACCTATTTGGGCTAGGGGACACCCCGATCCATCCCTTAGGATACATCTCGCTACACACTACCTTTGGAAGAGGCGAGCAATCTAAAACATTAAGCATCGACTACATCGTAGTCGACGTCACTTCAGCATACAATGCCCTCATTGGGCGACCAACCTTAAACAGACTGGCAGCTATAGTCTCGACCCCACACCTCTGTATGAAGTTCCCTACCACAAAAGGAATCGCTACCCTAAAGGGCGACCAAAAACTAGCACGGCGATGCTACAACGAAAGCCTAAGCCTAAAAGGGAAAGAGATCAACACGATAGAACTCGGACGAGTTCAAGCCCGAGAAGATCTTCGGCCACAACCAGAGGGAGAGACCGAAAAAGTCCAGATTGGGAACACACCTGAAAAAATAACAAACGTAGGAGCAAACCTCGAAGCGGGCCTAAAGAGGAACTCATAACCCTCTTAAGAGAGAATTCCGACCTCTTCGCCTGGAAAGCCTCCGACATGCCAGGCATAAGTCCCGACCTGATGTGCCATATGCTATCAGTGTACCCGGGATCCCGACCTGTCCAACAAAGACGCCGGAAGCTCGGACCCGAGCGCATGCAGGCAATAGAAGAACAAGTACAAGCACTACTAGATGCAGGGTTCATTAAGGAGGTAAAATACCCCCTATGGCTCGCGAACGTGGTCCTAGTAAAAAAGCCCAACGGAAAATGGAGGATGTGTGTCGATTACACAGATCTCAACAAAGCCTGCCCCAAAGACCCATATCCACTACCAAACATCGACGCCTTAGTAGACGCAGCCTCCGGCTGCAGATATCTCTCCTTCATGGACGCATACTCGGGATACAATCAAATCCCGATGTATGGACCCGACCAAGAAAAGACCCCGTTCATAACCCCAAGGGCAAATTACTGCTACGTAGTAATGCCCTTCGGGCTGAAAAACGCAGGGGCAACCTACCAGAGGCTAATGAACAAAGTGTTCTCGGAGCACATCGGATTACACCTGGAGGTGTACGTCGACGACATGTTAGTAAAGACACAAGAAGACAAGACCTTGCTGACCGACCTCACCAGTATCTTCGGTACTCTCAGAAAACACAATATGAGACTTAACCCGACAAAGTGCACCTTCGCCGCAGAGGCCGAAAAATTCTTAGGCTTCATGTTGACTCAAAGAGGCATCGAAGCAAACCCGGACAAGTGCCAGGCGATACTCAATATGAAAAGCCCGACGAGTGTCAAAGAAGTACAACAACTGAATGGAAGGCTAGCCGCCCTATCAAGATTCTTGGCAGGATCAGCAATAAAGTCACTGCCTCTCTACTCACTCCTAAAGAAAGGGAAACCCTTCTCATGGACCCCGGAGTGCGAAAAAGCCTTTCAAGAATTCAAGGAATTCCTCGGGCAGCCACCAATCCTAACCCGACCTGTAAAAGGGGCATGGGCCGAGGAGCTCCCCCAGGTGCTATGGGCATATCGGACAACCCCACACTCTACAACGGGAGAATCGCCATTCCGACTAGCTTACGAGATGGAGGCAATGATTCCTGTCGAAATAGATGAAGGATCGCCCAGAATCATCTTCTACAACGAAGGAGGCAACCCACAGGCACAAAGGGACGAACTCGACCTCCTCCCCGAGGTCCGAGAAAGAGCCCGAATCCGAGAAGAAGCCCTAAAGCGACGAACGGCCCTCAGATACAATCAAAAGGTGATAAAGCGAAGCTTCTCCATTCACGACCTGATTCTAATCCGAAATGACATCGGAACACAAAAGTCGGGAGAAGGAAAGCTAGCTGCAAATTGGAAAGGACCCTACAAAGTAACAGAAGTCTTAGGAACAGGCTATTACAAGATATCCGACCTAGAAGGCAATGAGCTGCCCAGGGCCTGGCACGCCTGTAATCTAAGACGGTACTACAGCTAGAAAGATTTGACCCGAGGTGTACTCTTTTTCCCTACAAAGGGTTTTTTAATGAGACACCCGGTCAAGTAAGGCACCCGACCTAGTCAAGGGTAAACACTCTGTAAATATTCTTTCTTTTTAATACTAATCAAATTTTTCTATTTTCTTCTGTTCTTCCTCGAGACGAAACAAATCCTGAAAAAGTACCCCGCCAAGGCGCATTAATTTATGCTCGGCAAAACGCAAAAAATCATTTGCCAAGAGACCACACAAGGTCGGCAAAGATAAAGCGACGAGGTTCAAATTAATGTGAGAAGTTATAAAGTAACTCTGAAAAGGCTCAAAAAGCCAAATAAAAAGAGATTACAAAAATAACTTAAAGGGCCGACCAGCAACAAGGTCGGACCCAACAAAGGAGGTACTCGAAACGTCCGAGGTCCGAGGAAAGGCCCGGACCAGAGAAGGAAGCCTTAAAACGGCGGAAAACCAAGATTTCGAAAACGCTTACTAAAAAGTTGCTTTACAAAAAACAACTAAAAAGTACAAGCAAAAGAACGAAATCGAAGGAAGTTTCAAAACGCTAGCTAAAAAGTTGTTATCCGAAAACAACTAAAAAGCACAAAAGCGAAAACAAGAAGTCAAAACGCTAGCTAAAAAGTTGTTATCCGAAAATAACTAAAAAGCACAAAAGCGAAAACAAGAACTCAAAACGCTAGCTAAAAAGTTGTTATCCGAAAACAACTAAAAAGCACAAAAGCGAAAACAAGAAGTCAAAACGCTAGCTAAAAAGTTGTTATCCGAAAACAACTAAAAAGTACAAGCGAAAGAACGAAAGCAAAGGAAGTTTCAAGACGCTAGCTAAAAAGTTGTTATCCGAAAACAACTAAAAAGCACAAAAGCGGAAACAAAAAGTCAAAACGCGAACACCGCATAAATAAAGCTAAAAAGTTACTACAAAGTAGCTAATAAGCAAAAAGGTGTCCAAAAGCGTTCACAGTAACCATCCAAAAACAAAAAAAAAAAAAAGCCCACAGGTCGGACAAAACACCAAAGATTACAGAAGATCAAGGTCCTTTCCAGACTCCGCATCAACAGAAGGCTGCGGAGCAAACATAGAAATCGGGACTGCATCGACGGCAACGTCACCCGGGTTTGAAACCCCCACACCAGATCCATCCCCGGCCAAAGAGGAAGTCGGGTTCTCAACAGGAACTTCGGGGTCGGACGCCGGAACCTCATCCTCGTTTGGAGCAGGAACAATCTTTCCCTCCACAACGACGTTATCCGTACTAAACAAGCTCAGATCTAGGTCGGGAGCAAGAACCCGAACCTGAGCCTTCAGATTTTCAAACATAGCATCCATACCCTTGGCCACATGACCTTCCAGCTCATAAAACTTGTCCTGCGCAGATTGCAACTCCTCCTTCGTCTCCACAAGCTCGGCATATAGCCGAGTATAATTCTCTGTGGCCGCCTTCGCCATCTCCTCAGATGTCTTCGCTGACGCCACAGCCGCAGTAGCCCTAGCTTTCTCTTTCTCCAAAGAAGCCTCCAGCTCAGTAATCCTGGCAGCCTTCAGTTGACTAATCTTATCAAGCTCGGACTGAGCCTTCTCAAGTCGGGAGCTAGTCGCCCCAAGAGGAGATTTCTTGAACTCCCGGGCAATAGCGGCATGAAGACTAGCCATCCGGACACAGCTCCGCGCCATATACTGAAAATGATGCTCCATAGACACATCATCAGTAGAAATAAAAGTCTGAGGGAGGATATGCTGCTCAATCCAACCAAGAGCATCAAAGTCCTTATCATTAAAACCGGCAAGCCCTTGAGAGGTCTTCTGCTTCTTGGGAGAAGGACCCGAGAACGGAGGAGGAGAAGAAGTAACAGGCCCAGAGGTCGGAGGATCCTGACTTATAGCTCGGAACTGAGGAGTCGGAATAGTCTTCGACCGAGTCTGAACACCCACAGTAGCCTTCTGTGGAGAAGATCGGGCAGAATCCTGCCCGGCCTCGATATTCCGAGCAGCAACCGACTTCTTCGTCCGACGAAGGAATTTCATGGAATCCGCCTGAGAAGACATCTCTGCAAAGAAATAAAGAAAAGGATTACAACAACAGAAATTCCACCAAAAATAGGCAATACAAAAATACTAAAAAAAGATGAATTTCGGAAGAGGTCGGGAACTACCTAACTCGGAACGGAGAAGGCTTGGATCTCCCAACATTTTCTTCGTGTCCAAGTGAGGTGCCCGACCCCATAAACTGCTCACCACACCCACAAATGCCTGCTCCACCTCATCTGGACTCTCAAAGGTATACTTAACAGACACTACATTCTCCTGCCAACAAAGAGGAAAAGAAGGCTCCCCACTCTCATCTAGAAAGAAAGGTCGGACGTCTCCAATAGCCCGGACCTTGAAATAAAAGTTCTTAAAATCGTGAAAGGACTCATCATACAGGGTACAAAACTTTCTTCCCTGGTTAGCCCTAAAAGAGACCCAGGACACCTTCCCTCCACCCGACCCCGGCTTCGTCAACACAAACAAATAGGAAAAAAGAGAAATAGAGGGAGAGACACCCAAAAACTGACACAAAAGTTGGAACAGCTTTAAAAATGCCCAAGAATTTGGATGGAGCTGCGTAGGGGCAAGGTTACAAGACCACAACACCTCGGACTCCAGGTCGGTAAAAGGAAGTCGGACGCTCAGTTTAGAGAAAAAACAATCATAAGCGTAAAAGAAGAGCTTCTCGGAACTATCTAAAGGCGGGAAGCACACTCTCTCCTCGGAATCCGGGGCTACTAGCTCATAATCCCTCTCAGACTCTCTATCTTCACATATACTACATTGCCTACGAAACCTAGCTAAATACTCAGAATCTACCACAGAAGGGACTTTTAGAGGAACAGGATCTACCCAACCAAGACCACTCGGAATCTTGGTCGACATTGCTTGAAGAACCTTTCGAGACATAAAAATCTTGCCTACAAAGAAGAGTACAAACAGCAAAACAAAAGTCACATAAAGGCAGACAGCAAAAACCCATTCAGCAAAAGCAAGAAACAAAGATCTTTTAGAAGAAAATACAGCAAACCCGGAGCAAAATACCAGAGAACAAAAAAGAGCCCCCCCCATGAACAAACAACAAAGCAATGGCGGCGCCTCTTTTCGGGGCAACCCAGGCATAGAGAAAAAGAAACAGACAAAGAGCCACACAAAAGAACAGAAAGCATACGTATACAAAAGAAAAAGAGACGAGAACGAACCTGGAAAGAAAGAGAACGACGAGTTCCGACAGCAAGGAGAAACAGGCGGCGCAGAAGAAACCCCCGAAAAACGCACAGAAAAAATCGGAGAAGAAGAACAAAGAGAAAGAAGGAGCGGTGCTCGAAGGAGAGATGGCGAAAACTCAGAAAACGGAAAAGGGAACAGAATAACGAAGAAAATGAGGAAAGGGGCAAATAAATAATGCCTTCACAGAGCCCGAACGGAAATCGAGGAGAAACGGTAAAAAGCAATAAATGCTGAAACGGCCATTTTCGAATTTTGAAAAAACTACTATGCCCGAGTTCGACCTCCCAAGAAGGACGAACTCGGGCAGGGGCACTGTTCATACCCTGACCGAGCTCCCCAAAACTCGGTAAGTTCATAGAAAGGTCCGACCTCGACCCAAGGCCCACGCCTGAGGTCGGACCTCGGACAAATAAGCTAAGAAGGCCCATCAAAAGGAACGAAGCCCAAAATCCTAAAAGCCGAAACGGCCTAGGAAAGGCGGTTCCACAAAGATAGGGATAAAACCCCCAAAAGATAAGATAAGATAAGAAATCTTATCCAGGGAAGATCACGGCCAACTACTATAAATACACTGGAGCACCCAGGTATAACACACATTCTATATTCTACACATATCTGCTTGGACCCATGCTAACTTAAGCATCGGAGTGTCATTGCAGGTACAACCCCCAGCCGCTCAGCACACCAAGCTCGGGTCACGGAACCCCCACCTCGGGTCTTGCCAGACGACCGAGCTACACGTTTCAGGTAACCCTCGGAACAGAACCTTTCTTAACAAGAAAGTAACAAACTTCAAATTTTTTAACCAATCACATTAATTATTAGTGAATTTTCGAAAATTAGATATAAAAGATAAGAAAAAGATTTTGAAAATATTTTGAAAAAGATTTTTGAAATTTTTCGAAAATTATAAAAAAAATGAAAAAGATATGATTTTTGAAAAAGATTTTGAAAAGATAAGATTTTTAAAATTGAAATTTTGACTTGACTTGTAAGAAACAACTAATTTTAAAAATTTTGACCAAGTCAACCCAAAATTTCGAAAATTTGGAGGGAAATAAGGAAAAGATATTTTTTGATTTTTTTGAATTTTTAATTATGAGAGAGAAAACAACAAAAATGCTCAATGCATGAAATTTTTAGATCAAAACAATGAATGCATGCAAGAATGCTATGAATGTCAAGATGAACACCAAGAACACTTTGAAGATCATGATGAACATCAAGAACACAATTTTGAAAAATTTTTGATGCAAAGAAAACATGCAAGACACCAAACTTAGAAATCTTTAATGCATGGAAAATATGAATGCAAAAATGCACATGAAAAACAAGAAACAACACAAAACAAAAAATCATCAAGATCAAACAAGAGGACTTATCAAGAACAACTTGAAGATCATGAAGAACACTATGAATGTATGGGATTTTCGAAAAAAATGCAAGAAAAATTTTAAAAGCATGCAATTGACACCAAACTTAAAAATTAACACAAGACTCAAACAAGAAACACAAAATATTTTGATTTTTATGATTTTCTAAATTTTTTTTTAATAATTTTTTTTTTTCCGAAAATAAAATTTATAAAAACGAAAAAGAAAAGAAAAATTTTTGAAAAAGATTTTTGAAAAGAAAATTACCTAATCTGAGCAACAAGATGAACCGTCAGTTGTCCATACTCGAACAATCCCCGGCAACGGCGCCAAAAACTTGGTGGACGAAATTGTGATCACATGTTCTTTATACTTTGATGAGTTTACTCTTAGGGCACTGTTTATTTTCACAACTCCGTTCAACTAGCCAGCAAGTGTACTGGGTCGTCCAAGTAATACCTTACGTGAGTAAGGGTCGAATCCACAGAGATTGTTGGTATGAAGCAAGCTATGGTCACCTTGTAGATCTCAGTCAGGCGGATTAAACATTATTTATGGGTTCGAAAATAGAAATAAAGATTAGAAATAATAAAAGGGATAGAATACTTATGTAGATTCATTGGTAGGAATTTCAGATAAGCATATGGAGATGCTGTATGGCTCAGGGACGCCTGCTTTCCCATTGCTTCTACTCAATCCTTCTTACTCCTTTCCATGGCAAGCTGTGTATAGGGGTTCACCATCAGCGGTGGCTACTTTCAATCCTCTCGGGAAAATATCCTATGCGGCTGTCACTCGCACAGCTAATCATCTGGAGGCATCACCCATGGTTGATGGCTACATCCCATCCTCGCAGTGAAAACTAATGCTCACGCACTCTGTCACAGTACGGCTAATCACTGGTTGGTTCCTGCGCCTACTGGAATAGAATCCCTTAATTCTTTTGCGTCTGTCACTAACGCCCAGCACTTGCAAGTTTGAAGCACGTCACAGTCATTCATTACCGGAATCCTACTCGGAATACCACAGACAAGGTTAGACTTTCCGGATTCCCAGGATCCTACTCGGAATACCACAGACAAGGTGAGACTTTCCGGATCCTCATAAATGCCGCCATCTATCTAGCTTATACCACGAAGATTCTATTGGGGAATCTAAGAGATACACGTTCAAGCTTGGTTGCATGTAGAACGGAAGTGGTTGTCAATCACACGCGTTCATAAGTGAGAATGATAATGAGGGTTATCTAACTCATCACATTCATCATGTTCTTGGGTGCGAATGGATATCTTGGAATAAGAATAAGATAGAGACCGAATAAAAGAAAATAGAACTTCATTAATACTTGAGGTACAGCAGAGCTCCACACCCTTAATCTATGGTGTGCAGAAACTCCACCGTTGAAAATACATAAGTGAAAGAGGTTCAGGCATGGCCGAATGGCCAGCCCCCTAAACGTGATCAATAGCCTCTTAGGATGAAGAATAAAACAAAACTGAGACCAAAGATTACTAATACATTAGTAAATCATCCTATTTATAATAAACTAGCTCCTAGGGTTTACATGAGTAAGTAATTGATGCATAAATCCACTTCCGGGGCCCACTTGGTGTATGCTTGGGCTGAGCTTGATCAATACACGAGCTAAGGCTTCTCTTGGAGTTGAACTTTGAGTTATGACGTGTTTTGGGCGTTCAACTCCGGATCATGACGTTTTTCTGGCGTTTAACTCCAGACAGCAGCATGAACTTGGCGTTCAACGCCAAGTTACGTCGTCATTCTTCGAATAAAGTATGGACTATTATATATTGCTGGAAAGCTCTGGATATCTACTTTCCAACGCCGTTGAGAGCGCGCCAATTGGAGTTCTGTAGCTCCAGAAAATCCATTTCGAGTGCAGGGAGGTCAGATTCCAACAGCATCAGCAGTCCTTTTGTCAGCCTTTTTCAGAGTTTTGCTCAAATCCCTCAATTTCAGTCAGAATTTACCTGAAATCACAGAAAAACACACAAACTCATAGTAAAATCCAGAAATGTGAATTTAACATAAAAACTAAGGAAAACATCCCTAAAAGTAGTTTGAATTTGCTAAAAACTACCTAAAAACAATGCCAAAAAGCGTATAAATTATCCGCTCATCAAACACCAAACTTAAACCTTGCTTGTCCCCAAGCAAGAAAAGAATCATGCAATAAAGATTGACAATCCAAGGAAAGAAGATTAGCAACTCAATGTTCATGGTAAGCTAGTTTTCTAAGCATGCTATAATCACAAAAGAAATGTAAATGATTGATACTTCCATCTAGCTCAATTTATGAAATCTTTCTTTTATATTTCTTCCTTGAAACAAGCTTTTGATTTTTTATTTAGCTTCTCCTTTTGGGTGCTTTGCCCCATGAGTTGATAACAAAGCTACGACTTCTAAATGCTTTGTTTTCAAGTATTACCACTTGATACATAAGCACCACAAGCATTTGATTAGAAGACTTCATTAAGCTCATTTTTCTTTTCTTTTCTTGACTCTCTAATCATTGATGCTCAGAGCCTTGAGCTTTGAGGGAGTGCTTTTGCACTTTGAGCCTAGCCTTGACTTCTAAGTGTTTTGTTTTCAAGCATTTGGCTTGATACATAAACACCACAAGTACTTAACAAATAAATTGCCATTGGTACTCAGAGCCTTCAGCTTTCTCATTCTTTCCCTTTTTCTTTTCTTGCTTTATTTTGCATTTGCTTTCAAGGTTTTCATGATTTTAAAAGATTTCACAAAATGTCCTAGATGAAAACTTCAATTAAATAAAATCTAATGCAATTAAGCAACAATCAAACATACTAGCTTTCCAATACTTTTATGCACATGCTAAAATCTTCTTTAATACCTTGTTTGTTTATGATCATGATACTTTGTTGCTTTTGAATTCACAAAACTCAAGTTGGTAATCATAATGACATAGCATCATGTTGCAATTTAGAAATCAAACTATGCTTTTTCATACACACATGCAATCAGAGAAGGTAAAGACAATCATGCAGTTTATAGTGCTTGAAACAAATGAGAGGAAAAGGAACTTTACAACCTTGTAGTTCATCTTCTCTATTGTTGTCATTTTCCTCCCATTCTCCTCCTTCCCATACCTAACTCAGAATGCTTGCTCATCCTCAAGCAATCTATTAGAACCGTGGCTATGGGGCTAAGATGGATCATGAATGTCTTACATAATGAAAAGTTAGTAGTACATGTGTTCTAAGCAAGCAAAATTAAAAATAATAATCAAGGCACAAGAGACAGAGACATTTTGATTGCATAGATAAGAAGGTGTGCACAATACATTGCATAAAAGATAAGTGGCACACCAAACTTAGTGTGACACTTTCACTTGGAATTAATGCAAGTATCTTATAAGAATTGGAACCAAATTTTGTTGCATAGCAACACCAAACTTAGAATGCTACCATATGTCAATTTATTTGAATTAAAACTAAACAAGAGAAACTGTTATTTGTTGAATACAATCACCAAGCCAAGATTTGCCATGAATAAAGCTCTCTTGGTAATGTATTAACAAACACAGTAACTAAGCAAACTAAAATAAAAGCATTTAAAAACTGAAAAAAAAATGACTAAAGAAAGCAGAATGAAAAAGTGTCAAATTAAAAGAGACAAATAAAACTGCAGAGGCATTATGATTATGCAGACAAGTAGTGTTGCTTGAATAAATTGCATAGAAAATAAGTGGCACACCAAACTTAGAATCTTGGTGTGTCACTTTCATTTTTGATTTGATGCAATCATCCAAAAAGATTGAGAACAATTTGTTGCAGGGCAACACCAAACTTAGATTGTAACCATATGCCATTTTATTGAATTTAAACAAAGTAAAGAAAGAAAACAAAGCATAGAAGAGAAACGTTACCTACTGTTGGCATGTTGTTCTTTACTTTCTTCCTCTTCTTCCAGTTTGTTAAGAGAAATGACTCCAAGAGGGGAGAAGTTTCAGTTATTGTCCCCTGTCTTGGTCTTCTTTCAACAAGCCTCCTTTTGTATACAGCTTGATTGAGCTTGCTTGCTGGATCAGGGGGAGGATTGTTTGCAGTTGACCTTCTCATGAATGTTGTCCTTGGTATCTTGGTCATAATCCTCTTCTTGGTGCTTTTGTCAATTGCCTTCACTTCTTGGATGTCAAGACATGGTTGCTGTGTGATTATTGGAGTGATTTCTTCATTAAGGGCCTCTTGTATTGGTGGTTCCACGAGCCTTTTCTTCATGTGATTTTCTGCTTCACTTGAGTGTGAATTCTCTGAAATGACTTCCTCACTTTCATGCTCCTCCACTCCTTTCCTTGCACCCAACATTTGTTTTAATCGCTCTATCATGGGGGAGGTTTGTTTATCTTCCCAACATTTCTTCATCTCCTCTTCAAACCTTTCAATCATGGAGTCAAGTGTTGAGGCGTTTTGGTCCAGGGGAGTTTGTGAGAGCTGTGAGACTTCATGTTCTCTTGTTATCTCAAGTGCAGTTTCAGGTTCAACCACCTCATTCTTCCTTGAAAGTTCACTTGATGCAGTGGCCTCCTTATCTTGCTCTTCCACTTTATCCTTCACATCTGTCAATTGGTCTTTATTTCCCTTGCTTAGTAGTTCTAAGCGTTTATCTGTGTCCTCCAATTGCTTATCTATCTCCTGAGAAAGGATTTTTAGTTCCCTCCAAGATTGTTGACCTTCCTCCACCATCCTGTTAAACCTGGACTCAAGTTTTGAGAGTCTTTGGCTCGTGGAGGTTTGTGTTGAGGCATATTTAGGTGATGAAGAATTGTCAATTGAGAAACTGGGACGTGAGGGTGAATGCTCTTTCATTCCTTGGTGATACTCCCAGCCATTATTAGAATAATGACTTGAATCATTTTGTGGTGGTGGTTGGTATCCCATATGATTTTCTTGCTCATCTTGTGTTTCTGAAGCATAGCTCCATGAATTGGAGTGCCCAGAATTTGAAGTTTCTTGGTGATATTCCCAATCACCATTAGAGATTGGTGATGGTGGATGATATCCCATAAAATTTATTTGATCATAAGATGAGTTGAACTCCATTTGAATTTTGTAAAACACAACACCAAGGAAAATTGAAATTCATATCTCAGAGATGAATTTCTTAGTGAGGCAATAACTCAAACACCTTGGTTTCAACTTAGAACAGAGAACAAAAATAAAGAAAATGCTTGATCTAGACTTCTCACCCACTTAATCATTGTTGATCTAATCAATCTCCGGCAACGGCGCCAAAAACTTGATGGGTTTATTTTTGGTGGAGACAAGAATCTCTCCCAAAACAACACCAATCTAACCGGCAAGTGCACCGGGTCGCATCAAGTAATAAAAACTCACGGGAGTGAGGTCGATCCCACAGGGATTGATGGATCAAGCAACTTTAGTGGGTGATTAGTTTAGTCAAGCTAACATTGAGTGAATTGTGTGAAGTTGAGCAACAGAAGGTAAAAATTGCAATGAATTTAAATTGCAGAAAGTAAATGGAACTGAAACTTAAAGAGCAAGAAATGTAAATTGCAAGAATCTTAAATTGCAAGAAATTTAAATTGCATGAAATTGTAAAGGGAATTAGGAATTAGATTTGCAGAATTTAAACAAGGAGAAGTTAAATTGCAACAAGCAGAGAAGTAAAAGATGGATTCGATTGATTCGGAATCAAAACAGAAATGTAAATAAACATGAAAAGTAATAAACAGAGAATGTAAAATTGAAATTAAGATCTCAGGACCCAAGAGACTAGATATCCAAGTCTAGATCTCAATGCCTTCCTAGATCCAACAAGAGCAATTGCAAAAAAATTAAAGAAATGTAAAGTGCAGCAAGAGTAGATGAAGAGCAATTAACAGAAAATTAGATTCAATTAAGCAGTAAAGAAAGCAGAGAGAAATCTCAGAGGGAGAATGAAACAGAACACCTTCAATTCTCCACCCAAGATTCAAAAACAAAGAAAAGAAAATTAAAGAGAGAGCTCTCTACTACTACTCCTAGTGCTCCCTAGTGGAGCCAGCCTCCTTCCAAATATGAAACAGATGCCTATTTATAAGCATCTCTACAAAATGAAAATGAAATTCAAAACAAATTACAATTAAAATGAAATTTCTATTCTAACTATCTTGTGCCTCTGAGTGGTGTCAATTGGGCCCTTGCTCTTGATGGAATTTGGTTGATAAAGGCCTTGGTTGATTGCTCTTGGAGTTTGAAGAGGAACCGAATTGAACCGGGTTGAGTTTTGCAAAGTTGGATTAAAAGTTTGAGTCAAAGTTAGGGGTCTAACTTTGAGGCTAACTTTTCATATCAGCAAACCACATTTCCTGATGCCAACGTTGGTGCCAAAGTTAGGGGTCTAACTTTAGCGCCAACGTTGGCCCTTCCTCAAGCACAAATATGGCGCCAACTTTGTCCTCTTGTCATGTTGCCAATTTTATGCCCAATATAGACTATCATATATGGTTGGAAAGCTCTGAATGTCAGCTTTCTAACCCACTTGGAATCACTTCAATTGGACATCTACAACTCAAGTTATGATCATTTGAAGAGGGCATGGTCGCTGGCTTTGGTGTGCAGCGTTTGGGGTAACGTTTGCCCTCAAAGGTTGGCGAAAACGCCAGTTCTGGAGGCTCAAACGTTTTGTCCACCCCATACTATTGTACATTGTTGGAAAGCCCTGAATGTCTACTTTCATTTGCCGTTAGAAGCGCATCAATTGGAGCTCTACAGCTCGAGTTATACTCCATTGAAGGTGCAGAGGTCAAGTGGCCTCACTGCAGGTTGCCCACATGTTCATTTATGCACATTGCGGGGCAGTTTTCTCCCTCAATTTTAGTGTCCACTGATGACAAGTCATCATATACCCATTTTTCAAGCTAATTTCACTTGTTTAGTTAGCATTTATGCACTTTCTTGCATCATAAGTAAAGGATTTGGAGTGAAAATGCATAACTTCTCTAAATCAAGTAACCACTATGAAATTAATGATAAATCTTGAGGTTTAAGCTAATTTTAATTGCATTTTAATTGATTTATAAGCCTCTTGATTCTTGTGATGCTTTGAGTGGTTGTTTGGTTTATTTTAGGTGAAGAAAAGAAAAGAAAATGAAAAGCGTGGCAATAGAAAGTGTAGCCAAAGAAAGAAAAGCGTGGCCGAATCAAAGGGGAAGTGTGCCGCATCAATGAAGGAAGCAATCCTGCCCTCCACAAGGGCAGACTGCTCTCTAGGAGGGCAGCATCAATTGACCAAGCAAGCAAGGCAACCCTGCCCTGCCCACTTCCAAGGGCAGAGCACAAAATGGTGCCTTGGAGCAAGGAGAAGCAAATTCTGCCCTGCCCTTGTGGAGAGCAGGATCGGGCACCTCAAGGAAATAAATCCAAGGGAAAATAGCTTCCATGCAAGCCACAAGACTCGAACCAAGAAGCATGAGGAAGCCAAGCCTTGAGACCAATTGCCGTGCCAAGAAATAAAGAGAAAAAGTGGCGTGTTTGCTTCCTCCCAGGATCGAACCTGAGGCGTGAAGGAAGGATCCTGCCCTGCCCTTGGCGCGGGCAGGGCAGCATTTGAATGGTGCAAGATCTTGGCGCACCAAATTTTCCTTGGCAGCACAATCTGCGCGCACAACGCCCCCTGGCAGCACCATCCGAGCGCTCAACGCTCCTTGGCGCGCGCGTCCCACTCCCTGGCGCATCAACGCCATTCCTGCCCTGCCCTTGGCGCGGGCAGGATCTTTTTGGCGCGCCAATCTCCCCATCCGCGCACGCCCACTCGCATCAGCGCGCACCACACATCCCCGCCCTGCCCTTGGCACGGGCAGGATCTTGTGTGGCGCACCAAATTCCTCTTCGTGCGCACCATCCACGCACCAACTTGCACCAAGACGCATCATGGCCGCACCAAGTCCCACCACCATGCATCAATTTTCTGCCCTGCCCTCCACAAGGGCAGGGCAGCCTCCTGGGAGTGGACTTTGGGCCAAAAATCAAATTAAATTCCCATTTTAATTCATTTCTTCACCAATCCAAAAGCCCATCCAAATCCCAAAACCCAAGAATAGAAAGTGTATAAATAGGACTTATTTTGATGTAATTAGGACCTTTAGCTATTTTTACTTTAAGTTTTGAATTTTTAGCTATTGAATTTGAATTTCTTTGAACTTCCAAGATAGAATTGACCGAGAACTAAGAGGATCAAAGGAGAATCTCCTTCCTCAATTCTCTTGGGCAATTCTACTCTTCTGTCATTGAGTATTGGGTGTGTGAAATTGGGGAAATTCTGTCCCAATTCCCATTCAAGCTCTTTGCCTTTAATTTTCTGCATAATTCAATCAAATTCTGTTCTTCAATTGCTTCATCTCTAAATTTTCTGTCAATTGCTCACTGAATCTAGATCTGGGAAGGAGATTGGGTTTTAGGCTCTGCTACCTAAGCCCTTGGGATCCTGAGATCACTTTTGGTTCTTCTGTGAACCTCTGCAGAATTTTACTTAAATTCTGTTTCATGCTTATTGCTTTTGATTTACTTTCTGCCATATCATTTACTGCAATTCACTTGTTCTTTGTTTAATTCCTGCAATCCCATTCCTCAATTCCCTTTTATATTCAAGTCATTTACCTTTCTTGCCATTTAAGTTACTGCAATTTAAGTTTCTTGCACTTTAAGTTTCTGTCATTTACTTTCTTGCTCTTTAAGTTTCTGCACTTTTACTCTTCTGTTCTTTATTTTTCTGCAATTTTCCCTCTCCCCTTTACTTTTAATGTCATTTACTTTCTGTTCAACACAAACAACTCAACCAAAGCTTGATTCGCTTGACTAAATCACCCACCGAACTAAAATTGCTCAATCCTTCAATCCCTGTGGGATCGACCTCACTCACGTGAGTTATTATTACTTGATGCGACCCGGTACACTTGCCGGTGAGTTTTGTGTTGGATCGTTTTCCACACATCAAGTTTTTGGCGCCGTTGCCGGGGATTGAAATAGATTGACAATGATTAAGTGAGGTGGAGATCTAGATTAAGCATTTTTACTTTTCTGTTGTTCTAACTCTCACTAACACATTAACTGTTTGAGATTTTGCTTAAACTAACCAACCAAAACCTCATTCTAGCAATAGATTGAAGTTTTGTTAACTCACTGGGTTTGTGTGTTTATTGTTGTGTGTTTGTATGTCAGGTATAGGAAGATCTTCCCACATTATTTCTGAAATTGATCAAAGAACTCTCAGGAGAATCAGAAGAGCTGAAAGAGGGAAGAATATTGTTGGAGAAGAAGAAGAATCTGAGGAGGAATTCCAAGACATGGAAAGAGATACCACTCAACCTGAAGGAAGAGCCAACGATGACCAACAGAGAAGAGTTTTGGCTCCATACACCTTTGCAAATGCCAAGCATTGTGGGAGCAGCATTCTCACTCCCAATGTCAATGCCAACAACTTTGAACTCAAGCCACAACTCATTACTCTGGTGCAAAACAATTGTTCTTTTGGAGGAGGGCCTTTGGAGGACCCAAACCAACATTTGTCCACCTTTTTGAGAATCTGTGACACAGTGAAGACAAATGGTGTGCCCCCTGATAGCTATAAGTTGCTACTCTTCCCATTCTCTCTCAGGGACAAAGCAACTCAATGGCTAGAGACTTTTCCAAAAGAAAGCATCAACACTTGGGATGACTTGGTGAGCAAGTTTCTTGCCAAATTCTACCCCCCTCAAAGAGTCCTAAGGTTGAAGACAGAGGTTCAAACCTTCACTCAATTGGAGGCCGAGAGCTTATATGAAGCATGGGAGAGATACAAGGCTCTATTGAGGAAATGTCCACCAGAGATGTTCACTGAGTGGGACAAGCTACAAAACTTCTATGAAGGTCTCACCCTTAAAGCTCAAAAAGCTCTTGATCATTCTGCTGGAGGCTCTCTACAACTCATGAAAACCACAGAGGAAGCTCGAAACCTCATTGATATGGTGGCCAACAACCAATACTTCTTTTCTCATCAAAGACAACGTCAAACATCACAGAGAAGAGGAGTCATGGAGTTGGAAGGAGTTGATTCAATCTTAGCTCAAAACAAGATGATGCAACAACAGATTCAACAACAATTTGAGCAAATGGCTAAGAGGATTGATGGCTTGCAAGTGGCAGCAGTGAGCACCACAAGCCAACCTCCTAACACTTGGGTGCAAAGTGAAGAAACTCAAGAGGAGCAACAACAAGAGCAGGTTCAATACTTGCACAACCAGAATCAGGGAACAAATGAGGTCTATGGAGATACCTACAATCCATCCTGGAAGAATCACCCAAACCTTAGATGGGGAGACAACCATAACCAAAACCAACCTATCACACAAGATTCACAAAGAATTACCAACCTAGAAGTACTCATGGAAAAACTAATGAAAAGCCAAGAACAAACCACCAAGAATCAAGATGCTGCCATGAAGAACTTAGAGAGGCAAATTGGTCAAATCTCTAAGAAGATCTCTGTTGAGAAACCCTCAAGTTCACTACCTAGTGATACCATTCCCAACCCAAAGGAAGAATGCAAGGTGGTGCAACTAAGAAGTGGAAGGGTGTTGACAGATGGTAACCAAGGAGTAACTCAGAAGCTTATGGAAGATATCACTGAGCCAACAAAGGACACTGAAGCCATTAACAAGGATAAAATAAGCAAGAAGGCTTCAGAAAAACTCACAGAGGAAGAAAACAAGCTACAGAGTTCAAAGAAGGGCAAGCAAATCATGGAGGAACCAACTCCAAAACAGTATCAAGTGGTGAAGAGCTCAACACCACCACTGCCTTACCCACAAAGATTTCACAAGGAAAGAAAGGACCAGCACTTCCACAAGTTTCTTGAAACTTTCAAGAAGTTGGAGATTAACATACCTTTGGCAGAGGCTTTGGAGCAAATGCCCCTGTATGCTAAATTTCTAAAAGAGCTCATCAACAAGAAAAGAAGTTGGAATGAGAAGGAAACTGTGATGCTCAGTGAAGAATGCAGTGCACTCATTAGAAAGGGACTCCCTCCCAAGCTTGAGGACCCTGGAGGTTTCTTCTTGCCATGCACTATTGGAAACCTGTTCATTAACAAGGGGATGTGCGATCTAGGAGCAAGCATAAATCTAATCCCATATTCTCTAGTGAAAAAGCTTGGCATAAAGGAGGTGAAATCAACGGAGATGACCTTAGAATTGGTGGATCAATCAATGGTCCATCCTAAGGGGTTGATTGAGAACCTTTTAGTTAAGGTTGACAAATTCATTTATCCGGCAGATTTTGTGATTCTGGATTCTTCAGAAAATGGAAATAACTCCATAATACTCGGTCGACCATTTTTAGCCACTGCTAGAGCCATTGTGGACATAGAACAAGGAGAGTTAACCCTCAGGATGCATGAGGAGAGTATCATCTTGAAAGTCTTCCCAGAATCAAGCAACATGAGTGATGATCTCCCCTCAAAGCAATCAACTGAAAAGGAGGTAGAACAGATAAACAAACAGACACAAGAAGAAAAGGGGATTCACAAGGAAGCAGGGGTGATCAGCAAAAAGGAAGGCATCACAACTCAAGCAACTGTCAAGAAAGGAAGATCAACAAGCAAGAAAAAGGTGAAGAACAAGAAAAAGGTTCACAAGGGGTGGAAGAACAAGAAAATCCCAACTGAAGGATTTTCTAAGGGTGACAAGGTACAACTTATATACCAACAGCAGGGGGCAGAAGATTATTACACTGTCAACCAAATTCTTTCTCTTGAGCATATGGAAATTGAACATCAAGACACTCAGAGAAAGCTGACAGTGAGGGGTGACAAATTGAGACACCACCAATTTCAACCACCTTAAAGGGAGTTCAATGTCAAGCTAATGACAATAAAAGAGCGCTTCATGGGAGGCAACCCATGGTTTAAGATTTCTGTCTTTTCCTATTTAATAAGCTATGATTTCTTGAAAAATGATTCTGAACTTTCATATTTGGTAAATGCACATTTTGGAGCATAAGTCAGAATTCTAAGTTTGGTGTCCCTTAAGGTACACTAAATTTTAGCTCTTCAAAAAGAAAAGGGGGCCATTCTTGGAATATATGCATAATTCATTTGAATAGAGCATATGACCAAACACTATGATTGGTGTCTGCAAGGGCAATGAAATTCAGAAAATCATTCACCATCTATGGAATCAACAGCATACAAACAAAATCATGCATCACAATTAAATTTTTTTTTTAAAAAAAAAAAAAAAAGAAAATGTCAATTATGAAGAATGGTTGACAGTTGTTCGGCCATCCCCTTAATAAAAGACAAGTTTGGTGTTCACCAACTTTCAACACCTTTAATTAAGGGGCATAATTGACCAAAAAAATTTATATATCCTTATAATAATAAGCAAAGCAAAACAATCCTTTCTCTTTAATACAAATTAATTGCCAACAACCTTATTAATGAGCTAAGGCTAGCTGATTTGATTCATGCAGAAAAAACAGGACAAGCTCAAGCAATGAAGGCCACGGCTAGGAAGATTTATGAGGGGAAGGTCACATGTGCCTAGGAGAACGTGTTCATGGGGAACAAAATCTGCATGCATGCATCCTTGGACACTTAACTACATGCAACCAATGGGAGGTGAATCCTTGTCAAACCTCAACCATGCATGCAAGCCGTCCATCCCATGCATTCTTTGAATAAGCAACCCAATCTCAAAGGACTCTTAGATTCTGTTTGGGCTAGAAGGTGTCCTAGTGAAGAGGTCCGAGACTACTCCAAGACAGGGAAGAGAAAGAAGAAGAAGGGAGAATCAAGCAGCAGCCATGATCATTAGAAGGTGGCAAAGTTCTTTCATTCCCCCTTCTTTCAATTTTCTAATAAGGAGATGCATGTCTGAAACATGATATGCCTCCATCATTTATTTTCCTTTGCTTTATGCATTATCTGTTCCTTGTTTATCATTTTAGGATAGTCAATAAATAGCTTGTGAAAATGTCAAGTCTGCATAATGCTTGTATCCATCACTTAGCTTTAAATCTTGCTTTGTTTCCATATGCTTGAATAAAAGAGTTTGGTTTGAATTGAAAAGAGAAAAATCCAATGTTGCATGAGTATGAATGGAAGTTGGTGGTGGCACATGTGTTTGATTAAATGCATAACTCATCAAATAAGTGTTGCATAATATCATTCTCATTACTTGTGAGTTAGCTTGCTGTTACAAAGACTTCTATCTATAATGAAACACCCTTGGTAACAAAAACAGAAAGAAAAGAAAGAAAGAAAAAGCCAAAATGGCAAGAAAAAAAAAACAAATAATAAAGGTTGGACACCAATGGTTTGGACCCTAGGACAAATGCCTGTGGTGTTCTTGTACTAAGATCTGCTTGGATGAGTAAATTCTAAGGGGTATTTTGAAACCCGGTCACTTAGATCAACTGATTTGGGATGGCCAATTGAAAGTCCACAATAAAGAGCAACTTAGATACAAAGCACTTAGTGATCCAAAGAGATGCTGGGCATCAATGATCCTAGGAAGAATGAGTGAACTAAGTGTCTGTGGTGGAAAGATGTTGAGCAAAATAAAAGAAAATGAAGCCAAAGGCTAAGCTGCAACATTTAACACCCAACCTCTTAAAGAATAAAAAGCTTATTAAAGCATTATAAGCCAAGAAGAGTTAGCAAGGGAGTGAGTAAAAGGAAGAGTCTTATAACAGCAAGTTAGCAAACCTTTGATGCAAGATATGTATTATGCAGCAACAACAATAAATGAGTATCATTGTCTGCATAATTGCCCCATGAATTGAAGTTCTGCTATCTGCATAATAAGGATTTATGTGCTTTTCTATTTCATATCATCTACTCTTAGTTTTGATGCTTGCTTGGGGACAAGCAAGGTTTAAGTTTGGTGTTGTGATGACAAGTCATCATATACCCATTTTTCAAGCTAATTTCACTTGTTTAGTTAGCATTTATGCACTTTCTTGCATCATAAGTAAAGGATTTGGAGTGAAAATGCATAACTTCTCTAAATCAAGTAACCACTATGAAATTAATGATAAATCTTGAGGTTTAAGCTAATTTTAATTGCATTTTAATTGATTTATAAGCCTCTTGATTCTTGTGATGCTTTGAGTGGTTGTTTGGTTTATTTTAGGTGAAGAAAAGAAAAGAAAATGAAAAGCGTGGCAATAGAAAGTGTAGCCAAAGAAAGAAAAGCGTGGCCGAATCAAAGGGGAAGTGTGCCGCATCAATGAAGGAAGCAATCCTGCCCTCCACAAGGGCAGACTGCTCTCTAGGAGGGCAGCATCAATTGACCAAGCAAGCAAGGCAACCCTGCCCTGCCCACTTCCAAGGGCAGAGCACAAAATGGTGCCTTGGAGCAAGGAGAAGCAAATTCTGCCCTGCCCTTGTGGAGAGCAGGATCGGGCACCTCAAGGAAATAAATCCAAGGGAAAATAGCTTCCATGCAAGCCACAAGACTCGAACCAAGAAGCATGAGGAAGCCAAGCCTTGAGACCAATTGCCGTGCCAAGAAATAAAGAGAAAAAGTGGCGTGTTTGCTTCCTCCCAGGATCGAACCTGAGGCGTGAAGGAAGGATCCTGCCCTGCCCTTGGCGCGGGCAGGGCAGCATTTGAATGGTGCAAGATCTTGGCGCACCAAATTTTCCTTGGCAGCACAATCTGCGCGCACAACGCCCCCTGGCAGCACCATCCGAGCGCTCAACGCTCCTTGGCGCGCGCGTCCCACTCCCTGGCGCATCAACGCCATTCCTGCCCTGCCCTTGGCGCGGGCAGGATCTTTTTGGCGCGCCAATCTCCCCATCCGCGCACGCCCACTCGCATCAGCGCGCACCACACATCCCCGCCCTGCCCTTGGCACGGGCAGGATCTTGTGTGGCGCACCAAATTCCTCTTCGTGCGCACCATCCACGCACCAACTTGCACCAAGACGCATCATGGCCGCACCAAGTCCCACCACCATGCATCAATTTTCTGCCCTGCCCTCCACAAGGGCAGGGCAGCCTCCTGGGAGTGGACTTTGGGCCAAAAATCAAATTAAATTCCCATTTTAATTCATTTCTTCACCAATCCAAAAGCCCATCCAAATCCCAAAACCCAAGAATAGAAAGTGTATAAATAGGACTTATTTTGATGTAATTAGGACCTTTAGCTATTTTTACTTTAAGTTTTGAATTTTTAGCTATTGAATTTGAATTTCTTTGAACTTCCAAGATAGAATTGACCGAGAACTAAGAGGATCAAAGGAGAATCTCCTTCCTCAATTCTCTTGGGCAATTCTACTCTTCTGTCATTGAGTATTGGGTGTGTGAAATTGGGGAAATTCTGTCCCAATTCCCATTCAAGCTCTTTGCCTTTAATTTTCTGCATAATTCAATCAAATTCTGTTCTTCAATTGCTTCATCTCTAAATTTTCTGTCAATTGCTCACTGAATCTAGATCTGGGAAGGAGATTGGGTTTTAGGCTCTGCTACCTAAGCCCTTGGGATCCTGAGATCACTTTTGGTTCTTCTGTGAACCTCTGCAGAATTTTACTTAAATTCTGTTTCATGCTTATTGCTTTTGATTTACTTTCTGCCATATCATTTACTGCAATTCACTTGTTCTTTGTTTAATTCCTGCAATCCCATTCCTCAATTCCCTTTTATATTCAAGTCATTTACCTTTCTTGCCATTTAAGTTACTGCAATTTAAGTTTCTTGCACTTTAAGTTTCTGTCATTTACTTTCTTGCTCTTTAAGTTTCTGCACTTTTACTCTTCTGTTCTTTATTTTTCTGCAATTTTCCCTCTCCCCTTTACTTTTAATGTCATTTACTTTCTGTTCAACACAAACAACTCAACCAAAGCTTGATTCGCTTGACTAAATCACCCACCGAACTAAAATTGCTCAATCCTTCAATCCCTGTGGGATCGACCTCACTCACGTGAGTTATTATTACTTGATGCGACCCGGTACACTTGCCGGTGAGTTTTGTGTTGGATCGTTTTCCACACATCAAGTTTTTGGCGCCGTTGCCGGGGATTGAAATAGATTGACAATGATTAAGTGAGGTGGAGATCTAGATTAAGCATTTTTACTTTTCTGTTGTTCTAACTCTCACTAACACATTAACTGTTTGAGATTTTGCTTAAACTAACCAACCAAACCTCATTCTAGCAATAGATTGAAGTTTTGTTAACTCACTGGGTTTGTGTGTTTATTGTTGTGTGTTTGTATGTCAGGTATAGGAAGATCTTCCCACATTATTTCTGAAATTGATCAAAGAACTCTCAGGAGAATCAGAAGAGCTGAAAGAGGGAAGAATATTGTTGGAGAAGAAGAAGAATCTGAGGAGGAATTCCAAGACATGGAAAGAGATACCACTCAACCTGAAGGAAGAGCCAACGATGACCAACAGAGAAGAGTTTTGGCTCCATACACCTTTGCAAATGCCAAGCATTGTGGGAGCAGCATTCTCACTCCCAATGTCAATGCCAACAACTTTGAACTCAAGCCACAACTCATTACTCTGGTGCAAAACAATTGTTCTTTTGGAGGAGGGCCTTTGGAGGACCCAAACCAACATTTGTCCACCTTTTTGAGAATCTGTGACACAGTGAAGACAAATGGTGTGCCCCCTGATAGCTATAAGTTGCTACTCTTCCCATTCTCTCTCAGGGACAAAGCAACTCAATGGCTAGAGACTTTTCCAAAAGAAAGCATCAACACTTGGGATGACTTGGTGAGCAAGTTTCTTGCCAAATTCTACCCCCCTCAAAGAGTCCTAAGGTTGAAGACAGAGGTTCAAACCTTCACTCAATTGGAGGCCGAGAGCTTATATGAAGCATGGGAGAGATACAAGGCTCTATTGAGGAAATGTCCACCAGAGATGTTCACTGAGTGGGACAAGCTACAAAACTTCTATGAAGGTCTCACCCTTAAAGCTCAAGAAGCTCTTGATCATTCTGCTGGAGGCTCTCTACAACTCATGAAAACCACAGAGGAAGCTCGAAACCTCATTGATATGGTGGCCAACAACCAATACTTCTTTTCTCATCAAAGACAACGTCAAACATCACAGAGAAGAGGAGTCATGGAGTTGGAAGGAGTTGATTCAATCTTAGCTCAAAACAAGATGATGCAACAACAGATTCAACAACAATTTGAGCAAATGGCTAAGAGGATTGATGGCTTGCAAGTGGCAGCACTCTCTCAGGATCTGTGGACCCCACAGGATCCCCACCAACCCCACCACTCTCTCTCTTCTTCACCCATTCACCAATCACCTCAATACCTCTTCCCCAAAAACCCTTCACCTATCAAATCCCATCTTCTCTTCACCACTCACATCCATCCTTCACAAAACCCCACCTACCTCACCCTTCAAATTCAAACCACTTTCCCTCCCAAACCCACCCATACATGACCGAACCATGAGCCCCCCTCTCCTATATAAACCCTTCTTCACCCCTTCATTTTCACACAACCTAAACACCACTTCTCCCCCTCTTTGGCCGAACACAAAGCCATTCCCTTCTTCCTCATTTCTTCTTCTTCTCCTCTACTCTTTCTTCTTTTGCTCGAGGACGAGCAAACCTTTTAAGTTTGGTGTGGTAAAAGCGTTGCTTTTCATTTTTCCATAACCATTTATGGCATCCAAGGCCGGAGAAACCTCTAGAAAGAGGAAAGGGAAGGCAAAAGCTTCCACCTCTGAGTCTTGGGAGATGGAGAGATTCATCTCAAGGGTGCATCAAGACCACTTCTATGAAGTTGTGGCCTTGAAGAAGGTGATCCCCGAGGTCCCCTTTTCACTCAAAAAGGGTGAATATCCGGAGATCCGACATGAGATCCGAAGAAGAGGTTGGGAAGTTCTTACCAACCCCATTCAACAAGTCGGAATCTTAATGGTTCAAGAGTTCTATGCCAATGCATGGATCACCAAGAACCATGATCAAAGTGTGAACCCGGATCCAAAGAATTGGCTTACTATGGTTCGGGGAAAATACTTGGATTTTAGTCCGGAAAATGTAAGGTTGGCATTCAACTTGCCTATGATGCAAGGAGATGAACATCCTTACACTAGAAGGGTCAACTTTGATCAAAGGTTGGACCAAGTCCTCACTGACATTTGTGAAGAGGGCGCCCAATGGAAGAGAGATTCAAGAGGGAAGCCGGTTCAACTAAGAAGGCATGACCTCAAGCCCGTGGCTAGAGGATGGTTGGAGTTTATCCAACGCTCAATCATTCCCACTAGCAATCGGTTCGAAGTTACTCTAGACCGAGCCATCATAATCCATAGCATCATGATTGGAGAAGAAGTAGAAGTTCATGAGGTCATAGCCCAAGAACTCTATAAGGTGGCGGACAAGTCCTCTACCTTGGCAAGGTTAGCCTTTCCTCATCTCATTTGTCACCTCTGTTATTCAGTAGGAGTTGACATAGAAGGAGACATCCCCATTGATGAGGACAAACCCATCACTAAGAAAAGGATGGAGCAAACAAGAGACCTCTCTCATCATGAGATCCCTGAGATGCCTCAAGGGATGCACTTTCCTCCACAAGACTATTGGGAGCAACTGAACACCTCCCTAGGAGAATTAAGTTCCAACATGGGACAACTAAGGGTGGAGCACCAAGAACATTCCATCCTCGTCCATGAAATTAGAGAAGATCAAAGAATCATGAGAGAGGAGAAACAAAGACAAGGAAGAGACATTGAGGAGCTCAAGCACTCCATAAGACCTTCAAGAGGAAGAACAAGTCGCCATCACTAAGGTGGACCTGTTCTTTAATCTCCTTGTTCTTTATTTTCCTGTTTTTTCGAATTTTAGTGCTTATGTTTATCTATGTTTGTGTCTTGTGATCATTAGTGTCTTAGTGTCTATGCCTTAAAGTTATGAATGTCCTATGAATCCATCACCTCTCTTGAATAAAAAAATGTTCTTAATTAAAAAAAGAAAGAATTACATGAATTTTGAATTTTATAACAGATTAATTTGCTGTGGTGGCAACACTTTTGTTTTCTGAATGTATGCTTAAACAGTGCATATGTCTTTTGAATTTGTGGTTCATGAATGTTGGCTCTTGAAAGAATGATGAAAAAGGAGACATGTTACTGAGGATCTGAAAAATCATTAAAAATGATTCTTGAAGCAAGAAAAAGCAGTGAATACAAAAAAAAAGAGAGAGAAAGAGAAAACGAAAAAAAAAAGAAAGAGAAATAAAGTTGTGATCCAAGGCAAAAAAAAAGTGTGCTTAAGAACCCTGGACACCTCTAGTTGGGGACTCTAGCAAAGCTGAGTCACAATCTGAAAAGGTTCACCCAATTATGTGTCTGTGGCATGTATGTATCCGGTGGTAATACTGGAAGACAGAGTGCTTTGGGCCACAGCCAAGACTCAATAAGTAGCTATGTTCAAGAATCATCATACCTAACTAGGAGAATCAATGACACTATTTGGATTCTGAGTTCCTAAAGAAGCCAATCATTCTGAATTTTAAAGGATAGAGTGAGATGCCAAAACTATTCAGAGGCAAAAAGCTAAAAGCCCCGCTCATCTAATTAATACTGATCTTCATAGATGTTTTTGGAATTCATTGTATATTCTCTTCTTTTTATCCTATTTGATTTTCAGTTGCTTGAGGACAAGCAACAATTTAAGTTTGGTGTTGTGATGAGCGGATAATTTGTACGCTTTTTGGCATTGTTTTTAGTATGTTTTTAGTATGATCTAGTTAGTTTTTAGTATATTTTTATTAGTTTTTAGTTAAAATTCATTTTTCTGGACTTTACTATGAGTTTGTGTGTTTTTCTGTGATTTCAGGTATTTTCTGGCTGAAATTGAGGGACCTGAGCAAAAATCTGATTCAGAGACTAAAAAGGACTGCAGATGCTGTTGGATTCTGACCTCCCTGCACTCGAAGTGGATTTTCTGGAGCTACAAAAGCCCAATTGGCGCGCACTCAACGGCTTTGGAAAGTAGACATCCTGGGCTTTCCAGCAATATATGATAGTCCATACTTTGCCCAAGATTTGATGGCCCAAACCGGTGTTCAAAGTCACCTTCAGAATTTCCAGCGTTAAACGCCGGAACTGGCACCAAAATGGGAGTTAAACGCCCAAACTGGCATAAAAGCTGGCGTTTAACTCCAAGAAGAGTCTCTACACGAAAATGCTTCATTGCTCAGCCCAAGCACACACCAAGTGGGCCCGGAAGTGGATTTCTATGTCATTTACTCATCCTTGTAAACCTTAGGCTACTAGTTTTCTATAAGTAGGACCTTTTACTATTGTATTTTCATCTTTTGATCACTTTAGATCTCTAGATCATCTTTGGACATCTAGTTCTTAGATCATTGGGAGGCTGGCCTCACGGCCATGCCTAGACCTTGTTCTTATGTATTTTCAACGGTGGAGTTTCTACACACCATAGATTAAGGTGTAGAGCTCTGCTGTACCTCGAGTATTAATGCAATTACTATTGTTCTTCTATTCAATTCAGCTTGTTCTTGTTCCAAGATATCACTTATTCTTCAACTTGATGAATGTGATGATTCGTGACACTCATCATCATTCTCACCTATGAACGTGTGACTGACAACCACCTCCGTTCTACCTTTGATTGGGTGAATATCTCTTGGATTCCTGATACACGATGCATGGTTGATCGCCTGACAACCGAGCGCTCGCCTGACAACCGAGCCAGCCATTCCGTGAGATCAGAGTCTTCGTGGTATAGGCAAGAACTGATGGCGGCATTCAAGAGAATCCGGAAGGTCTAACCTTGTCTGTGGTATTCTGAGTAGGATTCAATGATTGAATGACTGTGACGTGCTTCAAACTCCTGAGGGCGGGGCGTTAGTGACAGACGCAAAAGAATCACTGGATTCTATTCCGGCCTGATTGAGAACCGACAGATGGATAGCCGTGCCGTGACAGGGTGCGTTGAACATTTCCACTGAGAGAATGGGAGGTAGCCACTGACAACGGTGAAACCCTTGCATATGCTTGCCATGGAAAGGAGTAAGAAGGATTGGATGAAGACGGTAGGAAAGCAGAGAGACGGAAGGGATCAAGCATCTTCATATGCTTATCTGAAATTCCTACCAATGAATTACATAAGTACCTCTATCTTTATCTTTATGTTCTATTCATCATCTATACCCATTTGAGTCTGCCTGACTAAGATTTACAAGGTGACCATAGCTTGCTTCATACCAACAATCTCCGTGGGATCGACCCTTACTCGCGTAAGGTTTATTACTTGGACGACCCAGTGCACTTGCTGGTTAGTTGTGCGGAGTTGTGATAGAGAGTTGAGATTGCAATGAGCGTACCATGTTGATGGCGCCATTGATGATCACAATTTCGTGCACCAGTCGTCTCCCAACGAGTTGCAGAAAAGTGTGCTATTTTATTAATCAGATGTTTTCAAAAAGGTTTGAGTTGAGTAAACAGGGAATTAAATTGGAGAATTTGAATAATGTAAATAAAAGCCTTGACTGGGAGTTGATTAGTTGGAAGTCTCGCTATTGTTGGATTACTCTCTAGATTAATTGATAATTAGATGTTATCCTGTTTAGTTATCTCTTACTAGGTAAGGGAAAGTCAAACAAGTTGGGATGCTATGCCCATTCACAAGTTGCAACCCACTTAATTAAAAGGGATTGGTATTAGTGACTGGAGGGCAAGCCAACAATAACCCAATTACAATCTTTCTTTTAAGCCTTCCAACTCAATTGGTTCCTTTCAATCAACTCCCCATCAAGTTAGGGAACTACTCGCTCATTGTGAATGTAAAATTCATAATACATAAAAAGGAATTAAAGAAAGACATTATAAATAAAAATCAAAACAATCAAATAAAAATAAAAGTAATCCTTGTATTAAATAAATCCTAATAATATTCCAATGGTAAAATTAACAAAGCAAAGGACATGGAAGAGTAAAGCCAAGTAAAGAAAACGAACTAGAATGACGAAGTCTTGATGAGGTAATAACTCTTCTCAATATCCCAATGCAAAAAGTGGTAGAAAAATAAAATCCTAAAAACTATGAATGTGTAGAGAGAAAAACCTAGAGGAGGAGTAAAAACTAGATCTAAAACTGAAACTGTGTAGAATGAATGTTGTCTCTGGTTTCTGCATGTTCTCTGGCTCTAGTCTGCTGTTCTGGGCCGAGAACTGGGTCAAAATAGGGCCCAAAATTGCCCCCAGTGGAATCTGCAGATTCTGCAGATCGCGCACGTCATGCGATCGCGTCATCCATGCGGACGCGTCATTCGCGTTTTTTCCTGCCACGCGTTCGCGTCGTCCACGCCTCCGAGTCACTTGTGCTTTTCAATTCCGTGCGGTCGCGTGAGCCATGCGGCCGCGTCACTGCGATTTCTCCTCTTTCGCGCGAACGCGTGAGCCATGCGACCGCGTCACTTCTCACTGATTATCTCCTCAATTTCTTGTGTTCCTTCCATTTTTGCTAGCTTCCTTTCCAATCTCCAACTCATCCATGCCCTATAAAGCCTGAAACACTTAACACACAGATCACGGCATCGAATGGGATAAAGGAGAACTAAAATACATAATTAAAAAGTCTCTAGGAAGTAGTTTTCAACCATGTGATAATTTCAGGAAGGAAATATAAATGCATGCTAATTTAATGAATAAGTGGGTAAGGATCATGATAAAACCACACAATTAAACACAATATAAACCATAAAATAGTGGTTTATCAGCGCTGAACGCCCAAACTGGTGTTTAACACCAGCAGAGGGGCATCAAGTCAGAGGCGCGCTTCCCTTCTGGGCGTTTAACGCCCAATCCTGGCGTTGAACGCCAGCCTGCTCTCCGAGTTGCACACGTTTGGGCCTCCAATTGGATTTTAGCACTTCTTAGGCTTATCTTATTTTATCTTTGTAATTTTTATATTTAAAATAATATCTTTTAGGTGTAGAATTTATTATTAGATTAGTATTTATAGGAGAAGATCAATTAGGTTTAAGAGATCTTCTACCTTTCACACTTTTCAGAACCCTGTTTTCTCTATAAGTTATGAGCAACTAAACCTCTAGGTTAAGGTTGGAAGCTCTATTTATTTCTACAAATCAATATTATTACTCTTCTATTTTAATATATGTTTGATTCAATTCTAAGGTGTGCTCTCGTTCTTAATCTAATGAAACTGGGTGGAATGGAAGTATGACCCCTTTTTTTACATGAGTTATTGTGAGACTCAAAAGAGATATCAAGAACTATAGCTTGATAACACACCTCCTAGATGGCTAATCCACAACCTATTGGGGACATGGGAACATCTGTTCAGCCGGGATCTGGGGTGATTAAGGCCTTTGTGGTATAAACTAGTTTTCTGAACTACGCCCTCTAATTTGAATTTGATGACCACGGAAGTGGCGTTTGACGAGAATCGGAGGAGATTAAATTGCTAAGGAATTATGGTTTACTCACTTACAGTTTGCCATAGAATGAACCATTCATTGTTAAAGCAGTTAGCAAGTAGTTTTAATCCGGAAAGATAAACATCTCCGAGACCTTAACTATTTTCTTATATTGATTTTACACCAATCTTTTATTGCTTATCTTATTTATCTGTCTTATGTGTTTTCAACAACAACTCTCTTTACTGTTTGCCTTACTAAGCCCAGTAAGATAACTACTGCTTGCTCAATCCAACAATCCTCGTGGGATCGACCCTCACTCATCTGAGGTATTACTTGGATGACCCGGTGCACTTGCCGGTAAAGTTGTGTGAGTTCTAATTTCGCACACCAAGTTTTTGGTGCCGTTGCTGGGGATTGTTCGTGATTGACAACTATCGGTTGTCTTGTTGCTTAGATTAGGTATTTTTATTAGTTTTGATTATTTACTTTCTCTTTCAAGTTTCGATTTTTACTTTATTTTATTTTTCTCTATTTTCAAATTTTTTCTTATGTATTTTCTCTTATTTTCAGATTTTAAGATTGGTGTTCCGTTAATGATTTTTTTTGGTCTAATCAATTTTCTTTTTAATTTTTGAATCCTATCTTGTTTATTTTTCTTTATTTTTGATCTTTGTCTTATTTATCTTTTCCTTGATTTTCGAATTTTGTTTTAGTTATTTTCATTCATTTTCAAAAATTAAGTTTGGTTAATTATCTTTAGCATTTCCTCTGTCTTATTAATTTTGTTTTATTTATCTTTAGCATTTTCTCTGTCTTTTTGGATTTGAAAGTTTTGTTTTTTAAATCCTTTCTTTCTACTTTTAAAAAGTTTTTTTTAGTTAATTACTCACTTTATTTTATTTTATCTCTTTTTTTAGAATATTTCACCCGGAGTTCTCTATACCTTTACCTCGAGACTCCTATTTTTCTTTGTCTCTTGTTTGTGTATGCAGGAACAGGAAGAGTTCACTATGGACTCGAATGAGAGTGCATAACCCAAAAGAATTTTGGGATCTTATACAGCTCCCACTCCTGACTTCTATGGAAGGAGCATTAGTGTCCTCCTATTAGAGCAGACAATTTTGAGCTAAACCCACAATTGATCACTTTAGTGCAGCAAAACTGTCATTTTCATGAACACCCTTAGGAAGACCTCAATAAATTCATCTCTAACTTCCTGCAGATCTGTGACACTGTAAGGACTAATGGAGTAGATCCTGATGTTTATAGCTGCTGCTCTTTTCATTTGCTGTGAGAGATCAAACAAAGGACTGGTTGGATGTCCAACCCATGGAAAGCTTGAACACCTGGAGTAAGGTAGTCAACAAATAAGTATTTTCCCCCAAGGAGGTTGACTAAACTACAAAGGGATATTCAGACCTTTAGGCAGGAAGTGAGCGAGTCCCTCTACGATGCTTGGGAGAGGTAGAAGTCAATGCTCAGGAAATGCCCCATTGAGATGTTCACAAATTGGGTCAAGCTGGATATCTTCTATGACGGGCTCTCCGACATAGCCAAGACTCCCTGGATCATTCTGCAGGTGGTTCCATACACATGAAGAAGACACTTGAAGAAGCTGATGAGCTCATTGAGATGGTGGCTAACAATAGATATTTTTATTAATCTGAGAGGACTTTAGCAAAAAGGGAAGCTAAGGAGGAATCTACCACAGACACAATTCTAGCCTAGAATAAAGCAATGGCTCAACAGCTAAACCTTATGACATAACAGTTACAGAGCATGCAGAAATTCACAAAAAGGCAACAAAGCTTTGTGCAGGAGACCCGAGCCTTTCTCAAGAACCTGGAAAAATAATTGAGCCAGACAAACCAGAGAATGTCCGAGCAGATGAATGAGGAATGCCAGGCAATTAAGTTGAGGAGTGCTAAAACCTTGAACACTCATCCTCCAATATAGCACAGGATGAATAGGTGACACCAGAGAAGGAAGATGCAGTAACTCAGAACACCAATTCTGGCACTGAACTCCCAGGAGGGGCAGAATTGGCGTTCAACAGGGGAGGTAATAAAAGCTAATTCTAAATCCACCCCCTCTAGACACCCTGATAATCCTTTCTCAGTCACTCTGGAGAGTCATCCTGCACTACCTAAAGCCCCTGAGTACAAGGCCAAGTTATCATATCCTCAGAAACTCCATATGGCAGAAAAAGATAAACAATTCGCAAGGTTCTTAGACATCTTTAAGAAGCTTGAAATCAAAATCCCTTTTGCAGAAGCCCTTGAACAAATGCCTTCATATGAGAAATTCATGAAGGACATATTGAGCAACAAAAGAGACTGGAGAGAGGCAGAAATAATTATACTTACCAAGGAGTGCAGTGCAGTCATTCAGAAGAATCTAGCTGAGAAATTATAAGACCCTGGAAGTTTTGTGATCCCCTGCACCATTGGAGACACCTGCATAAAGACGGTCTTATGTGATCTTGGAGCAAGCATCAACCTAATGCCATTATCATTGATGAAGAAATTCCAGATTTAAGAAATCGAGCCTACCCGTAGTTGCCTCCAACTAGCTGACCGCTCAGTCAAATTTCCATTAGGATTGGTTGAAGACATGATTGTGAGGGTGGGACCCTCTACTTTTCCTGTAGACTTCGTGATACTGGATATGGTGGAAGACAAGAATGCATCTATAATTCTAGGAAGACCTTTCCTATCCATAGGAAGAACTATCATTGATGTCCAGAAGGTGGAAGTAACACTGAGGGCTGATAAAGATGAGTTCGTGCTAAACGTAGTCAATGTTATGCAATACCCTGATCATCCAGAAGAATGCATGAAGATATATGTGATAGAACCTCTGGTTGAAAAAGTATTCGAAGCTGAGAGGCTTGAAGAGGAACTGGATGCCAGTCTTGAGGACATACTGCCCAAATCGAATGAACCAGTACCTCAGAGAGAGATACTTAGTAGGCCTAGTATCGAGGAAGGACCCCCCTAAACTCAAACTAAAGTTATTACCTCCATCTTTAAAGTACATGTACTTGGGCGAAGGAAACACCTAACCAGTGATTATAAGCTCTTCCTTGAGGCAGCAAGAAGAAGAAGCATTGATTCAAGTACTCAAGAACCATAAAATAGCTCTTGGATGGACCATAAATGACCTAAAGGGGATCAGTCCAACCAAGTGTATGCACAAGATTCTACTATAAGACGATGCTAAATAAATTGTGCAATCACAGAGGCAGCTGAATTCAACCATAAAAGAGGTAGTCCAGAAGGATGTTACAAAACTTTAGGAGGCTGGGATCGTATATCCTATCTCAGATAGTCCCTGAGTAAGCCCAATGCAAGTGGTGCCCAAGAAGGGAGGAATGATAGTGATCCACAATGAAAAGAATAAGCTGATCCCTACAAGAACCATCACTAGATGGTGCATGTGCATCAACTATAGGAGGCTCAATAACGTCACAAGAAATGATTACATTTCCCTGCCATTCATAGATCAGATGCCGGAGAGACTAGCTGGCCATGTATTCTACTGCTTTCTGGATGGATACTCAGGTTACAATCAAATTACAGTAGATCCTAAGGGCCAAGAAAAGATGGTGTTTACATGTCCTTTTGGAGTATTAATAAACCACTATTTTATGATATATTTTAGACTGCATTGAGTGGGTTTTGTCAACTATTCTCACACTTATTAAGGTAAATTGCATGTTTTTAAGTTTCCTTCCTAATTTTGTGCTATGATTGAAAACATGCCTCCTAGGCCTTAAATTTGTTAATTTTTAATCCTCCTTTATTACCATTCGATGCCGTGATGCATTTGTTAAGTGTTTTCAGGTTTACAGGGCATGAATGGCTTAAAGGATGAAGATGAAGCATGTTAAAATGGAAGGAACACAAGAAATCAAAGGCTTGAGAAGCGAGGAGCGACACGCATGCATGGCTGACGCGTGCGTGTGACCAGGAGCGTCATTTAGTGATGCGTATGTGTGACTGACATGTACGCGTGGCTAGATGCGAGGTTCAGCGACGTGTACGTGTGGCTGATGCGTACGTGTGATAGAGCATCACGTGCTGCACTTAACAGAATACACTGAGGGCGATTTCTGGGCTGATTTGGACCCAGTTTCAAGCCCAAAAATGCAGACTAGAGCCAAGGATGGAGAAGAGACTGAGGACTTCACTTTCACTTTAGTTTTTTTTATTAGTTTTGAATTCTAGAGAGAGAAACACCTACTTTTCTCTAGGTTTTGATGTTCTTAGTTTTGCATTGAATGGGATTTTGAGAGAGCTGCTACTACCTTCAATTGGAGTAATTATCCTTATAGTTTTCTTCTCCAATAACTCAATTACTCTTTTCCATTTAATTGCTTTGAATTCATGTTCGGATCTTGTCATTTTTGAAAATTTATTAATGCATTGAAGTATTTTTATGTTTATTTTTATTGCTTGTTTGATCCTTGTTGATTATTGTTAGTGTAAATTTTAATTTAATTAATCTCTCATAATCATGTCTTTTATTTACTTCTATTATGTGTTTACGAAAATGGAATTCATTTTAATGGAGTAAAGCTCCCACTTGGTTGGGGGTTGAGTAATTTGAACCCCTTGAGTTGTTATACCCAAGTGTAATAATCTGTAATTGGAAATTGGTGGCTGACCCAATTCTCACCAACTCTAGTCCTTCCCCAGGGAGTGGCTAGGACTTGTGAGCTAGAGTTAGTGATGCTCACTTGACTTTTCTTCAATTGCTAGAGGATAACTAAGTGGGAGCAATGAACCTCTATTATTATATTTGGGAAAGACAACAAGGATAGAAACTCCAATTCTCTCCCCTAACCAAGGCCTTTATTTTAAATACATACCACCTCTTGTTATTCATTCATTGCTTTAATTTCTAGTTATTTATTTTTCCGTTCTCAACTTAAAAAATATTCAGAAAAATTCTGACCAATAATTTACATCTTGTGTCAACTCGTACGGAAATGACCCGGGATTCTGCTCCTGGTTATTTATTGTTAATTATGACACACATTCTAAATTGATAGTGTAAATTTTGTCGGTTAAGACTATGCTTGCAACGCTATTTTAGAAAATACTTTTAAGAAATTCTTAACCGGCATTTTTCCTCCCATCAATTTTTGGCATCGTTGCCGGGGGAGTTGCATATGTGTGCTAAGTTATTGGTTAGTGTAAATATATTTATATGTACATAATTGCATTTTTTTATTTGTGTGTTTTTTTATTTATTAGTAGTATTTATTATTTAATTTTCTTAGTATATTTTGTTGCCATGAACTCTATGTTTCTTTTATTGAATGACGTGTTCATTACCGGATCTGAGCCTAGCCGCATTTGATCCTGAAATTGAAAAAATTATTTCACAAATTAGGCGAGCTCGGCGTTGGTTAGCTTCTGAGTGTGGTGAAGGGGTTTCACCCAATTCACCAATCCTATCCGAGGTTGAGTTTGGAGCGTCATTTCAGGAAGAAACTAACTCTTCTCCTACTAAATCCATTGACATCTCTTCTGTTGATTTAGGTGCAGATACGATGGCAGCTCCTAGAAGGATCACTCTCAAGGAAGCGAGAGCTCCGGATTTTAGACTTCAACCATTTCAATTGCGTCATCTGAATTTGACTGCTGACTTTGAACTGAAGACTGCATTGATCAATCTACTTCCCAAATTCCATGGTTTACCCGCTCAAGAGCCGATCAAGTACATAGAGACTTTCAAACATCTTGTTCAACTACTAGGCGGCATGGTGCAGATGAATTTGCCGTTTGGTTTTATGCTTTCCCATTTTCTTTTGAGGGAAAGGCAAAGTAGTGGTTCTACACTCAACCTGAAGCTGTGGTTACTAACTGGGATTTGCTTAGAAGGGAATTCTTAGACAAGTTCTTTCCACCGGAGGTCACAGATAGATTGAGAAAGGAAATTTCTTGCGTCATTCAAGGTGAATAAGAGACTCTCTATGAGTATTGGAAACACTTTTGGAATCTCCTGGATTCGTGCCCCCATCACATGATTGACCAATTGGTGTTAATTAGCTACTTCTGCCAAGGCATGAAATCTCAAGATAAGATCCTCTTGGATGCTGCAAGTAATGGTTCTTTGACAAAGTACAAGACGGTGACTAAAACGTGGCAACTTATTACTGATCTAGCTAAGTCTACCCAACTTGCAAGGAAAAGGAATAATCAACCCAAGGATATTGCAGAAGTTTCTTCTAGCAGTGGGACCGCCGCTCTCAACAAGACTTTGGGAGAGATGACCAATATACTCAAACAGCTCTAGCTCAATCAACAACAACCTTTGCGTCCTCCACAACAACAATGTCAACACTTAGTCCTTCAGAGAGTATGTGGAATTTGTACTTGCTATTCTCACTATACCGATGAGTGTCCATAACTCCAAGAGGACAACACCTTGGCGGCTACCAATGCTTATTACAACCATCCGAATCAAGGGTACTATCAACAACACGGTAACTATAATCAAGGTGGTAACTACAATCAAGGTTGGAAAGACAATTCCAACCAAGGATGGAGGGGCAACTACAACCAAGGAGGCAGAGACAATGGTGGAAACCAAAGGTGAATTAACAACTACCAACAAAACCAATATCAACAAAACCCTCCATACCAATAGCAAAACCAAGGACAAAGATACCAACCACCTCACCAAATGGAAGCTCAAGCACCTCAACTCAACAAACCACAAGGCCCCCAAATTACCTACCCTCATTCTTCCTCTAATGATGAGATGCTTCGCTCTCTTATACAAGGACAAAAAGAGCATCAAGCCACAGTTGCCTCTAGCATCACTGGTCTTACCTCTACCATCCAAGCTTTTCTATCCCATATGAACCCACCCTCTACCTCCAAAACTCAACCTTCAAGCTCTTGTGCACTCCCTTCTCAATCTTTAACCAACCCCAAGAGTGGAATCAATGTCATCACTTTGAGGTCTGGCACTATATTGCAAGAGAGGAGTCCAGAGTAGCCAATTTCAAGACAAGCCACTCAGGACGAAGATGTTGTAGAAGTAGAAGATATGGAAGATGAGGATGAGGTACAACAGGAGGTTAAAGAAGAAGTTGCTCAACTAAGGAATGAAGTTTCTAAGGAAGACAATATTTTGAAAGAAGCCATTCCCATTCCTTTTCCATACCTTACAAGGAGGACTAAAAAGCAAGTGGAGCTAGATCCCAAGATGGTGGAGATCTTCAAAAAGGTTGAGGCAACTATTCCCCTTTTTTGATGCTATTTGCAAGGTTCCTAAGTATGCTAAGTTTTTAAAGGATTTGTGCATGAATAAGGAAAAGATCCATGATTTAGAAACTATTCCTTTGGGTAGCTCAATTTCAGCTCTTTTGGGTGCTATACCGGAGAAATATGGTGATCCCGGTCCTTGTATGGTTACTTGCACTATAGGGGGTGCACAGTTTATTGACTGCATGTGTGATTTAGGTGCATGTGTTAGCATTATGCCATTATATGTATATGATGCTTCGAGGCTTCCACCATTGAAAAGGTCAGCAGCCCATTTTGTTTTGGCAGATAAGAGCATAATCTCAGTGGTTGGCATTGTGGAAGTCGTCTTGGTGAGCATTAAGGGGTTGATTTTTCCTATTGATTTCTACATTCTTAAGATGCTCCCTAATGACTCAGGAAGACCATCATCCATCTTGCTTGGGAGGCCGTTCTTGAAGACTTCTCGGTTTAAATTGGATGCCTTCTCGGGTACCTATTCCTTTGAGATAGATGGAAGAGCAGTGAGTTTCAACCTTGATAAAGCTATGAAGCATCCACCGGAAGACCACTCTATCTTCCAGTGTGATATTATTGATGAGACTGTGGCTGAAGTTCACCAAGAGGCAGTTGATGAGAAGAACATGGTTCAAGGTGCAAGTGTGGGGAAGACCCTGAGTATACTGAAGACACCTTGCCACTTCCAGTGGTTCCGAATGTTCAAGTGCGAACCTATGAGCCGAACATGGAGTTGAAGTACCTTCCACTTCACCTCAAGTATGGTTATCTTGAAGACAATCAAAACCTCCCGGTGATTATTGCAAAGGAGCTTACTTCGCAACAAGAGGAGCGTCTGGTTAATGTACTGCGAATCAACAAGAAAGCTATTGGGTGGAGTTTGGTGTTCATAGTAGGTATAAGCCCTTAAATTTGTGAGTACCACATCTTTCTAGAGGAGGGAGCCAAGCCCATCCGTCAACCTCAAAGGCGGTTGAACCCCACAATTCTGGAAGTTGTGAAGAAGGAAGTGACCCGACTACTTGAAGCTGATATTATCTATCTAATCTCGGATAGTGATGGGTTAGTCTAGTACAAGTGGTTCCAAAGAAGTCCGGCGTCACAATAGTGAAGAATGATAATGGGGAACTCATGGCTACAAGGGTATAGAATTCCTAGAGAGTGTGCATCGACTACAGGCGCTTGAACTTGGCCACTCGCAAGGATCACGATCCACTACCTTTCATCGATCAAATGCTTGATCGCCTGTCAGGTAAATCACACTATTGTTTTTTTAGATGGTTATACTGGTTATTTTCAGATCCATATTGCTCTAGAAGATCAGGAGAAAATAACTTTTACATGCTCCTTTGGAACGTATGCATATAAAAGAATGCCTTTTGACTTATGTAATGCACCAGCTACATTTTAAAGGTGTATGATGAGTATCTTCTCAGATCTTCTCGAGCATTATATGGAAGTCTTTATGGATAACTTTAGTGTGTATGGTGATTCCTTTGACCTTTGTTTGGACAATCTTGCTAGAGTATTAGAAAGATGTGCTAGTTCAAACCTCATGCTTAATTTTGAAAAATGTCATTTTATGGTAAAGCAAGGTATTGTTCTAGGCCATGTTATTTCTAATACTGGTATATCTGTTGATCCTGCAAAGGTTGATGTTATTTCTGCTTTACCTTACCCCTCATCTATGAGGGAAGTTAATTCTTTTCTTAGTCATGCAGGCTTTTATCGGCGTTTTATCAGGGACTTCAGTAAGGTTGCACTACCCCTTTCCCGTCTGCTGTAGAAAGACGTAGAGTTTGACCTGAGTGAAGACTTCATGGAAGCATTTGACAAGCTGAAGATCACCTTGACCCAAGCTCCTATTGTGAGAGGCGATGACTGGAGTAGGCCATTCGAAATTATGTGTGACGCATCTAATTATGCAGTAGGAGCGGCACTGGCTCAGCGCGAAGGTAAGGATCCTTATATTATTGCTTATGCTTCTAAAACTTTAGATGGTGCTCAGTCTAATTATACTACCACTGAAAATGAACTTTTAGCCATTATTTTTGCTTTAGATAAATTTCGGGCTTATTTAATTAGAACCAAAGTGGTAGTATATTCAGACCATGTGGCTTTGAAATACTTGTCAGCTAAGAAAGAGTCCAAACCAAGGTTAATCCGTTGGATATTATTATTGCAAGAGATTGATTTAGAGATCAAAGATAGGAGTGGTTCCCAAAATTTGGTGGCGGATCACTTGATTTGCCTAGAACATATTAAAAGTGACTCCACTCCTATCAATGATGCATTTTCACTTGATAGCTTGCAAGAAATATCTGAGGTGGTTCCTTGGTATGCACCCATAGCTAATTATTTGGTTAGTCATACCTTTCCTCCAAATTTTTCTAAGCATCAAAAGGACAAGGTTAAGAGCAGGTCCAAATATTACATATGGGATGACCCATATTTGTGGAGATGTGGTGCTGACCAAATAATTAGAAGGTGTGCTCCACAATCTGAAATCCAGTCAATTTTAGAGACATGCCACTCTTCTGAGAGTGGTGGACACTTTGGTCCTCAAAGAACTGTAAGAAAGATTTTAGACTGCGGATTTTGGTGGCCCACACTTTTTAAGGATGCTAAAGTTTTCTGTGACTCTTGGCACCAATGCCAGAGGTTTAGAAACATATTCAAGAGGGATGAGATGCCCCAACAACTCATGTTATTTTGTGAAATTTTTTATGTTTGGGGTATTGAATTCATGGGTCCATTTCCAAACTCGAATGGTTTCTTATACATTCTGTTAGCCGTTGATTATGTTTCTAAATGGGTGGAAGCAATTCCTACCCGTACTGATGATGCTAACATCGTTGTTTCTTTTCTTAGGAATAATATTATCTGTCACTTTGGATCACCATGAGAAATCGTGAGTGATCAAGGCTCTCATTTTTGTAACAGAAGAATGACAAGTTTGTTGAAGAAACATGGCATCATTCACAAGGTGGCGACGGCTTACCATCCCCAAACAAATGGCCAAGCCGAGGTGTCTAATAAAAAGATCAAGCGCATACTCGAGAAGATTGTTAAACCTCATAGAAGGGACTAGAGCTCTAGGCTTGGAGATGCGTTATGGGCTTATCGGACAGCTTACAAGACACCCATTGGCATGAGTCCATTCCGCCTAGTCTACGGAAAGGCTTGTTACCTTCCGGTAGAGGTGGAACACAAAGTTTAGTGGGTTGTTGATAAACCATTATTTTATGATTTATATTGTGTTTAATTGAGTGGTTTTATCAAGTCTTTACCTACTTATTAATATGATTAGCATGATATTACAATTCCTTTCCAAAGTTGTTCTATGGTTGAAAACTTGCTTCCTAGAGATCTTTTTATTGTGTATTTTAATTCTCTTTTATACCATTCGATGCCGTGATCAGTGTGTTAAGTGTTTCAGGTTTCATAGGACAGGAATGGCTTAGAGAATAGAGAGGAAGCTTGCAAAAATGGAAGGAACACAAGAAATTAAGGAGATGACCAGCGAATACAGACGCGGACGCATGGCTCACGCGACCGTGCGAAATGGAGAAATCGCAGTGACGAGTTCGTGTGCCTGACGCGAACGCGTGGATTGAAATCTGCACGGATGACGCGAACGCGTGGACAACGCGTACGCGTGGCGAGGAAAAAGGCTAAATGACGTGATCTGTAGAATTTACAGAAATCGCTGGGGCAATTTCGGGCTGTGCTGTGACCCAGTTTTCGGCCGAGAAACACAGACTAAAGCCGGGGAACGTGCAGAGACTGGAGGGAGATTCTCATTAGGATAGTTTTTAGTTTTTAGATCGGATTTTACTCCTCCTCTAGTTTTTCTCTCTACACATTCATAGTTCTTAGAATTTTATTTACTTTTGGATTTGGATATTGGGAAGAGTTGTTACATCCGCCAAGACTTCGTCATTCTAGTTTGTTTTCTTACTTTTCACTTACTCTTTCATATCCTTAATTTGTCTAGAGTTACAATTGGATTATTTTTAGAGTTTATTAATACAAGAACTATTTTTATTTTTAATTGATCCTTTTTATTATTGTTTATCATGTCTTTCTTTATTTTCCCTTTTAATTTTGTGAAGTCTACATTCATGATAATAGAGTAGTTCCCCAACTTGATTGGGAGTTGATTAAAAGGAGAACCTTGAGTTGGAATACTCAAGAGTCAAATTGTAATTGGGTTTATTATTGGTTGACTCTCTAGTCACTAACGCTAATCATTTCCAAGGGAGAGGATTAGAATTTGTGAATAGAAGTTGACTCTCAACTTACTTGTCTTTCCTTTATTCAGTAAAGGATAACTAAGTGGAAACAACTATCAATTATCTATTGATTTTAAGAAAAATCCAACAAGGATAGAACTTCCAATTAATCTTCTCCCGGTCAAGATCTTTATTTAAATTACATAATTTCTCTTATTTATTTTCCTATTTCTCGAACTCAAAATTTCTTGGAAAACCTCTGACCAATAAGCTGCACCCTTTTATCAACTCGTTGGGAGACGACCTGGGATTCATACTTCCAGTATTTTTATTCTAATTTTGTGACAACCCTTTTAAATTGATAAGCGGATTTTCACTGGTTAAGAACTGTACTTGCAACATATTTATTCCATTAAATTCTTAATCGGTAAATTTCTGCGTCCGTCAATTTTGGCGCCGTTGCCGGGGAGTTGCAATAGTGTGATAATTTGTTGGTTGGAATTTATTTATTTTCATTTTATTTTATTTTGTTTTATTGCCATGAGCCGTATGTTTCTTTCGTTGAATGACGCATTCACTGCCTGATCCGAGCTTAGCTGCTTTTGATCCTAAAATTGAAAGAACTCTTTCACGTATTAGGCGAGCTCGACGTCGGTTAGCCTCTGAGGGTGGTGAAGTGATTATTATCGATTCACCAATCTCATCCGAGGGCAAATCTGAACCGCCATCTGAGAGCGAAACAAGCTCATTTACTACTGATTCAGTTGATTCACGCGCAGGTAACATGGTAGCACCTAGGAGGATTACTCTCCAGGAAGTTGGAGTGCCAGATTTTACACTACAGCCATATCGAGTGCATCACCCAACTCTGGCTGCTGATTTTGAACTGAAAATTGCACTAATCCACTTGTTGCCCAAGTTTTATGGCTTACCTGCTCAAGAGCCTATTAACCACCTTAGGGATTTCCAGACAGCCTGTTCTACTGTTAGGCGTCATAGTGCGGATAAAACTTCTATTCTGTTAACCACCTTCCTGTTTTCTCTTGAGGAAAAGGCGAGGGAATGGTACTACACCCAACCTGAAGCGACTGTTACTAACTGGGATACGCTTATAAGAGAATTTTTGGAAAAATACTTTCCAGCTGAAGTTACTGATAGATTGAGAAAAGAAATTTCTTTGATTATTCAAGGCGAATCCGAGACTCTCTACGAATATTGAGAGCGCTTCAACAATCTCCTGGATGCATGCCCCTATCACATGATTAGCAAGATGGTGTTGATCAGCTACTTCACACAAGGCATGAAGCCTCAGGATAAGACCACATTGGAAGGTGCTAGTAATGGTTCTATGAAAAAGTACAAGACCGAAGATGAAGCATGGCAATTGATCAGTGACTTAGTTGAATCCACTAGGAATCACAAGCATAAGCACAGCCACTCAAAAACTGTTGCTGAGGTTTCCTCTAGCAAAGAGACTACTGCTCTGACCCAGAGTATATGTGAAATGAGCAACCTACTGAAACAGATGCAGTTGAATCAACAACAAGCACAACAATCTCATCCTCTCCCGCAACAACAAAGTCAACAGTTAGTTCCACAAAGAGTGTGCGGGATCTGTGCTGATTATAATCATTATACTGATGAATGTCCGCAGCTCCAACAGGAAGACAACACTGTGGCAGCCACTCACAACATCTATGACCGCCCAAATCAAGGATACAATCAAGGTGGCAACTGTAACCATGGATGGCAGGACAATTCCAACCAAGGTTGGAGAGATAATTCTAACCATGGTTGGAGGGACAACTATAACAGAGGAGGCAGGGATAACAACGGAAACCAGAGGTGGAATACAATAACAACAATAGACAGTAGAATCAGAACCAACCTTACAGAACACCTCACCTAAGACAGCCTCAAGGACCCCAGCACAACCAACCACAAGCTCCTCAGATCACTTATTCTAATTCTTCATCAAATGACGAAATGCTCCGTTCTCTAACACAAGGACAACAAGACATGCATACGCATCTGAATTCTACTTTAAATGGTATGACTGTGACTTTACATGCTCTCGTCTCCCGGTTAGATTTCTCGCCTAGTTCTACCAATCAACCTTCAAGCTCCAGTTGAATTCCCTCTCAACCCCTACCTAATCCCAAGGGTGGCATCAATGCCATCACTTTGAGGTCAGAAACCACATTGCAGGAGAGGAACTAGGAGGAGCCAAGCTCAACAGTACACGTCCCAGCTGAGGATGTGGTGGAAGTGGAAGATGTTGAAGAGGAAGAGGACGTACAGAATATAGTTGAAGAAGAAGTAGCTCAACCACAGAATGAAACACCAAAGGATGCAGAAGCTGCAAGCAATGCCCTCCATATTCCCTTCCTACAACTTGCAAGGAAGCCCATAAAGCAGATGGAACTTGATCCCAAAATGGTAGAAATATTAAAAAAGGTTGAGGTAACTGTCCCCTTTTTGATGTTATTCAGCAGGTACCTAAATATGCAAAGTTTTTAAAAGATTTGTGCATACATAAAGATAAAATTAATGAATTAGAAACTATTCCCTTAGGTAGTTCTATATCTGCTTTAATGGGAGGTATACCTGAAAAATGTGGTGATCCAGGTCCATGTATGGTTAACTGTACCATTGGAGGTGTGATATTTTCTGACTGTATGTGTGATTTAGGAGCATGTGTTAGTATAATGCCTTTGTCTACATATGATACTTTGAGGCTCCCTCCCTTAAAAAGGTCGGCAGCTCATTTTGTGTTAGCAGATAAAAGCATTATTACAGTGGCTAGAATTGCTGAAGATGTATTGGTGAGCATTAAGGGGCTCACGTTTCCCATTGACTTCTATATCTTGGAGATGCCCCAAAATTACTCGGGAAAGCCATCATCCATCCTACTTGGAAGACCATTTTTAAAGACTTTGAAGTTTAAGCTGGATGCCTTTTCCGGAACCTATTCCTTTGAAATAGACGGCTGAGCATTGAGCTTCAATCTGAATGAAGCTATGAAGCATCCTCCAGAAGATCATTTCGTATTTAAGTGCGACATTATTGATGAAATTGTCACTGTAGTTCACCCGGAGGAAATAGAAGAGAAGCACATGGAGCAAGGTCCAAGTGTGGGGACATCCTCTGAACAAAATGAGGATGCCTTGCCATTATCATTAGCTCCAGAAGGTCCGGAGGCTAGCCATGAACAGAAATTGGAATTAAAGCCCCTTCCATCACACCTCAAGTATGCTTACCTTGAGGATAAATAGAAGTTCTCAGTTATCATTGCAAGGGAGCTCACTTTCCAACAGGAAGAACAATTGCTTAGTGTGTTGAGGAAGCATAAGAAAGCAATTGGATGGAACTTGGCGGATATAGTAGGCATCAGCCCTTAAGTTTGTGAACATAGAATATTCTTAGAAGAAGGAGCAAAGCCTGTCCGTCAGCCTCAAAGAAGATTGAATCCGACCATCTTAGAAGTTGTCAAGAAAGAAGTAACCAGACTACTTGAAACAGATATCATTTACCCCATTTCAGATAGCGAATGGGTCAGTCTAGTACAAGTGGTGCCTAAGAAGTCTGGAGTCACAACAGTGAAGAATGAGCATGGAGAGCTTCTGACAACTAGAGTGCAGAATTCATGGAGAGTTTGCATTGACTATAGGCGTCTGAACCAAGCGACTCGCAAGGATCACTACCCCTTGCCATTTGTTGATCAAATGCTTGATCGCCTGTCAGGTAAATCTCATTATTGCTTTTTAGATGGTTATACAGGTTATTTTCAAATCCATATAGCTCCTGAAGATCAGGAAAATACTACTTTTATATGTCCTTTTGGAACTTATGCTTATAGGAGAATGCCCTTTGGCTTATGCAATGCACCAGCTACTTTCCAAAGGTGTATGATGAGTCTTTTCTCTGATCTCATAGAAAATTGTAAGGAAGTTTTTATGGATGACTTTAGCATATATGGTGATTCATTTATCCTTTGCATGGATAGTTTATCTAGAGTATTAGACAGGTGTGTTAGTTCAAACATTGTTTTAAATTTTGAAAAATGTCACTTTATGGTCAAATAAGGTATTATTCTAGGACACGTTGTTTCTAATACTGGTATCTCCGTAGATGCAGCAAAGGTAGATGTTATTTCTAGTTTACCTTACCCCTCCTCCGTGAGGGAAGTTCGTTCGTTCCTTGGCCACGCATGTTTTTACAGGAGATTTATTAAGGACTTCAGTAAGGTAGCATTGCCTTTATCCAGACTACTACAGAAGGATATTGAGTTCGAGTTCAGTGAGGATTGCATAGAAGCATTTGATAAGCTAAAGATCACCCTGACTCAAGCTCCAATTGTGAGAGGACCAGACTGGAGCCAGCCATTTGAAATTATGTGTGATGCTTCCAACCATGCAGTAGGAGCGGCACTGGCTCAACGCGAAGGTAAGGATCCTTTTGTAATTGCTTGTGCGTCTAAGACTTTGGATGCTGCTCAATCTAATTACACTACTACTGAAAAAGAGCTTCTTGCTATTGTTTTTGTTCTGGATAAATTCTGAGCCTATTTACTTGGTACTAAGGTAGTAGTGTACGCAGACCATGCAGCTCTAAAATATTTATTAGCTAAAAAGGAGTCCAAACCAAGGCTAACTAGAGCACATTAAGGATGACTCCGCTCCTATCAACGATACTTTTCCATTTGATAGCTTACAGGCAGTATCTGAAGTAGTTCCTTGGTATGCACCTGTAGCCAATTATCTAGTTAGTCACACTTTTTCTCAAAATTTTTCTAAGCATCAAAGAGACAAGCTGAAAAGTGAGTCCAAATATTATATATGTGATGATCCATATTTCTGGAGGTGTGGTGCTGACCAGGTAATTAGATGGTGTGTGCCTCAATCAGAATCCCAGTCCATTTTCGAGGCTTGCCACTCATCTGAGAGTGGAGGACATTTTGGCACTCAAAGAACAGCTAGAAATATTTTGGACTGCGGATTCTGGTGGCCTACTCTTTTTAAGGACGCTGCTGAATTTTGTAAATCTTGTTCCCCTTGCCAAAGGTTTGGTAATATATCCAAGAGGGATGGGATGCCTCAACAGATTATGCTTTTCTGTGAAATTTTGATGTTTGGGGCATCGACTTCATGGGTCCATTTTCAAATTCTAATGGTCACCTTTATATACTGTTAGCTGTAGATTACGTTTCTAAATGGGTGGAAGAAATTCCTACCCGTACTGATGATGCTAACACTGTTGTTTCCTTTGTGAGAAACCATATTATTTGTCGCTTTGGATCACCACGAGCAATCGTGAGTGATTAAGGCACTCACTTTTGTAACAGGAGACTAACAGAATTATTGAAGAAGCATGGGATAGTTCATAAAATAGCAACAGCCTACCATCCCCAAACTAATGGGCAAGCCGAGGTGTCTAACAGAGAGATAAAGCATATATTACAGAAGATAGTCAAGCCTCATAGAAAGGACTGGAGCACCAGGCTTTAAGATGCGCTTTGGGCATATCGAACAGCATATAAGACACCAATCGGGATGAGTCCCTTCCGCTTAGTTTATGGAAAGGCCTGTCACCTCCCAGTTGAGGTAGAGCATAAAGCCTTCTGGGCGATAAAAGAATGCAATGTGAAATTTGAGAAAAAGCCGGAGCTGAAAGGAAGTTGCAACTGCAAGAATTAGAAAACCTTCACCTAGAAGCTTATGAGAACTCTAGGCTGTACAAAGAGAAGGTGAAGGCTGTGCATGATAAGCACATCAAGAGGAAAGAGTTCCAACCTGGGGACTTAGTCCTCCTTTATAACTCCAGATTAAGGCTCATGCTAGGAAAGTTGAGATCAAGATGGGACGGTCCCTATCGAGTAGAGAAGGCTGAGCCATATGGAGTCTTTCACTTGAGTCATCCTTCAAGCTCTGAATTCCTCAAGGTCAATGGACATCGCCTAAAGCTATATCATGGTGAGAAGATGCAGAAGAACAAGGAGCTAGAGATCTTCCTCTTGGAGGATCCACCAACAGCAGGAGACTGAGCTAGTGGAGTGTCCAACTTAAGGACGTTAAAGCAAAGTGCTGGGTTGGAGACAACCCACCATGGTATGATCGTTCTTTTCCCTCTCCTTAGTTTTCTTTTTCAATAACTCTTTGATAAACCACTATTTTATGATTCATATTGTGTTTAATTGTGTGGTTTTATCAAGTCTTTGCCCACTTATTCATATGATTTGCATGTATTTACAATTCCTTCCTAAAAATATCCTATCATTAAAAACTTGCTTCCTAAGATCTTTTAGTTATATATTTTTATCTTCCTTTGTACCATTCGATGCCATGATCTGTGTGTTAAGTGTTTCAGACTTCATAGGGTAGGAATGGCATAAGGAATGAAGAAGAAGCGTGCAAAAAATGGAAGGAACACAAAGAATTGAGGAGATGACCAGCAAGAAGTCACGCGGTCGCATGGCTGGCGCGACCGCGCGAAATGGAAGAAGTTACAGGGACGCGCTCACGTGCCTGACGCAACTGCGCGGATTGGAAGCTGCACGACGACGTGAATGCGTGGACGACGCACACAAGTGGTACGAGAAACGCCGAGTGACGCGATCGCGTGGACGAGCGGCCGCGTGACGTGCACGATCTATAGAATTACAAAAGCCACTGGCAAAGTTTCTGGGCCGCATTTCAACCTAGTTTTCGGCCCAGAAACACATATTAGTACCAGGGAACATGCAGAGACAAGGAACAACATTCATTCCGCATAATTTTTAGTTTTTAGATCTGAATTTACTCTCTCCTAGGTTTTCTCTTTTTAACATTCATAAATTAGGATTTGAAGACTTTTGGCTTTAGCTTTCGAGAAGAGTCTACCTCCGGTACTAGTCATTATAGCTTGTTATTTATTTTTCATTTACTCTTCCATATTCTTAATTTTTCTAGAAGTTGACATTGAATTACTTTTAGAATTTATTAATACAAGAACTATTTTTATTTTTAATTGATTCCTTTGATTATTATTTATCATGTCTTGCAATATTTCATTTTCTTATTTTATGGATTTTACAAACATAATGAGCGAGTAGTTCCATAACTTGATTGGGAGATGATTGAAAGGAAACCTTGAGTTGGATTACTCAAGAGAAAAATTGTAATTGAGTTTATTGTTGGATCACGCTCCAGTCATTGACACTAGTCCTTCTCAAGGGAGAGGACTATGACTTGTGACAAGAAATAGCTTTCCAACTTGCTTAACTTTCCTCTACCTAGTAAGGGATAACTAAGTAGAGCAACCTTCAATTATTAATTAATCTTGAGAGTACTTCAACAAGAATAAGGCTTCCAACTAATCTACTCCCAGTCAAGGCTTTTATTTAAATTATCTAAATTCTCTGATTTAATTTCGTGTTTATCAACTGATGAGCGGATAATTTATACGCTTTTTGGCATTGTTTTTAGTATGTTTTTAGTATCTTTTAGTTAGTTTTTAGTATATTTTTATTAGTTTTTAGTTAAAATTCACTTTTCTGGACTTTACTATGAGTTTGTGTGTTTTTCTGTGATTTCAGGTATTTTCTGACTGAAATTGAGGGTCCTGAGCAAAAATCTGATCCAGAGACTGAAAAGGACTGCAGATGCTGTTGGATTCTGACCTCCCTGCACTCGAAGTGGATTTTCTGGAGCTACAGAAGCCCAATTGGCGCGCTCTCAACGGCATTGGAAAGTAGACATCCTGGGCTTTCCAGCAATATATAATAGTCCATACTTTGCCCAAGATTTGAAGGCCCAAACCGGCGCTCAAAGTCACCTACAGAAATTCCAGCGTTAAACGCCGGAACTGGCATAAAACTTGGAGTTAAACGCCCAAACTGGCATGAAAGCTGGCGTTTAACTCCAGAAAACGTCTCTACACATAAAAGCTTCAATGCTCAGCCCAAGCACACACCAAGTGGGCCCGGAAGTGGATTTTTCTGTCATTTACTCATTTCTGTAAACCTTAGGATACTAGTTTACTACTTATAGGACCTTTTTACATTGTAATCGGACCTTATGACCTCATAACATTTTGTACACGTTTCTTTCCACAGTATGAGTCTCTAAACCCCATGGTTGGGGGTGAGGAGCTCTGCTGTGTCTTGATGGATTAATGCAATTACTACTGTTTCTTATTCAATCATGCTTGCTTCCATTCTAAGATAACACTTGTTCTTAATCCGGATGAATGTGATGATCCGTGACAATCATCATCATTCTCAACTATGAACATGTGCCTGACAACCACCTCTGTTCTATCTTAGATTGAGTAGTTATCTCTTGGGTTCTTTAATCGGAATCTTCGTGGTATAGGCTGGACCTGATGGCAGCATTCAAGAGAATCCGGAAGGTCTAAACCTTGTCTGTGGTATTCTGAGTAGGATTCAATGATTGAATGACTGTGACGTGCTTCAAATCTGTAACCTACTGGGCGTTAGTGACAGACGCAAAAGAGGGATTCTATTCCGGTAGGGGAGGGAACCAAACCGGTGATTGGCAGTACTGTGACAGAGTGCGTGCATTAGCTTTCACTGCGCGGATGGGAGGTAGCCATTGACAACGGTGAGACCCTACACGAGCTTGCCATGGAAGGAGACTTGCGTGTTTGATGAAGAAGACAGTGGGAAAGCAGAGATTCAGAAGACGGAGCATCTCCAAAACCTCAACCTATTCTCCATTACTACAATACAAGTAACCATTTCATGTTCTTTGCTTTTCACAATCAATCCTGATAATTTCTGATCTCCTGACTAAGATTTACAAGATAACCATAGCTTGCTTCAAGCCGACAATCTCCGTGGGATCGACCCTTGCTCACGCAAGGTATTACTTGGACGACCCAGTGCACTTGCTGGTTAGTTGTGCGGAGTTGCAAAAGTGTTATTGCAATTTCGTGCACCAAGTTTTTGGCGCCGTTGCCGGGGATTGTTCGAGTTTGGACAACTGACGGCTTATCTTGTTGCTTAGATTAGGACTGTTTGTTTTTGTTGGTTTAGAGTCTTTTATTTGAGTCTAGTTTCATATTCTAAGTTTGGTGTCAATTGCATGCTTTTATTTTTTCTTTTAAAGTTTTCGTTTTTGCATGTTCTTAATCCCTTTTTGATTCATAAAAATTTTAAGTTTGGTGTCTTCTTTGTGTTTTCCTTTAAGTTTTCGAAAGTTTGTGTTTGATTTTCTAAAAATTTTAAGTTTGGTGTCTTTTGTGCTTTTATTCACTTAAAAATTTTTCAAAAATTTGTTCTTGGTGTTCATCTTGATCTTCAAAGTGTTCTTGGTGTTCATCTTGACATTCAAAGTTTTCTTGTTTGTTATCTTTGCTTTGATCTAAAATTTCTAAGTTTAGTGTCATTCTGTTGTTCTTCTCTTTCCTCATTAAAATTTAAAAATAAAAAAATATATCCTTGCCTTGTTTTAATCATAATTTTCGAAATTTTGCATTAAATTAGTCAAAGATTTTCAAAATCATATCTTTTCAATCATTTTTATTTGCAACCATATCTTCTCAATCATATCTTTTCTCAAAATAATTATCAATCATATCTCTCTAATTAACTAATTGATTCAGTTCTCAATTTGCTTTGATCTTATTTTTCTTTTTGATTTTCGAATTTTTTGTTTTATTTTCCTTTTGTTTTATTTTATTTTTATTTTTTCGGTTAATTAATTAAAAAAAAATTTATCTCTTTGCAATCATTATCATTTCCCTTTTGTCCATTATGGACTCAAGTGGAATTGAGCAGTCCAAAAGGACTCTGGGGTCATATGCTAACCCCATTACAACTGCATATGGGAGTAGCATCTGTATACCTCCCATTAAAGCAAGCAGATTTGAGCTAAATCCTCAACTCATTATCATAGTGCAGCAAAATTGCCAGTATTCCGGTCTTCCACAGGAAGAACCTACTGAGTTTCTGGCACAATTCTTACAAATTGCTGACACAGTACGTGATAAAGAGGTAGATCAGGATGTCTACAGACTACTACTGTTTCCATTTGCTGTAAAAGATCAAGCTAAGAGGTGGTTAAATAACCAACCTACAGCAAGCATAAAGACATGGAAACAGTTATCAGACAAATTCCTGAATCACTTTTACCCTCCAAAAAGGATGACACAGCTAAGGCTGGACATCCAAGGCTTTAAACAAGAGGATAATGAATCCCTTTATAATGCCTGGGAGAGGTATAGAGGTATGCTAAGAAATGCCCCTCTGAAATGTTTTCAGAGTGGGTACAGTTGGACATCTTCTACTATGGGCTTACAGAAAAAGCTCAGATGTCTTTGGACCACTCAGCTGGTGGGTCTATACATATAAGGAAGACGACTGAAGAGGCTCAAGAGCTTATAGATACTGTTGCTAGAAATCAATATTTGTACTCTAGCAATGAGTTCTCTACAAAAGAAGAAGTTATGGCAGTAGCCACTGATCCTAACCCTCAAGAACAGATGGTTGAGCTTAATCAGCAATTGCAACTGATGACAAAACAGTTAGCTGAATTTAAAGAAATGCTCCAAGAAACTAAAATTGCTAACAAGAATATGGAAGCACAATTGAATCAGACAAGGCAGCAACTATCTAAACAGATAACAGAAGAATGCCAAGCGGTTCAACTGAGGAGTGGGAAGACATTGAACAACATTGCTCAAAGTGGCAAAAAGCCAAATAAGGAACAATTGACAGAGGATAGCCAAACCACTATCCAAAATCCCTCTGAGGACAGTAAGAGCCCAGAGAGGAATGCTATTGGCGTTCAAACGCCAGAAAGGGAGGGAAAGCTGGCGTTAAACGCCCAGTCCCTGCCCAGTTCTGGCGTTCAAACGCCAGAAAAGGGGGAAAAGTTGGCGTTAAACGCCCAATTTCCACCCAATCCTGGCATTCAAACGAAAAGGGGATTCAGACACCTGAGAGTGCTGATAGTAACCCCTCTAAAAAGGCTTCTCCAACCACTTCTGTAAGGAATAAACCTGCAGCAACTAAGGTTGAAGAATATAAAGCCAAGATGCCTTATCCTCAGAAACTCCGCCAAGCAGAGCAGGATAAGCAATTTGCCCGCTTTGCAGACTACCTAAGGACTCTTGAAATAAAGATTCCGTTTGCAGAGGCACTTGAGCAAATACCTTCTTATGCTAAGTTCATGAAAGAGATCTTAAGTCATAAGAAGGATTGGAGAGAAACTGAAAAAGTATTTCTCACTGAAGAATGCAGTGCAGTCATTCTGAAAAGCTTACCAGAAAAGCTTCAAGATCCTGGAAGCTTTATGATACCATGCACATTAGAAGGTGCTTGCACCAAGACAGCTTTATGTGATCTTGGAGCAAGCATCAATCTAATACCTGCATCCACTATCAGAAAGCTTGGGTTGGCGGGAGAAGTCAAACCAACCAGGATATGCCTCCAACTTGCTGATGGTTCCATTAAACACCCATCAGGCATAATAGAGGACATGATTGTCAAGGTTGGGCCCTTTGCCTTTCCAACTGACTTTGTGGTGCTGGAAATGGAGGAGCACAAGAGTGCAACTCTCATTCTAGGAAGACCTTTCCTAGCAACTGGACGAACTCTCATTGATGTACAAAGAGGGGAAGTAACCCTCAGAGTCAATGAAGATGAGTTCAAGTTGAGTGTTGTCAAAACTATGCAGCATCCAGACACATCACATGACTGCATGAGCATTGATATTATTGACTCTTTGGTGGAGGAGGTCAATATGACTGAAAGTCTTGAATCAGAGCTAGATGACATCTTTAAAGATGTTCAGCCTGATCTGGAGGAACTAAAGGAAATAAAAGAAATTCTGAAAATTCCTCAAGAAGAAGATAAACCTTCTAGACCAGTAGCAGGAGCATCCCTCCCTCCTACTGAGATCTCTGAAATCTTTCCGGATGAGCAATTGTTTACTATTCAGGAAACTCCATGGCTTGCAGACAGTGCAAACTATAAGACTCAAGGTTCTCCTTCTGTAACCATGGAGAGGAAGCATGAAGAGCTTCTCTCAAAACAGAGTCAAACAGAGCCCCCACAGTCAAACTCTAAGTTTGGTGTTGGGAGGTCACAACCAAACTCTAAGTTTGGTGTTGGGAGGTTCCAACATTGCTATGAGCCTCCGTGAGGCTCCATGAGGGCCCACTGTCAAGCTACTGACATTAAAGAAGCGCTTGTTGGGAGGCAACCCAATGTTATATTTTATCTAATTTCCTTTGCTATTTTATGTCTTTTGTAGGTTGATGATCATAAGAAGTCACAAAATCCATTGAAAAAGCAAAAACAGAATGAAAAACAGGAAGAAAAACAGCACACCCTGGAGGAAGAACTCACTGGCGTTTAAACGCCAGTGAGGCTAGCAGTTGGGCGTTTAACGCCCAGTCTGGCACCATTCTGGGCGTTTAACGCCAGAAAGGGGCACCAGACTGGCGTTAAACGCCAGAAAAGGGCAAGAACCTGGCGTTAAACGCCAGGAATGGGCACCAGCCCGGCGTTTAACGCCAGAAATGCCTCAAAACGTGATTTTGAGTGCCATTTGGTGCAGGGATGACTTTTCCTTGACACCTCAGGATCTGTGGACCCCACAGGATCCCCAACCAACCCCACCACTCTCTCATCTTCTTCACCCATTCACCAATCACCTCAATACCTCTTACCCAAAAAACCCCCCACCTATCAAATCTCACTATCATCTTCACTCCCTTCTTCCTCATTTCTTCTTCTTCTACTCTCTTCTTTCTTCTTTTGCTCGAGGACGAGCAAACCCTTTAAGTTTGGTGTGGTAAAAGCATTGCTTTTTGTTTTTCCATAACCATTTATGGCATCCAAGGCCGGAGAAACCTCTAGAAAGAGGAAAGAGAAGGCAAAAGCTTTCACCTCAAGGGATGCACTTTCCTCCACAAGACTATTGGGAGCAAATCAACACCTCCCTAGGAGAATTGAGTTCCAACATGGGACAACTAAGGATGGAGCACCAGGAACATTCCATCCTCCTCCATGAAATTAGAGAAGATCAAAGAATCATGAGAGAGGAGCAACAAAGACAAGGAAGAGACATTGAGGAGCTCAAGCACTCCATAAGACCTTCAAGAGGAAGAACAAGCCGCCATCACTAAGGTGGACCCGTTCTTTAATCTCCTTGTTCTTTATTCTTCTACTTTTCGAATTTTTCTTTGCTTATGTTTGTTCATGTTTGTGTCTTATGATCATTAGTGTCTTAGTGTCTATGCCTTAAAGTTATGAATGTCCTATGAATCCATCACCTTTCTTAAATGAAAAATGTTTTAATCACAAAAGAACAAGAAGTACAGGATTTCGAATTCATCTTTAAAACTAGCTTAATTAGTTTGATGTGGTGGCAATACTTTTGTTTCTGAATGTATGCTTAAACAGTGCATATGTCTTTTGAATTTGTGGTTCATGAATGTTAAAATTGTTGGCTCTTGAAAGAATGATGAAAAAGGAGACATGTTACTGAGGATCTGAAAAATCATAAAAATGATTCTTGAAGCAAGAAAAAGCAGTGAATACAAAAAAAAAAGAGAAGGAGAAAAACGAAAAAAAAGGGGGAGAAAGAAAAAGAAAAGAAAAAGAAAGAAATAAAGTTGTGATCCAAGGCAAAAAGAGTGTGCTTAAGAACCCTGGACACCTCTAATTGGGGACTTTAGCAAAGCTGAGTCACAATCTGAAAAGGTTCACCCAATTATGTGTCTGTGGCATGTATGTATCCGGTGGTAATACTGGAAGACAGAGTGCTTTGGGCCACGGCCAAGACTCAATAAGTATCTGTGTTCAAGAATCATCTTACTTAACTAGGAGAATCAATAACACTATCTGGATTCTGAGTTCCTAAAGAAGCCAATCATTCTGAATTTCAAAGGATAAAGTGAGATGCCAAAACTGTTCGGAGGCAAAAAGCTACTAGTCCCGCTCATCTAATTTGGAGCTAAGTTTCATTGATAATTTGGAGTCTATAGTATATTCTCTTCTTTTTATCTTATTTGATTTTCAGTTGCTTGAGGACAAGCAACAATTTAAGTTTGGTGTTGTGATGAGCGGATAATTTATACGCTTTTTGGCATTGTTTTTAGTATGTTTTTAGTATCTTTTAGTTAGTTTTTAGTATATTTTTATTAGTTTTTAGTTAAAATTCACTTTTCTGGACTTTACTATGAGTTTGTGTGTTTTTCTGTGATTTCAGGTATTTTCTGACTGAAATTGAGGGTCCTGAGCAAAAATCTGATCCAGAGACTGAAAAGGACTGCAGATGCTGTTGGATTCTGACCTCCCTGCACTCGAAGTGGATTTTCTGGAGCTACAGAAGCCCAATTGGCGCGCTCTCAACGGCATTGGAAAGTAGACATCCTGGGCTTTCCAGCAATATATAATAGTCCATACTTTGCCCAAGATTTGAAGGCCCAAACCGGCGCTCAAATTCACCTACAGAAATTCCAGCGTTAAACGCCGGAACTGGCATAAAACTTGGAGTTAAACGCCCAAACTGGCATGAAAGCTGGCGTTTAACTCCAGAAAACGTCTCTACACATAAAAGCTTCAATGCTCAGCCCAAGCACACACCAAGTGGGCCCGGAAGTGGATTTTTCTGTCATTTACTCATTTCTGTAAACCTTAGGATACTAGTTTACTACTTATAGGACCTTTTTACATTGTAATCGGACCTTATGACCTCATAACATTTTGTACACGTTTCTTTCCACAGTATGAGTCTCTAAACCCCATGGTTGGGGGTGAGGAGCTCTGCTGTGTCTTGATGGATTAATGCAATTACTACTGTTTCTTATTCAATCATGCTTGCTTCCATTCTAAGATAACACTTGTTCTTAATCCGGATGAATGTGATGATCCGTGACAATCATCATCATTCTCAACTATGAACATGTGCCTGACAACCACCTCTGTTCTATCTTAGATTGAGTAGTTATCTCTTGGGTTCTTTAATCGGAATCTTCGTGGTATAGGCTGGACCTGATGGCAGCATTCAAGAGAATCCGGAAGGTCTAAACCTTGTCTGTGGTATTCTGAGTAGGATTCAATGATTGAATGACTGTGACGTGCTTCAAACCTGTAACCTACTGGGCGTTAGTGACAGACGCAAAAGAGGGATTCTATTCCGGTAGGGGAGGGAACCAAACCGGTGATTGGCAGTACTGTGACAGAGTGCGTGCATTAGCTTTCACTGCGCGGATGGGAGGTAGCCATTGACAACGGTGAGACCCTACACGAGCTTGCCATGGAAGGAGACTTGCGTGTTTGATGAAGAAGACAGTGGGAAAGCAGAGATTCAGAAGACGGAGCATCTCCAAAACCTCAACCTATTCTCCATTACTGCAATACAAGTAACCATTTCATGTTCTTTTGCTTTTCACAATCAATCCTGATAATTTCTGATCTCCTGACTAAGATTTACAAGATAACCATAGCTTGCTTCAAGCCGACAATCTCCGTGGGATCGACCCTTGCTCACGCAAGGTATTACTTGGACGACCCAGTGCACTTGCTGGTTAGTTGTGCGGAGTTGCAAAAGTGTTATTGCAATTTCGTGCACCATCAACTCAACGATTTTTGAAAACACCTGATTAATAAAATAGCACATCTTTCTGCAACTCGTTGGGAGACGACCTGGGATTCATACTCCCAGTATTTTAATTTCAATATTGTGACAACCCTTTTAAATTGATAAGCGGATTTTTGGCTGGTTAAGGACTGTACTTGCAACGTATCTCTTATAATAATTTCTTAACCCACCAATTTCCGCCACGTCAATTTTTGGCGCCGTTGCCGGGGAGTTACAATAGTGTGCTAATTTATTGATTGGAATTTTTTTAATTGTAATTTTTATTTTTATTTTGTTACCATGAGCTGCACGTTTCTTTCGTTAAATGACGCATTCACTTCCTGATCCAAGCTTGCCAGTATTTGACCCTGAGATTGAAAGAACTATTTCACGTATAAGGCAAGCTCGGCGTCGGCAATTCCTCTCTGAGGACAAACTTGAAATGTCATCTAAGGAAGAAACAAGATCCCCCTCTACTGATCCAGTTGATTTACGTGCAGGTGACATGGCAGCACCTAGGAGAGTTACTATCCAGGAGGAAGGAGCCCCTGATTTTACACTACAACCATTCCAGGCACACCACGCAGCGCTGGCTGTAGATTTTGAAATTAAGTTTGCACTACTCAACTTGATGCCCAAGTTTCATGGCATACCTACTCAAGAACCTATCAAGCACCTTAGGGATTTTTAGACTGCTTGTTCTACTATTAAGCGTGATGGTACTGACGAAACTTCTATTCTGTTGAAAGCTTTCCCATTCTCTCTTGAGAGAAAGGCAAGAGAGTGGTACTACACTCAACCCGGAACAACTATTTCTAACTAGGATACGCTTAGAAGAGAATTTTTGGAGAAATTCTATCCAGCTGAGGTTACCGATAAACTGAGAAAAGACATGTCCATGATCGTTCAGGACGAATCTGAGACTCTCCATGAATATTTAGAGGGCTTCAACAATCTTCTGGAAGCATGTCCCCACCATAGGATTGACAAGATAGTGTTGCTCGTCTACTTTACACAAGGCATGAAATCTCAAGATAGGACCACATTGGAAGGTGCTAGCAATGTGTCTATGAAAAAGTACAAGACTACGGAAGAGGCATGGCAATTGATCAGTGACTTAGCTGAATCTACTAGGAATCACAGGCAGAAACAAAGTCGGTCAAGAGCTGTTGCAGAGGTATCCACTAGCAAAAAGACTGCTATTATAACCCAGAGCTTATGTGAAATGACCAACTTACTGAAGCAGATGCAGCTAAGTCAACAACAAGCTCAGCAAGTTCAGCCTTCTCCACCACAGCATAGCCAACAGTTGGTTCCATAAAGAGTATGCAGAGTCTGTGCAGATTACAGTCATTATACTGATGAGTGTCTGCAACTCCAACCGGAAGACCACACTGTGGCTGTGGTGCACAAAATTGTGATCATCAATGGCGCCATCAACATGGTACGCTCAATTGCAATCTCAACTCTTTATCACAACTTCGCACAACTAACCAGCAAGTGCACTGGGTCGTCCAAGTAATAAACCTTACGCGAGTAAGGGTCGATCCCACGGAGATTGTTGGTATGAAGCAAGCTATGGTCATCTTGTAAATCTCAGTCAGGCGGATTCAAATGGTTATGGAGGATTAATGATTAAAAGATAAATAAAACATAAAATAAAGATAGTGATTCTTATGTAATTCATTGGTGAGAATTTCAGATAAGCGTATGGAGATGCTTTGTCCCTTCCGTCTCTCTGCTTTCCTACTGTCTTCATCCAATCCTTCTTACTCCTTTCCATGGCAAGCTGAGCATCACCGTTGTCAATGGCTACAGTCCCGTCCTCTCAGTGAAAATGTTCAACGCACTCTGTCACAGCACGGCTATTCATCTGTCGGTTCTCGATCATGTCGGAATAGAATCCAGTGATTCTTTTGCGTCTGTCACTAACGCCCCACAATCGCGAGTTTGAAGCTCGCCACAGTCATTCAATCCCTGAATCCTACTCAGAATACCACAGACAAGGTTTAGACCTTCCGGATTCTCAAGAATGGCTGCCAATGGATTCTAGCTTATACCACAAAGATTCTGATTAAGGAATCCAAGAGATATCCACTCAATCTAAGGTAGAACGGAGGTGGTTGTCAAGCACACGTTCATAGGTGAGAATGATGATGAGTGTCACGGATCATCACATTCATTAAGTTGAGGAACAAGTGATATCTTAGAACAAGAATAAGCTGAATTAAATAGAAGAACAATAGTAATTGCATTAATACTCGAGGTACAGCAGAGCTCCACACGTTAATCTATGGTGTGTAGAAACTCTACCGTTGAAAATATATAAGAACAAGGTCTAGGCATGGCCGAATGGCCAGCCTCCCAAAAGGGGTTCAATCTAAAAACATGATCAAAAGATGATCCGAGGTTTGAAAGATTCCTCCAAATACAATAGCAAAAGGTCCTATTTATAGAGAACTAGTAGCCTAGGGTTTACAGAAATGAGTAAATGACGTAAAAATCCACTTCCGGGCCCACTTGGTGTGTGCTTGTGCTGAGCATTGAAGCTTCCATGGGCAGAGACTTTTCTTGCAGTTAAACGCCAGCTTTTGTGCTAGTTTGGGCGTTTAACTCCCACTTTTGTGCCCAGTTCCGGCGTTTAACGCCAGGAATTCTGAAGCTGACTTGAAACGCCTATTTGGGCCATCAAATCTCGGGCAAAGTATAGACTATTATATATTGCTAGAAAGCTCTGGATGTCTACTTTTCAATGCAATTGAGAGTCCGCCAATCGGGCTTCTGTAGCTCTAGAAAATTTACTTCGAGTGCAGGAAGGTCAGAATCCAACAGCATCTGCAGCCCTTTTCAGCCTCTGAATCAGATTTTTGCTCAGGTCCCTCAATTTCAGCCAGAAAATACCTGAAATCACAGAAAAACACACAAACTCATAGTAAAGTCCAGAAAAGTGAATTTTAAATAAAAACTAATAAAAATATAATAAAAACTAACTAAAACATACTAAAAGCATACTAAAAACAATGCCTAAAAGCGTATAAATTATCCGCTCATCAGGCAGTCACTCATAACTTCTATGACTGCCCCAACCAAGGATACAATCAAGGTGGCAACTACAATCGTGGATGGCAGGATAACTCCAACCAAGGTTTGAGGGACAATCATAACAGAGGAGGCAGAGATAACAATGGAAATCAGAGGTGGAATAACAATAATCACTTCAGGCAGCTGAATCAGAATCAGGCCTATAGAGCACCTCATCTAAGGCAGCCTCAAGCATCTCAGCAGACCTCTCAAATCACTTATCCCTCTTCATCTCCTAATGATGAGTTACTACAATCTATTGATCGGAGATAACAGGTCATGGAAAACAACCTTACTTCTACTCTGAATGGTCTGAACTCTACTTTGCAAGCCCTTGTCTCACATATTAGATCACTGAACAACTCCAACAACCAATCTTCAAGCTCTGGTGGACTCCCATCTCAACCACTACCCAATCCAAAGGGTGGCATTAATGCCATCACCCTAAGGTCCGTAACCACATTGCAAGAGAGGAATCAGGAAGAGCCAAACCCACCAGAACACGCCTCAGCTGAAAAGGTAGTGGAAATGGAAGATGCTGAAGACAAAAAGGATATACAGGACATGGCTGAGGAAGAAGAAGCTCAATCACAGGAAGAAGCACCAAAGGGCACAGAAACTGTAGAAAATGCCATTCCTATTCCATTTCCACAACTTGCAAGGAAGCCCAGGAAGCAGTTGGAACCTGATTCCAAAATGGTAGAAATATTCAAAAAGGTTGAGGTAACTGTTCCCCTTTTTGATGTTATTCAACAGGTACCTAAATACGCAAAGTTTCTAAAGGACTTATGCATACATAAAGACAAAATTAATGAATTAGAGACTATTCCTTTAGGTAGTTCTATATCTGCTTTAATGGGAAATATACCTGAAAAATGTAGTGACCCAGGCCCATGCATGGTTAACTGTACCATTGGAGGTGTGATATTTTTCTGACTACATGTGTGATTTAGGAGCATGTGTTAGTATAATGCCTTTGTCTATATATGATGTTTTAAGGCTCCCTCATTTAAAAAGGTCGGCAGCTCGTTTTGTGTTTGCAGATAAAAGCATTATTACAGTGGCTGGAGTTGCTGAAGATGTATTAGTGGGTATTAAGGAGCTCACATTCCCCATTGAATTTTACATCCTGGAGATGCCCCAAAATGACTTAGAGAAGCCATCATCAATCCTACTCGGAAGACCTTTCTAGAAGACCTCGAAGTTCAAATTGAATGCTTTTTCAGGAACATACTCTTTTGAAATAGACGGCCGAGTAGTAAGCTTCAATCTGAATGGAGTTATGAAGCACCCTCTAGAAGATCATTCTATCCTCTAGTGTGACATCATAGATGAAACCGTAGCTGAAGTTCACCAGGAGGAGTTTGAAGAGAAGTACATAGGACAAGGTCCGAGTGTGGGGACAATTTCTGAGGACAATGAAAGTACTTTACCACTGCCACCAGCTCCAGACAATCCAGAGCCTGACCATGAGCAGGAGTTAAAATTGAAACCCCTCCCTCCACACCTCAAATATGCTTACCTCGAGGACAAGCAGAAGTTTCCAGTTATCATTGCACGAGACCTTACTTCTCAACAGGAAAAGCAGTTACTTAGTGTGCTGAGGAGGCACAAGAAGGCAATTGGGTGGAGTTTGGTAGATATAGTAGGCATCAACCCTCAAGTTTGTGAGCACAGAATATTTTTAGAAGAGGGAGCAAGACTCGTTCGTCAACCCCAAAGAAGACTGAACCCCACTATCTTAAAGGTTGTCAAGAAGGAAGTGACCAGACTACTAGAGGCAGATATCATCTACCCCATCTCAGACAGTGAATGGGTGAGCCCAGTACAAGTGGTGCCCAAGAAGTCTGGAGTCACTACAGTGAATAATGAACATGGAAAACTCATAGCAGCCAGAGTGTAGAATGCCTGGAGGGTCTGCATTGATTACATGCATCTCAACCAAGCCACTCGTAAGGATCACTACTCTCTTCCATTCATTGATCAAATGCTGGATCACCTGTCAGGTAAATAACATAATTGCTTTTTAGATGGTTACACAAGCTATTTTCAGATTCATATAGCCCCTGAAGATCAGGAAAAGACTACTTTTACATGTCCTTTTGGGACTTATGCCTATAAGAGAATGCCCTTTGGCTTGTGCAATGCACCAGCTACTTTCCAAAGGTGCATGATGAGTCTTTTCTCTAACCTTCTTAAGGACTGTATGGAGGTTTTTATGGATGATTTTAGCGTTTATGGTGATTCCTTTAGCCTTTGCTTGGATAGTTTATCTAGAGTACTAGATAGATGTGTTAGTACAAACCTTGTATTGAATTTTGAAAAATGTCACTTTATGGTAAGACAAGGGATTGTACTAGGACATGTTGTGTCTAATACTGGTATTTTTGTAGATCCAGCAAAGGTGGATGTTATTTCTAGTTTGCCTTACCCCTCCTCTGTGAGGGAAGTCTGTTCGTTCCTTGGCCATGCAGGTTTTTACCGGAGATTCATTAAGGACTTTAGTAAGGTAGCACTTCCCCTATCCAGGTTACTATAGAAAGATATCGAGTTCGAGTTCAGTGAGGATTGCAAATAAGCGTTTGATAAGCTGAAGACCGCCCTAACTCAAGCTCCAATTGTGAGAGGACCTGACTGGAGCCAGCCATTCGAAATCATGTGCGATGCTTCCAACCATGCAGTAGGAGCAGCGCTGGCTCAACGTGAAGGTAAAGATCCTTTTTTCATTGCTTATGTGTCTAAGACTTTAGACAATGCTCAGTCTAACTACACTACTACTGAGAAAGAGCTTCTTGCTATTGTTTTTGCTCTGGATAAATACCGAGCCTATTTACTTGGTACTAAAGTAGTAGTGTATTTAGACCACGCAGCTCTAAAGTATTTATTAGCTAAAATGGAATCCAAACCAAGGCTTATACATTGGATATTGCTACTACAAGAATTTGATTTAGAAATAAAGGATAGGAGTGGTAACCAGAATCTAGTGGCAGACCACTTGAGTCGCCTTGAGCACATTAAAGATGACTCCACTCCTATAGCTGATAATTTCCCATTTGATCACCTACAAGCAGTATCTGATGTTGTCCTTTGGTATGCACCTGTCGCTAATTATCTAGTTAGCTGCACTTTTTCTCCAAACTTTACTAAGCACCAAAGAGACAAGCTAAAAAGTGAGTCCAAATATTATATATGTGATGACCTATATTTATGGAGATGTGGCGCTGACTAGGTAATTAGAAGGTGTGTACCTCAATCAGAATTCCAGTCCATTTTAGAGGCCTGCCACTCATCTGAGAGTGGAGAACATTTTGGCCCTCAAAGAACAGCTAGAAAAATCTTAGACTGTGGATTCTGGTGGCCTACTCTTTTTAAAGATGCTGCTGAATTTTGTAAATCTTGTCCCCCATGCCAAAGGTTTGGTAATATATCCTAGAGGGATGAAATGCCTCAACAAATTATGCTTTTCTGTGAAATTTTTTATGTTTGGGGCATTGACTTCATGGGTCCATTTTCAAATTCTAATGGCCACCTTTATATACTGTTAGCTGTGGACTATGTTTCTAAATGCGTGGAAACAATTCCTACCCGTACTGATGATTATAACACCGTTGTTTCCTTTGTTAGAAACCACATTATTTGTCGCTTTGGATCACCACGAGCAATCGTGAGCGATCAAGGCACCCATTTTTGTATCAGAAGACTAACAGGATTATTGAAGAAGCATGGGATCATTCATAAAGTAGCAACAGCCTACCATCCTCAGACTAATGGGCAAGCCAAGGTGTCTAACAGAGAGATAAAATGCATATTGCAGAAGATAGTCAAACCTCATAGAAGAGACTGGAGCACCAGGCTACAAGATGCACTCTGGGCATACAGAATAGCATACAAGACACCCATTGGGATGAGTCCTTTGCGCTTAGTTTTTGGAAAAGCCTGTCATCTTCCAGTTGAAGTAGAGCACTGATGCATGAAAACTTGTCTCTCAACAAATTTCCCTTAGGCAAGTATACCGAATTCATCGTAAAGTAAAAACTCACAATAGAGTGAGGTCGAATCCCACAGGGATTGATTGGTCAAGCAACTTTAGTTGGAAGAGTATACTAGTTGAGCTAAACAGAGTATAGTTTGAGAATTGCAGAAAATTAAATAACGGAAAAGTAAATAGCAGAAATTAAAGTGCAGAATCTTAAATGGGAATTTGGGGTAATGAGCATGAAAATAAATGACAGAAAATAAAGAGAACGGGTAAGATTAGAAATGGGGAATTCATTGGGTTCAGGAGATGTTGTATTCTTCGGATCAAGTTCATTTTCATCTCTTCCTCAATCAATGCATCTATTGATCTCCTTGGCAATCTTAGGTGATTAGATTCCAATTCCTTGATAATCCAATCTCTCTAAGCTTGAACAATTGCCCAATTCCTTGATTTAATTGCTCATGGGAAGAGATGAAGTATGGTAACTGATTATACCACATGTATTTCCAAATCAAAGTGTTGGGAGGATTACATGTCACTATATCCGCCCAGACCCCAATTTGGTCCAACATGAGAAAGCATTTCTAGCATGATCTCCTCATCTCTTTTTCAAGGCTCAAAGGAGATCCAATTATGGAGAGTTTCTTTTCCAAGACAACTAACCAACTGAATTAGGATCGAAAGCTTTCTAGTAAATCAAAAGAGAAGAAAGAAGAAGAGAATGAAAACTATAATTGATCCATCAAATTACAATAGAGCTCCCTAACCCAATGAAAGGGGTTTAGTTGTTCATAGCTCTAGAAATGGAAAATGGCAGAAAATAATACATCCCAGCTAAAAGTGCAGAAAAGTAAATATACAGAGAGTAGTTCTCCAAAGTGCCAAGCTTCTCTATAGTTCAAAACTACTCCTATATATATTACTCCTCTTGATCTTCTAGTGAGTTCTTAAAGTCTTGGATGTGGGCTTTGGATCTTGAGTTGAAGCAGTTCCAATCTTTAGTAGGCCCAGCTTGTAAAGAAGTATGAATTAGGCATGGGCGTTAGTGAAGTTAACGTTTAGTGACATTGTGCGTTCGAGAACGTTAGTGGCAATCACAATTTTCACTAACGTTCCAACCCCCATATAGCCTACGTTAACTCCAACGTTAGTGGCACTAACGTGACCACTAACATTGCCTTGTAAATCTTCGCTAGCGTTATTGGGACTCACATTTCCCAATAACGTTGGCTTATAACCCTTCGCAAGGGTTATTGGGACTCACCTTTCCGATTAACGTTACCTTATGCCCTTTGTCCCATCGTTAGAGTTCAAGTTAGTGTAATGAACATGGCTCTTAACGTGGCTATGCCTCACCTTCGAGAGCGTTAGTGACACTTACCTTTGTCACTAACGCTCAAAGTGCCCCTACTCTCCACGTTAGGGCTCACGATAACTAAGTTAACGTGGCCACTAATGTGGTAGTAATGCCATCTCCCAACGTTAGTGACTAAGGTGAGTGTCACTAACGTTGGCTCATCAATCTCAGCTCTACATTAACTTTCACGTTAGTGGTCTTAATGTGACCACTAACGTGGGCAATGCTAGTTGATCCAACATTAGTGACAAAGGTGAGTGTCACTAACGTTGGCATTGTTCCTCTCTTCCATGTTAGAGTTCACGTTAACTAAGTTAACGTGACTCTTAACGTGGCTCATTGCCAAATCTTGGAACGTTAGTGGTATTCACGTTTACCACTAATGTTGGAGCTTTCTTTTGTCTCCACGTTAACTACCACGTTAACTTAGTTAACGTGGCAATTAACGTGGGCTTATGATGGCTTCGCGGGTGTTATTGGTGATCACTTTTCTCCTTAACGTTGCAAGCTATTTACCACTCCACGTTAGTGGTCACGTTAACTAGATTAACGTGAGTACTAACGTGGTTCTTCCTTGCTTCCTTTGTCCTGAAATCAAGCAAATAAAGTGCATCAAAGCTCTAGCCAAAGTCATGAGATTATGCATCATCAATTTATCATTCAATTCTAGCAAAATCCTCATGAAATCATGTGAAATTCACAATAGTTGCTTGAATCAAGGTGTAAGTGTATTTTCATCCAAAACTTGCCTTATTCACTAAGAAAATGCATGGAACTACCTTAAAACAGTAAAGAAAAGGTCAGTGAAACTGGCCTAGATGCCTTGTCATCACAACACCAAACTTAAAGCTTGCTTGTCCCTAAGCAAGTACTGAAACATAGGAAGAATTAATGAAAGAGCAAGAAGATAGTATAGAAGTTGAATTCCTGGTTTATGGGGTTTCATGCATAGCAACTTAGGTTCTTTCCTTTACTAGGTTCCAGGCCTTTATCAAATCCTTGGTCACTCTCTTGATTACATCCTTTGAGACTTCTTAATTGTTAATCCTTCCTTCTTGTCTAAGGTTTATTACATACTTTTTTTTGGCTAAGTGCTCTGTAAGAGGGTGACTCTTTATGATAAGCTTTCAGTCAACACTCCCGAGCCAGTTGGCTCAAGGTGCTAGGTGTTAAGATACCCATACGGACTTACTCCCCCAAGTCTCTTTCCCTCATACATACACACCACAGGCACATGGTTTGTTATTTTTCTTTCTTGAGACCTTGGTGTCCAGCACCTCTTTGGGTTACTAAGTGTTCTATAGCAAAGGTCACTCTTGATAGTGGACTTTCAGCTGATAATCCCGGATTAGTTAATCCAAGTTACCAAGTGATGAGGCACCCATAAAAGCTTATTCATCCAAGCATATCCCTTGCACATGAACACCACAGACACATGCCTCAATCTTAAAACCCTTGGTGCCTAGCTTTTCTTATTGTGTTTCTTTCCTTTTCACTTTTATTGCTCTTTCTCTTTTCTTATTGGGATCTTATTATTTAGTTAGTCTCATAGGATGTGTTTTAAGCATAGGATTCAGGATAGATAGTCGACTTCTTTCCTTGTTTGGTGAACCAACTTAGCTTACTAATCATCCCACCACAAACATTCAGAACTTACTTCACAATATAACTCCACTCTTGTTCTTTTCATAACATTTTCTTTTTGATTAACTTAAAGGACAAGCATACAAGTAAGAAGGGTGGAAGTAAATACTAGAGACATTAAGCTCAATAAACATAAACCTAAGCAATGAAAAACTTAAATGCAGAATTAAAAATCCTAAGCTACCATGGAAACATGTTCTATTTCATACATGATTTTCCTTATTTAAAGCTAAAAAAAAAAAGATAGAACTAAGAAGGAACTTCACCACCTTTTACTTATTGGCATGCTCATGTTCTTCTGCTTCCTTGCCCTCTTTAAGTTCACTTTGTCCGCTTGTGCTTCCTCTCATCTGATTCATTCTAGCAATTTCCAATCTTACAGTGCCTTCTTTACTGACTCATGACTCTGTTCGGCCCTTTCGTGCTCCACTCGTGCTAATTCATCCTTTACATCTTCATATTTTGTGATCCCAAGATGCAATACAGGTAGTTGTCCGACTAGGTACCCAAGACTGGCTTGGGTATTCACATGATATCCAGTCTCACTCATGTAGACTCCTTCCAAGAATGCTCTGTATTCATCGAAAAGATCTACTTGTTCTCTTTGTTTCCTATGCATCTCATGAATGTGTGCACCTTGATGTGCTTGGATGTTGATTAGCCTTTAGAAGGCTTCTTGTTGTTGATCTTGCTTCTGGTTCAGGTTATGGAAGGATTCACTCCAATGTCTTCCTTGTTCCAATTGCTGGTCCATCAGTTATTTTTGCCTTTCCTCTTGCTGATTCATCCATCTAGAGAGTGATTTTTCTTGGCGGTCCATTAATTGTTGAAACTCCTTCTGTGCCCCCTGATTTCCCATGCATTGCCTAGATAAGGTATCAATAGCCTCTTGTAATTGGTGCATGCTTAAAGTGGCTGGGGCTTGCTCCTGTGGATGTTGTCCTTCTTCAGCTTGATGGGCTGGCCTCTTTCTTACCCTTCGCTGAGGTAGTGGAGTTGCAGCAGCATGCATCTGACGATAAGTGATTGGAAGGCCAACCTTTATCCACTCGGGGTTTTCATCCTCGAATATCACCCTAGCATGATTGCAAAGATGAAGAATAATGCTGGGATAACCCAACCTTCCTCCAGAATCGCTCTTCTCAGCAAGCTTCCGAATGCCTTGGGCTATGAGTTCATGAACCTTGATTTCTCCTCCCTTCATTAGGCATTGCACCATTGTTGCTCTCTTAAGGTTTACCTCTGAGTTGTTCCCGCTGGGAGGATAGATCTCCTCACGATTTCAAACTAACCTTTAGCCTCAGGGAGGAGATCTCCTCTTTTTATAAATTTGGGTTTCCTATTAGGGTCTTTGTCCCAATCTGCTCCTTGCACATAGATATCCTGTATAATCTGGTCGTGGTTGGGTTTGTTTTCCATTCTTGAGTGGTAGCTCTCCTCTGTAAAGGGTATGCTTCGCAACTTCAGCACTCTTATGATGCTCATGGGACTAAAATCTACCATGACCCCTCTCATGAAACTTATATAGGATTCATCCGCTTTATCCTGTCTGACTGCATTTGCATAGAACTCTCTCACCAGAGTTGCGTTCACCTTTGTAATCGGATCAGTAAGGAGTTCCCATCGATGTTTTTCCACCTTTTCTGTGATTTCTGGGCACTTAGTAGTTCGCGTGACTTGAAAGCCTAATTCATATATGATTTCTTTTTCAGCCATCCACTCAAATTGTAGTGCAAGATAAAAGGTTCTTAATTGCTTTTCATTAAAAGGAGGCTGCTCTATGGGTTCCTTTCCTTTTCGCCTCTTGGAGCTTGATGATGCCATGCAAGATGGTTGATGAGTGGTTGTGGTTCACTAGATGTGGCTAGGAGAGTGTGTGAAACTTTTTGGAGGAGGATGAAGTGTGTGTATCCGAAAGAAGGAAGGGAGAGGAATGAGAGTAAGAAGTGTGTACGGAGAGGTTGTATGAAGGGGTTTTTATAGGAAGATGAAAAATGATTGAAGGGTGTGGATTGATGGTGTTGTTTGATAGTGGACGGTTGGGGTTTGGTATTGAATGAGCACAAGGATCACCTCTTTTATGAGGGTCTTTGTTTGGTCTCCAAGGCTATCCAACTCCCAATGTTGCATGGAAACACTTCCAAAGATATTCCCGTTGAAGACAAGTGTGAGATTTCCTTGGTATAATGGCAGAATCTCCCTTCCTTAATTGTCCTATCAAGTACCATCAATGTCCCTTTTGGTTCCCTATACACGAAAAAAAGAATGCAAATAGTTAATTTGAAATTTTCGGTGGGAACACTTAAGGTGTGAACTAGCTAAAAAAAATCTTTTTCTTTTATTTTTAAATGACTAAATGCTTTCCACGAATGCAAATCAATCAACCACTAAATTTCCCATGCATGCAACGTTGGTACACCAAACTTGTTTGTGATCATATGGTGCAACAAGTTTGGGGAATAATTTTACCTCATAAAGTGTGTTCAAGCTCACTTGGTGTGCCTTGAACACCAAACTTATCATGTAATATACGCTGCATGTAAATGGGTCATATATTGGTCGTCAAAATTGATTTAAAAATCCATGAAATTTGCTTTATTACTACTATTAGAAATTAAAGGATGAGGGCATAGAACATGGGTTGCCTCGCATGAAGCGCTTCTTTAGCGTCATTAGCTTGACGTTTGGTCCTTGTCAAGGTGGCTGATAGTGCTTGAAATCTTCCCCCCTTGCAGTGAACCTATGTCCATTGGCCTTGTTGTTAAGCTCTATATGCTCTAGGGACAAGATTTTGTTGATGGTGTACACTAGAGGCAGCTGGGATGGGATAGTGGGGAGGTGAGGTGGTATAGATGAGAAGTATGTAGAGACCACTTCATCTCCGGGCGAGAAATATTTTGTTGGGATTTTCTTCTTTCTCCATCCCCTTGGGACCTTTTTCTTGTGTTCGTTGATGCCAACTTGTTCCCTGTGGTTTCCTTTTTTAGAATGGTTTTATTGTCTAATTCATGTGATTCTGGTGGGTCTGGTTCCTTTTGGATTACACTTGGTTGTTGCTCTTTTTGATCACATTGGCTGTTAACCATAGGAGTCCTTATGTGTGGTGCTTGTGCTTCCTTGTTTGGCTCCTCCATCAGCTCTTTGTTATCATGATCTGCTTCTTATGAGAGGTTGAAAACATTGAAAGTGAGCTGATCGTCATGTATTCTCAATACTAGCTCTCCCCGTTCCACATCTATGAGTGCTCTGGCTGTGGCTAAGAATGGCCTTCCCAGAATGATGGGGTAAATAGGGTTCTCATCCATTTCCAGAACAACAAAGTCTGTGGGGAGGAAGTAGTTCCCAACCTTCACTAGCACATTTTCAATCACTCATATTGCCTGTTTTTGAGTTTTGTCAGCCAACTTAATGATTACATCTGTGGGTGTTAGCTCATTGATTTGAAGCTTTTTCATGAAGGATAGAGGCATTAAGTTGATGCTCGCTCCCAGGTCACAGAGTCCTTTATCAATCATTGTTTCTCCTATGACACATGGAATATGAAAACTCCCTGGATCCTTCCTCTTTGTGGGTGGCCCTGGTTGAATGAGAGCACTGCAATCCCTATTCATCTTTATTGTTTGTCCACCTTTCAATGAACTCTTTCTGGCTAACAGCTCCTTTATATACTTTATGTAGGAAGGCATTTGCTGGAGGGCTTTAATGAATGGTATGTTTACATCAAGATATGCAAACTTGTTGAGGAATCTTGAATACGTCCTCCTTGCTACACCACCTTTAAGCCTTTGAGGAAAGGGTGCATATGGGTTAAGTGTCTCCTTCTTTTTTGGCTCTTCCTTGAGTGTGGGTTAAGGTGCATGGCTCCTTTCTTCCTGATTTCCAGTTTGATTGTCTTGGAGGTGTTCTACTTCATTCATACTCCTCTAATCACTTGTGGTGATCATCTTACATTCTTCCCACCTTACTTTCTTTGTTTCTTCTCTTGGATTCTTCTCTGTGTCACTAGGAAATCCATCAGCGGGTTCGGGAATTTGTTGAGATAGATACCTTACTTGGGACTCTAGTCTCTTGATGTTTTCTCCTTGGTTTTTGATATTAGCTCACACTTCTTCCTTAAACACCTTGTTGTTTTGGACTTCTCTGCAAAATAATTCAAGTAGAGTCTCAATCTTTGAAAGTCTATCCTCTGTTAGTGATGATGGATTGGGGTTAGGTGGGTGTTGATAGGATCTCTGTAAGGTATGTTAGTGAGTTGCATTGTTGTTAGAGTTGAGGTTGTGGCGTTTCTGATCTTGACCTTGGTCTTGTTGATTTCCCCAACCAAAGTTAGGGTGATTTCTCCATCCAGAGTTGTAGGTTTTGGAGTATGGGTCATGGATTTGTCTAGGTGAGTTTCCAACATAGTTGGCTTGTTCCCAATCACCTTCTTCTCCTATATTCACTCCTTCTTGAGTTGGTGATGAAGTAATGACTGCTGCAACTTGGTTTTCCTCCACCTTCTTGGTGAGATCTGCTAGCTGCTTGGTGATCACCTTATTTTGGGCTAGCAATGCATCCATGTGGTTCAGCTCCATTACTCCTCGAGTGTTACTTCTTTCAAAGGCATAGAAGTAGTCATTCTCAGCTACTGTTTCAATGACATCTATGGCTTCTTCAATGGTTTTCTTCTTGTTTAAGGAGCCTCCTGATGAATGATCTACAACTTTCTTTGACTCATAGGAAAGACCTTCATAGAAAATGTGAAGTTGAACCCATTCATTGAATATATCTGGTGGGCATCTTCTTGTTAAATCCTTGAACCTCTCCCATGCCTAATAGAGAGTCTCACCATCTTGTTGCCTGAAAGTTTGCACCTTAGCTCTCAGCCTGTTAATTCTTTGAGGAGGATAGAATCTTGCCAAAAATTTGTTCACCACATCTTCCCAATTTGTCAAACTCTCCTTTGGAAAGGATTCGAGCCACTTGGATGCCTTGTCCCTGAGTGAAAAAGGGAACAACAGCAGCCTATAGACATTCGGGTGGACTCTATTAGACTTCACAATGTCACAAATTCTCAGGAAGGTGGTTAGATGTTGATTGGGGTCTTTTAGAGCACTTCCTCCAAATGAGCAGTTGTTCTGAACAAGGGTGATGAGCTGGGGTTTTAGTTCAAAGTTGTTGGCATGTTTGGTGGGCTTCTGGATGCTACTTCCACAGTTTCCTGGATTTAGATTAATGTAGGAGCCTAGAACTCTCTTTTCTTGCCCAGCATGATTTGCAGAGCCTTCTCTAGCATGGTTATGAGCTTCTTCTTCATGATTGTTTTCCAAGTTCTCTTCCATGTTGGGTTCAAAGTACTCTTTCTCTTCCTCAGCACCAACAACTCCTTTCCCTCTTGCTTCCCTCCTTAGTCTCCAAAGGGTTCTCTCAGGTTCTGAATTGAAGGAAGTTGAGGTTCCCCCTCTTCTCCCTGTCATTCAACTAACAAAACACGCAGCAAGAGATAAAATAAAGAGGTTATTTTTGTTAGATTGTTTGTTAGTGTGAGTGATGCAAATTATCAAACAGTTAGTGGGTTAGTGAGCAGAATTGTAGATAATAACAAGGAAGAAAGAAAAACAGAGAGGGTATAGAGGATGAGGAAGAAGTTAAACAAAGTGAAAATAAATGACTGAATAAAGTAAACAAACAAAAGAAAAATGCTCAATCTAGTGAGCTTCCAACTTAATCATTATTGATACAAAATCAATCCCCGGCAAAAGTGCCATAAACTTGATGCATGAAAACTTGTCTCTCAACAAATTTCCCTTCGGCAAGTATACCGAATTTGTCGTCAAGTAAAAACTCACAATAGAGTGAGGTCGAATCCCACAGGGATTGATTTGCAAAGCAACTTTAGTTGGAAGAGCATACTAGTTGAGCTAAACAGAGTATAGTTTGAGAATTACAGAAAATTAAATGACGGAAAAATAAATAGCAGAAATTAAAGTGCAGAATCTTAAATGGGGATTTGGGGTAATGAGCATGAAAATAAATGACAGAAAAGAAAGAGAATGGGTAAGATCAGAAATGGAGAATTCATTGGGTTCAGGAGATGTTGTATTCTCCGGATCAAGTTCATTTTCATCTCTTCCTCAATCAATGCATCTATTGATCTCCTTGGCAATCTTAGGTGATTAGATTCCAATTTATTGGTAATCCAATCTCTCTAAGCTTGAACAATTGCCCAATTCCTTGATTTAATTGCTCATGGGAAGAGATGAAGTATGGTCACTGATTATACCACATGTATTTCCAAATCAAAGTGTTGGGAGGATTACATGTCACTATATCCGCCCAGACCCCAATTTGGTCCAACATGAGAAAGCATTTCTAGCATGATCTCCTCATCCCTTTTCCAAGGCTCAAAGGAGATCCAATTATGGAGAGTTTCTTTTCCAAGACAACTAATCAATTGAATTAAGATCGAAAGCTTTCTAGTAAATCAAAAGAGAAGAAAGAAGAAGAGAATGAAAACTATAATTGATCCATCAAATTACAACAGAGCTCCCTAACCCAATGAAAGAGGTTTAGTTGTTCATAGCTCTAGAAATGGAAAATGGCAGAAAATAATACATCCCAGCTAAAAGTGCAGAAAAGTAAATATACAGAGAGTAGTTCTCCAAAGTGCCAAGCTTCTCTATAGTTCAAAACTACTCCTATATATACTACTCCTCTTGATCTTCTAGTGAGTTCTTCAAGTCTTAGATGTGGGCTTTGGATCTTGAGTTGAAGCAGTTCCAATCTTTAGTGGGCCCAGCTTGCAGAGAAGTATGAATTAGGCATGGGCGTTAGTGAAGTTAACGTTAAGTGACATTGTGGGTTCGAGAACGTTAGTGGCAATCACAATTTTCACTAACGTTCCAACCCCCATATAGCCTACGTTAACTCCAACGTTAGTGGCACTAACGTGACCACTAACGTTGCCTTGTAAATCTTCGCTAGCATTATTAGGACTTACCTTTTCCAATAACGTTGGCTTATAACCCTTCGCAAGGGTTATTGGGACTCACCTTTCCTATTAATGTTGCCTTATGCCCTTTGTCCCATCGTTAGAGTTCATGTTAGTGTAACTAAAGTGGCTCTTAATGTGGCTATGCCTCACCTTCGAGAGCGTTAGTGACACTTACCTTTGTCACTAACGCTCAAAGTGCCCCTACTCTCCACGTTAGGGCTCACGTTAACTAAGTTAACGTGGCCACTAACGTGGTAGTAATGCCATCTCCCAACATTAGTGACAAAGGTGAGTGTCACTAACATTGGCTCATCAATCTCAGCTCTACGTTAACTTTCACGTTAGTGGTCCTAACGTGACCACTAACGTGGGCAATGCTAGTTGATCCAACGTTAGTGACAAAGGTGAGTGTTACTAACGTTGGCATTGTTCCTCTCTTCCACGTTAGAGTTCACGTTAACTAAGTTAACGTGACTCTTAACGTGGCTCATTGCCAAATCTTGGAATGTTAGTGGTGTTCACATTTACCACTATCGTTGGAGCTTTCTTTTGTCTCCACGTTAACTACCACGTTAACTTAGTTAACGTGGCAATTAACGTGGGCTTATGATGGCTTCGCGGGTGTTATTGGTGATCACTTTTCTCCTTAACGTTGCAAGCTATTTACCATTCCACGTTAGTGGTCACGTTAACTAGATTAACGTGAGTACTAACATGGTCTTCCTTGCTTCCTTTGTCTTGAAATCAAGCAAATAAAGTGCATCAAAGCTCTAGCCAAAGTCATGAGATTATGCATCATCAATTTATCATTCAATTCTAGCAAAATCCTCATGAAATCATGTGAAATTCACAATAAATTCAAATCTAACATGGAAAGGTTCATAAGCTAAATTGAAAAGATAAATATCAATTAAAATAATAAAATAAAAATAGAAAATAAATTAAAAGAACATTGAACCTATGATGAAGAAGAAATAATCCTAAATCCTAAAACTAAGAGAAATCCTAATTCCTAAAACCTAAGAGAAACCTCTCTCTCTCTAAAAACTACATCTAAATTATGAAAAGTGAATTATGAGTCATCCCCCCTTCATTTCTCCACTTTGCAGCCTTTAATCTATGTTTTTTGGGCTTGAAACTGAGCCAAAAATAGCCGAGAAATCGCTGGGACCGAATTCAAACACGTGCAGGTCGCTGGAATTTCTGTAGAACGACGCGTCTGCGTGATTCACGCGTGCGCATCATTTTGCTGTACGGCCACTACAGCAAATTATATATCAAATCGAAGCCCCAGATGTAAGCTTTCCAATGCAACTAAAACCGTATCATTTGGATCTCTGTAGCTCAAGTTATGACTGTTTGAGTGCGAAGAAATCAGGCTGGACAGCTTAGAAATTTCTTCAAGTTCTTGTATTCTTTCAACTTTTGCATGCTTCCTTTCCATCCTCTGAGTCATTCCTACCCTATAAACTCTGAAATCACTTAACACACATATCAAGGCATCAAATGGTAGTAAGAGATGATTAAAATACACAAATTAAAGACTCTAGGAAGCAAGTTTTTCAATCTTATAACATATTCTGGGAAGGAATTGTAAAACCATGCAAACAGTATGAATAAGTGTTTAAAGGCTTGATAAAAACCACTCAATTGAGCACAAGATAAACTATAAAATAGTGGTTTACCAACCTTTCCACACTTAAACATTAGTATGTCCTCATGCTAAGTTCAAGAGAAGATAAAAGAGTGAAGGGGAATGGTAGAATGTATGAAATGCAACCTATCTATATGAATGCAACTACATGCAAAAATGATTCTACTTACTTGGTGAAAATTAAATAAATCTTTCAAGAACAAATATGGACTGGATTTCACTAATTCAAATCACAAAATAAAGTACAAGTAAACTTGCAGAAGAAAATATCTCGTGAAAGCCGGGAACAAGGAATCGAGCATCGAACCCTCACTGAAAGTGTATACACTCTAACCATTCATGTGTTTAAGGTTCGATTCTCTCAATTCTCTACTAACCTTGCTTTCTAAGGCTTGCTCTTCATCTAACAATTGACAAAAAATTAATGCACAGATACGCATATCAAGAGGTCTTTTAAGGGTTGTAATGGGGTTAAGGTCAAGGTAGGATTGTATTTGGTCAAGTGGACTAAAATCTGAATCCTTAATTAACCTAAACTTTCCACCTAGCTTAAGACAATCCATGTAATCACAATACAAAACCTAACTTTCCATTAACCATGTTTTCCACATATTCATACATCCTGATTTGAGTACAGTACATATGCATTGCTATCACCATTTACTTTGGGGCATTTTGTCCCATTTTTATTATTTGCTCTTTTTTTCTCTTTTTCTTCTCTTTTTTTATTTTATTTTATTTATTTTTTATGATTTTTAATTTCCTCAATGCATATGATTAAATTATTGAATGTATGAATATGTCCTAAACATTTCTTTCACATTTTCATAAAGATATATAACACCCAATTCTTTAACCAAACGTTTCCAAACCCACTTTTCCCCACACTTAATTCATGAGCACTCTCACTAGTCTAAGCTAACTAAGGATTCAAATTAAGGACATTATTGTTTTTTGCTTAGAGTTATTGATGAGTTAAAATAAAGAACAAAGGGGTATAATAGACTCAAAATTGGTTTGCAAGGGATAATGAAAGGGTAAGGCCATATGGGTATGTAAGCTTAGTGAAACAATGGCCTCAATCATATAAGTGCGTGCATACATGAAACATTGGAAATATAGAATTAAGCAAGACAAAGATCACAATTTTAGAGAGAACAACACACACCAAAAATAAAATATTGGTTGATAAAATTCAACAATCAAATAAGCTCAAAAATCTCATAGGTTTTGTGTGTTCGAGCTCTAAACCATGTTCCATAATAAAATTTCTTCAAACAAGATCAATGAAATATTTAATTTAAATTAGTGGAATGCTATAAAAAGTTTCTTGAAAAAAAAAATATTACTTCAACTAAGTGGTAAAATATGCACAAAATCAAACAAACATGCAAATGCAACAACTAATTTAACAAAGAAAATTTAGCATTGGTGTTAAATTATGAAGTAACTAACCCATGGAAGTCGGTATTGACCTCACCACACTTAAAGATTGCACCGTCCTCGGTGCATGCTAAGATGTACAAGTGGATGGGTGGCTCCAACTGACGCTTTTCTCCAAGGATTATGCAGATGGACTTGTTTGTCTCCCCATTTAGAGCTTTTCCTTGCCCTTCTTTGGTGGCCATCCTGAAAGAAGAGGAAAAGAAGAAAAGTAACCGAGAAATAAAGATAACAAAATAAATAAAGTATGGGTGGGTTAATGCCAAATAATAAGGGTCTCATTTACATGATAGTGGTGCACGAAATTGTGATACACAATGGCGCCAACAACTTGGTACGTACAATTTTAATCTCACTCTTTTTCACAACTTCGCACAACTAACCAGCATGTACACTGGGTCGTCCAAGTAATAAACCTTACGTGAGTAAGGGTCGATCCCACGGAGGTTGTCGGCTTTAAGCAAGCTATCGTCACCTTGTAAATCTCAGTCAGGTAGATTCAAATGGTTATGGAGTTTTAATAATTAAAAAGATAAATAAAACATAAAGTAAAGATAGAGATACTTAGGTAATTCATTGGTGAGAATTTCAGATAAGTGCATAGAGATGCTTTGTTCCTGTTGAATCTCTGCTTTCCTACTGCCTTCATCCAATCCTTCATATTCCTTTCCATGGCAAGCTATATGTTGGGCATCACCGTTGTCAATGGCTACTTCCCGTCCTCTTAGTGAAAATGGTCCAAAGGCGCTGTTACCGCACGGCTAATCATCTGTCGGTTCTCGATCATGTTGGAATAGAATCCAGTGATCCTTTTGCGTCTGTCACTACGTCCAACACTCGTGAGTTTGAAGCTCGTCACAGTCATCCCTTCCCAAATCCTACTCGGAATACCATAGACAAGGTTTAGACTTTCCAGATCTCAGGAATGACCGCCAATAATTCTAGCTTATACCACGAAAACTCCGATCTTTCGGAATGGAGGCTAAGAGATATACGCTCGATCTAAGGTATAACGAAAGTGGTTGTCAGGCACGCGTTCATAGGTTCAGAATAGTGATGAGTGTCACGGATCATCACATTCATCATGTTAAAGTGCAAGCGAATATCTTAGAACAAGAATAAGCTTGAATTGAATAGAAAATAGTAGTAATTGCATTAATACTCGAGGAACAGTAAAGTGGGTGATTTTGTGCCTTTGGCATAGTGCCCACACCAGGCCAGCACAACTTTCGACCTAACACATTTTTACGCTGATTTGTAGGGTCACGAATACGCGTGGGTGACTCGTACGCATAGAAGGCTGATTTTGCAATTGACACGGACGCGTCAGGGACGCATTTGCGTGGGCGTGTTTGTGCCTAAGGCACGCCTTCAGCCACGCTCCCGCGCAACTCGCTGTACGGTTTAGCATCGCATGTGACCCGTGCGCGTGGTCCACGTGTGCGCGTGGGACACGTTTTTTTTTTGGAATATATGCAAAATGCAGAATTCAGTATGCAGATGCTAATGCAAACATTATGAATGATACTAATAAAATAAAAATAAAAAAAATCAAAGGAACGATTATACCATGGTGGGTTGTCTCCCACCTAGCACTTTTAGTTAAAGTCCTTAAGTTGGACATTTGGGGAGTCCGTTGTTATAGTGGCTTGTGCTTGAACAAATCCAGGAATCTCCACCAATGTTTGCAATTCCAATATCCTTCGGGATCCCAAACTAGGCACATAAAGCCTTCAAGCAAGTTAAAGCAGATGACTAGGCCCCAAGATTGTTGATTGCCAGAATAAATTCCGGGGTCCCAGATCTTACTTTTACACCCGTCTTCTTGTTGATCATCATGATTCCATTCGGGTGGCACGCAATTTAAATTCTCACTGCCAAACAGCTTCCTAGACCAATACAATTTAATATTCTTCCATCCATGATACTTCAGCCGTGAGCTTCCTACCACAATGAACCTAGGATTGTGTTGCCAACCACTAACCATCTCCCTCTTACTCTTATAGCCACAAAGAGCTCTAAGTTGCCCATCCATCTTAAGCAAAGCATACTCAAGTGGGCTAATTAAGCTTAGAGATGAGAGATTTACCCACTCGAATGAAGGGATGGATGGTGATGGCTTTGTGGGAGAAGTCTCCAACAATTTTGGCAAGGTGATTTGCAACTCCGTTCCCTTGAGTTCTTCCTTGACAACTTCCACCTCTTTGCAAGCTTCTTCAATATCAACCTCTTCCTCTTGGTAGCTTTCTTCCAATTCGATCTCTTCTTCATTGTTCACCAAGGGCATAGGAGGTTGTGTTTTTTCTTCTTTAATCTCCATGTCAAGTCCAATGGGAGAGGATTTAAATGTAGATAAGAATTCATCAATGAATGACTCTATCTCTTTATCATCCCCTTCAAAGTCTTCAACCATGATATGCCATGGAGGTTGTACACCCTCCTCAACATTAATTGCAAACGTCTTAGAAGGAAGCTCTATGACTTGAGTTTCCCATTGATGCATGAAAACTTGTCTCTCAACAAATTTCCCTTCGGCAAGTATACCGAATTGTCGTCAAGTAAAAACTCACAATAGAGTGAGATCGAATCCCACAGGGATTGATTGGTCAAGCAACTTTAGTTGGAAGAATATGCTAGTTGAGCTAAACAGAGTGTAGTTAATGTTGCAGGAAATTAAATAGCGGGAAAGTAAGTTGCAGGAAATAAAGTGCAGAATCTTAAATGGGGAATCGAGGAGATGAACATGGAAATAAATGGCAGAAAGTAAAGAGAATGAGTAAGATCAGAGATGGGGAATTCATTAGGCTCAGGAGATGTTGCATTCTCCGGATCAAGTTCATTTTCATCTCTTCCTCAATCAATGCATCTATTGATCTCCTTGGCAATTTTAGGTGATTGGATCCCAATTCCTTGGCAATCCAATCTCTCTAAGCTTGAACAATTGCCCAATTCCTTGATTTAATTGCTCATGGGATGAGATGAAGTATGGTCACTGATTATACCACATGTATTTCTGAATCAAAGTGTTGGGAGGATTACATGTCACTATATCCGCCCAAAACCCAATTTGGTCCAACATGAGAAAGCATTTTTAGCATGATCTTCTCATCCCTTTTCCAAGGCTCAGAGGAGATCCAATTATGAAGAGTTTCTTTTCCAAGACAACTAACCAATTGAATTAAGATCGAAAGCTTTCTAGTAAATCAAAAGAGAAGAAAGAAGAAGAAGAATGAAAACTATAATTGATCCATCAAATTGCAACAAAGCTCCCTAACCCAATGAAAGGGATTTAGTTGTTCATAGCTCTAGAAATGGAAAATGGCAGAAAAGAATACATCCTTCACTAGCAAAATGCAGAATAGTAAATATACAGAGGATAGTTTTCCAAAGTGCCGAGCATCTCTATAGTTCAAAACTACTCTTATATATACTACTCTTCTTGATCTTCTAGTGAGTTCTTCGAGTCTTGGATGTGGGCCTTAGATCTTGAGTTGAAGCAGTTATAATCTTTAGTGGGCTCAGCTTGCAGAAAAGTGTGAGTTAGGCTTTAGTGATGTTAACGTTAATTGAGAATATGGGTTCGAGAACGTTAGTGGCAATCACCTTTTTCACTAACGTTCCAACCCTATATAGTCCACGTTAACTTCAACGTTAGTGGCACTAACGTGACCACTAACGTTGCCTTATGATCCTTCGCAAGTGTTATTGGGAATCACCTTTTCCAATAACGTTGCCTTGTGCCCCTCTTTCCCTACGTTAGAGTTCATGTTAGTATAACTCACGTGACTCTTAACGTGGGCATGCCTATCTTCGAGAGAGTTAGCGACACTTACCTTTGTCACTAACGCTCCAAATGCCCCTTCTCCCCACGTTAGAGTTCACGTTAACTAAGTTAACGTGGCCACTAATGTGGTAGTGAATGCCATCTCCAACGTTAGCGACAAAGGTGAGTGTCACTAACGTTGGCTCATCAATCTCAGCTCCACGTTAACTTTCACGTTAGTGGTCTTAACGTGACCACTAACGTGGGCAATGCTAGCTTGATCCAACGTTAGTGACAAAGGTGAGTGTCACTAACGTTGGCATTGGCTTCCCTTCCATATTAGAGTTCATATTAACTAAGTTAACGTGACTCTTAACGTGGCCAATTGCCACTTTGTAGCGTTAGTGGTGTTCATGTTTACCACTAACGCTGGAGCTCCCTTTATCTCCATGTTAACTACCACGTTAATATAGTTAACGTGAAAATTAACGTGGGTTTATGATGGCTTCGCAGGCGTTATTGTTGACCACCTTTCTTATTAACGTTGCAAGCTCATTCCCATTCCACGTTAGTGGTCACGTTAATTAGATTAACGTGGCTACTAACGTGGTTCTTCCTTGCTTCCTTTGTCCTGAAATCAAGCAAATAAAGTGCATCAAAGCTCTAGCCCAAGTCATGAGATTATGCATCATCAATTTGTCATTCAATCCTTGCAAAATCCTCATGAAATCATGTAAAATTCACAATAGTTGCTTGAATCAAGGTGTAAGTGTATTTTCATCCAAAACTTGCCTTATTCACTAAGAAAATGCATGAAACTACCCTAAAATAGTAAAGAAAAGGTCAGTGAAACTGGCCTAGATGCTCTGGCATCACTCATGGAGGTTCTACATCTCCTAAGTCTTTAACCACTTTTTCCTCCTCAATGGCAGGTGTAGCTTCTTTCAATTGTTCCAATTGTTCCACTTTTGCATGCTTCCTTTCCATCCTCTAAGTCATTCCTACACTAGAAACTCTGAAATCACTTAACACACATATCAAGGCATCGAATGGTAATAAGAGATGATTAAAATACACAAATTAATGACTCTAGGAAGCAAGTTTTCAATCATAGAACAAATTCTGGGAAGGAATTGTAAAACCATGCAAATAGTATGAATAAGTGTGCAAAGACTTGATAAAAACCACTCAATTGAGTACAAGATAAACCATAAAATAGTAATTTATCAACCTCCCCACAATTAAACATTAGCATGTCCTCATGCTAAGTTCAAGAGAAGCTAAAAGAGTGAAGGGGAATTGTAGAATGTATGAAATGCAACCTATCTATATCAATGCAACTACATGCAAAAATGATTCTACTTACTTGGTGAAAAATAAATAAATCTTTCAAGAACAAACATGAACTGGATTTCACTAATTCAAATCACAAAATAAAGTACAAGTAAACTTGCAGAAGAAAATATCTCATGAAAGCCAGAACAAGGAATTGACCATCGAACCCTCACTGAAAGTGTATACACTCTAATCACTCATGTGTTTAAGGTTTGATTCTCTCAATTCTCTACTAACCTTGCTTTCTAAGGCTTGCTCTTCATCTAACAATCGACAAAAATTTAATGCACAGATACACATATCAAGAGGTCTTTTAAGGGTTGTAATAGGGTTAGGGTCAAGGTAGGATTGTATTTGGTCAAATGGACTAAAATCTGAATCCTTAATTAACCTAAACTTTCCACCTAGCTTAAGACAATCCATGTAATCACAATACAAAACCTAACTGTCCATTAACCATGTTTTCCACATATTCATGCATCCTAATTTGAGTACAGTACATATACATTGCTATCACCATTTACTTTGGGGCATTTTGTACCCTTTTTATTATTTGCTCTATTTTTCTCTTCTTTTTTTCTCTTTTTCTTCTCTTTTTTTATTTTATGTTTTTTATTTTTTATGATTTTTAATTTTCTCAATGCATATGATTAAATTATTGAATGCATGAATATGTCCTAAACATTTCTTTCACATTTTCATAAAGATATATAACACCCAATTCTTTAACCAAACGTTTCCAAACCCACTTTTCCCCACACTTAATTCATGAGCACTCTCACTAGTCTAAGCTAACTAAGGATTCAAATTAAGGACATTATTATTTTCCGCTTAGAGTTAGTGATGAGTTAAAATAAAGAACAAAGGGGTATAATAGGCTCAAAATTAGTTTGCAAGGGATAATGAAAGGGTAAGGCCATATGGGTATGTAAGCTTAGTGAAACAAAGGCCTCAATCATATAAGTGCATGCATATATCAAATAATGGAAATATAGAATTAAGCAAGACAAAGATCACAATTTTAGAGAGAACAACACACACCAAAAATAAAATATTGGTTGATAAAATGCAACCAATCAAATAAGCTAAAAAATCTCATAGGTTTTGTGTGTTCGATCTCTAAACCCTGTTCCAGAATAAAATTTCTTCAAAAAAATTCAATAAAAATTTTAATTTAAATTAGTAATGCTATAAAAAGTTTCTTGAAAAAGAAAATATTACTTCAACCAAGTGGTAAAATATGCACAAAATCAAACAAACATGCAAATGCAACAACGAATTTAACAAAGAAAATTTAGCATTGGTGTTAAAATATGAAGTAACTAACCCATGGAAGTCGGTATCGACCTCCCCACACTAAAAGATTGCACCGTCCTCGGTGCATGCCAAGATGTACAAGTGGATTGGTGGCTCCAATTGACCCTTTTCGCCAAGGATTGTGCAGATGGACTTGTTTGTCTCCCCATTTAGAGCTTTCCTTTTCTCTTCTTTGGTGGCCATCCTGAAAGAAGAGGAAAAGAAGAAAAGTAACCCAGAAATAAAGATAACAAAATAAATAAAGTATGGGTGGGTTAATACCAAATAATAAGGGTCTCATTTACATGGTAGTGGTGCACGAAATTGTGATACACAATGGCGCCAACAACTTGGTACGCACAATTTTAATCTCACTCTTTTTCACAACTTCGCACAACTAACCAGCAAGTGCACTGGGTCGTCCAAGTAATAAACCTTACGTGAGTAAGGGTCGATCCCACGGAGATTGTCGGCTTGAAGCAAGCTATGGTCACCTTGTAAATCTCAGTCAGGCAGATTCAAATGGTTATGGAGTTTTAAAAATTAAAAAGATAAATAAAACATAAATAAAGATAGAGATACTTAGGTAATTCATTGGTGAGAATTTTAGATAAGTGCATAGAGATTCTTTGTTCCTGTTGAATCTCTGCTTTCCTACTGCCTTCATCCAATCCTTCATACTCCTTTCCATGGCAAGCTGTATGTTGGGCATCACCGTTGTCAATGGCTACTTCCCGTCCTCTCAGTGAAAATGGTCCAAATGCGTTGTCACCACACGGCTAATCATCTGTCGGTTCTCGATCATGTTGGAATAGAATCCAGTTATCCTTTTGCGTCTGTCACTACGCCCAACACTCGCGAGTTTGAAGCTCGTCACAATCATCCTTTCGCAGATCCTACTCGAAATACCACAGATAAGGTTTAGACTTTTTGGATCTCAGGAATGGCTGCCTATAATTCTAGCTTATACCATGAAGACTTCGATCTTCCGGAATGAAGGCTAAGAGATATACGCTCGATCTAAGGTAGAATGGAAGCGGTTGTCAGGCACCCGTTCATAGGTTGAGAATAGTGATGAGTGTCACTGATCATCATATTCATCATGTTGAAGTGCAAGTGAATATCTTAGAACCAGAATAAGCTTGAATTGAATAGAAAATAGTAGTAAATGCATTAATACTCGAGGAATATCAGAGCTCCACACCCTTAATCTATGGTGTGTAGAAACTCCACCGTTAAAAATACATAAGTGAAAATATGATAGGCATGGCCGAATGGCCCGCCTCCCAAAATGTGAACAATGGTCCCAAGATTCCAAGATGAAAATACAATAGTAAACAGTTCTATTTATTCTAAACTAGTTACTAGGGTTTACAGAAATAAGTAAATGATGCAGAAATCCACTTTCGGGCCCACTTGGTGTGTGCTTGGGCTGAGCATTGAAGCTTTCACGTGTAGAGGTCAGCCTTGGAGTTAAACACCATCTTTGGTGCCAGTTTGGGCATTTAACTCTAACTTTTATTGCAGTTCTGGCGTTTTGACGCCAGAAACGGGCAGAGAGCTAGCGTTTTGACGCCATTTTACGTCATCAAAACTCGCGCAAAGTATAGACTATTATGTATTTCTGGAAAGCCCTGGATGTCTACTTTCCAATGCAATTAAGAGCGCGCCATTTGGAGTTGTGTGGCTCCAGAAAATCCACTTCGAGTGCATAGAGGACAGAATCCAACAGCATCTGTAGTCTTTTGTCAGCCTCTGAATAAGATTTTTGCTCAGGTCCCTCAATTTTAGCCAGAAAATACCTGAAATCACAGAAAAACACACAAACTCATAGTAAAGTCCAGAAATGTGAATTTTGCTTAAAAACTAATAAAATATATACTAAAAACTAACTAAATCATACTAAAAACTATATAAAAACAATGCCAAAAAGCATATAAATTATCCGCTCATCAGGTAGCTACAACATGTACATGAGAAAGCAATAGAAGCACATGGCATACCAGTGGTGCAAAATTTCCAACAATGAGGAGGAGTGTGGGTAATGAAAGATAGTATAAGTGCATATCAATGCAAATGGAATGCAAGTAACATAAAAGAATAGCATTGACTTATGAATAATAATACCCAATCAGAATAAAACAAGTCATTAAGCACCGAAATAAGATCAGAAAAGATACAACAGTTGAAAAAGAAAATTTAACACAAATGCAAAAGTAATAAATTTAGAAAAGAAAATAAAAATATGCACAAAATTAAAATGCAATGGATGAAAGTATGCAAATAAATTAAAAAAATAGACTGGAAGTGAAGAGGGATGAGAGGTTTAAGGGATAAAGAAGAAGAAAGTAAGAAAGGAGGAGGAAAGGAGAGAAGAAAGAAGTAAGAATTTAAAAAGGGGCGCAACGCGCGTGCGCAGCGCACACGTGCGCGTGAAAACCGCATTAACCATGTGACGCGTAAGCGTCACCCACACGTACGCTTGGGTGGTCAGAATTTAAAAATGGTGCGCATGCATCAATGACGCGTATGCGTGGGTGATTTTGTGCCTTGGGCACAGTGCCTGCACTAGGCCAGCACCACTTTCGGCCTAACACCTTTTTACGCCGATTTGTAGGGTCACGCATACGCGTGGGTGACGCGTACGTATGGAAGGCTAATTTTGCAATTGACGTGGATGCGTCAGGGACGCGTTTGCGTGGGCGTGTTTGTGCCTGAGGCATGCCTCCAGCCACGCTCCCGCATAACTCGCTGTAAGTTTAGCGGTGACGCGTGAGCGTGGTCCACGCGCACGCGTGGGACATATTTTTTTTTGGAATATATGCAAAATGCAGAATGTAGTATGCAGATGCTAATGCAAATATTATGAATGACACTAATAAAATAAAAAAAAATAAACAAAGGAACGATTATACCATGGTGGGTTGTCTCCCACCTAGCGCTTTTAGTTAAAGTCCTTAAGTTGGACATTTGGGGAGTCCGTTGTTATGGTGGCTTGTGCTTGAACTCATCCAGGAATCTCCACCAATGTTTGCAATTCCAATATCCTCTGGGATCCCAAACTAGGCACATAAAGCCTTCAAGCAAGTTAAAGCAGATGACTAAGCCCCAAGAGTGTTGATTGCCAGAATGAATTCTGCGGTCCCAGATCTTACTTTTACACCCGTCTTCTTGTTGATCATCATGATTCCATCTGGGTGGCACGCAATTTAAATTCTCACTGAGACATCCAAACAGCTTCTTAGACCCATACAATTTTGTATTCTTCCAACCATGATACTTCAGTCGTGAGCTTCTTACCACAATGAACCTAGGATTGTGTTGCCAACCACTAACCATCTCCCTCGTACTCTTATAGCCACAAAGAGCTCTAAGTTGCCCATCCATCTCAATCAAAGCATACTCAAGTGGGCTAATTAAGCTCAGAGATGAGAGATTTACCCACTTGAATGAAGGGATGGATGGTGATGGCTTTGGGGGAGAAGTCTCTAACAATTTTGGCAAGGTGATTTGCAACTCCGTTCCCTTAAGTTCTTCCTTGACAATTTCCACCTCTTTGCAAGCTTCTTAAATATCAACCTCTTCCTCTTGGTAGCTTTCTTCAAATTCGATCTCTTCTTCATTGTTCACCAAGGGCATAGGAGGTTGTGCTTTTTCTTTTTTAATCTCCATGTCAAGTCCAATGGGAGAGGATTCAAATGTAGATAAGAATTCATCAATGAATGAATCCATCTCTTGATCATCCCCTTCAAAGTCTTCAACCATGATATGCCTTGGAGGTTGTACACCCTCCTCAACATCAATTGCAAACATCTTAGAAGGAGGCTCTATGACTTGAGTTTCCCATGGAGGTTCTGCTTCTCCTAAGTCTTCAACCACTTCTTCCTCTTCAATGGCAGGCTTAGCTTCTTCCAATTGTTCCAATACAAAATTGTGCTGCTCACTGTCCACCGGAGTTTTTAACTTCTCCTTCATGCCACGTTCTTTAGTAAATTCTCCACAGGAAGCCATGGGGGTTCCTTGAATGTCCGAACGTTGGAAAGGTAATCGATTTATCGCTTGATCCAGTTAGCGAAGGGTTGCATGAAGTTTTTCCACTGTTTCCTTGAGACAATCCCTTGATTCTTGTTGCACTCGGCCATCATAAGTAGGATCATAGTGCTCTTGGATTGATGGATATGGAGATGGTGAATATTAAGGTGGTGGCTCTTATCACTAAACTCATACTTTGATATAAAAGTGCTAGGTGGAAGACAACCCACCATAGTATGATTGTCCCTTTTTCAGTTTTAATTCTAGTCTGTTTTGTTTATTTTTGAGTTTTGATTGGACCTGGAATCATGCATAACATTCATATTAGCATTGCATTCTGCATTTTGCATTCTGCATTTTGCATAATAAAAAAAACACACGCGACGCATCCGCGTCACAAGTGCATTAGGAAGAAGAGAAAAGTGAACAGAAAATCACACGAAAGCGTGGCTAGAGGCTTGCTAATGAGCGGATAATTTATACGCTTTTTGGCATTGTTTTTAGATAGTTTTTAGTAGGATCTAGCTACTTTTAGGGATGTTTTCATTAGTTTTTATGCTAAATTCACATTTTTGGACTTTACTATGAGTTTGTGTGTTTTCCTATGATTTCAGGTAATTTCTGGCTGAAATTGAGGGACCTGAGCGAAACTCTGATAAAAGGCTGACAAAGGACTGCTGATGTTGTTGGATTCTGACCTCCCTGCACTCGAAATAGATTTTCTGGAGCTACAGAACCTTAAATGACGCGTTCTCAACGGCGTTGGAAAGTAGACATCCAGAGCTTTCCAGCAATATATAATAGTCCATACTTTATTCGTGATTAGACGATGTAAACTTGTGCTCAACGCCAGTTCCATGCTGCATTCTGGAGTCAAACGCCAAAAACACCTCACGAACCAGAGTTGAACGCCAAAAACATGTTGCAACTTGGCGTTCAACTCCAAGATAAGCCTCAGCTCGTGTAAAGATCAAGCTCAGCCCAAGCACACACCAAGTGGGCCCCGAAAGTGGATTTATGCATCAATTACTTACTTCTGTAAACCCTAGTAGCTAGTTTAGTATAAATAGAACTTTTTACCAATGTATTAGACGTCTTTGATTGAAAGGTCTTTTGACCATTAAGTCTTGGATTGTATTTTTGATCTTTTGACCATGTTTGGGGGCTGGCCATTCGGCCATGCCAGAACCTTCATCACTTATGTATTTTCAACAGTGGAGTTTCTACACACCATAGATTAAGGGTGTGGAGCTCTGCTGTACCTCGAGTTTTAATGCAATTACTACTATTTTCTATTCAATTCGATGTATTCCTGTTCCAAGATATTCGTTGCACTTTACAATGATGAATGTGCTGATCCGTGACACTCACCATCATTTTCACCTATGAACGTGCGTGATTGACAACCACTTCCGTTCTACCTTAGACTGGGCGCATATCTCTTGGATTTCTTAATCAGAATCTTCGTGGTATAAGCTAGAATTGATTGCGGCATTCATGGAAATCCGGAAAGTTTAACCTTGTCTGTAGTATTCCGAGTAGGTATCTGAGATTGAATGACTGTGACGAGCTTCAAACTCACGATTGTTGGGCATGATGACAAACGCAAAAGAATCAAGGGATTCTATTCCGACATGATCGAGAACTGACAGATGATTAGCCGTGCTGTGATAGAGCATTTGGACCATTTTCACTAAGAGGATGGGATGTAGCCATTGACAACGATGATGCCCTACATACAACTTGCCTTGGAAAGGAGTAAGAAGGAGTGAGGGAAGGCAGTAGGAAAGCAGATATCCAACAGGGACAAGCATCTCCAGACACTTATCTGAAATTCCCACCATTGAATTACATGAGTAACTCTATCTTTATTTCCTGCTTTATTTACTATTCAAAAACTCCATAATATTTATTATCCACCTGACTGAGATTTACAAGGTGACCATAGCTTGCTTCATACCAACAATCTCCGTGGGATCGACCCTTACTCACGTAAGGTATTACTTGGACGACCCAGTGCACTTGCTGGTTAGTTGTGCGGAGTTGTGACTAAGTGTGATTCACGTTTGAGAGCGCTACCAAGTTTTTGGCGCCATTATTGATGATCACAATTTTGTGCACCAAGTTTTTGGCGCCGTTGCCGTGGATTGTTCGAGTATGGACAACTGACGGTTCGTCTTGTTGCTCAGATTAGGTAATTTTCTTTTTATTTTTCTTTTCAAAAAGTTTTCAAAAATATTTTTCAAAATTTTTTCTTTGTTTTCGAAAAATTATTCAAAATTTTTAAGAATGAATTCAAGTGTTTCATAAAGTATGTTGAAGCTTGGCTGGCTGTAAAGCCATGTCTAACTCAATTGGATTGAGGCTTCAAAACCATCATAATAGAGGCAAGTTAATTAGAATATCAGTTGTTACATGCCTGATTTATATCTTCTAAAGCTGGCTGGCTATTAAGCCATGCCCAACCCTTGGATTGGAGCTTTAGGCTAATATTGAAAGATTCCTGGAATTCTTATTAAAAATTTTAGATTTCTTATTTTCTTTTTTTTCTATATGTTTTTCGAAAAAGTTAAAAGAAAATCCAAAAAAATCATAAAATCATAAAAAACCAAAAATATTTTGTGTTTCTTGTTTGAGTCTTGAGTCAATTTTTAAGTTTGGTGTCAATTGCATTTTTTTAAAAAATTTATGCATTATTTTTCGAAAATTCATGCATTCATGGTGTTCTTCATGATCTTCAAGTTGTTCTTGGTAAGTCTTCTTGTTTGATCTTGATGTTTTCTTGTTTTGTGTCTTTTGTTGTTTTTCATATGCATTTTTCGTTTGTTAGAGTCCAAGCATTAAAGAATTCTAAGTTTGGTGTCTTGCATGTTTTCTTTGCATCGAAAATTTTTCAAAAATATGTTCTTGATGTTCATCATGATCTTCAAAGTGTTCTTGGTGTTCATCTTGACATTCATATTGTTCTTGCATGCATAATGTGTTTTGATCCAAAATTTTCATGTTTTGGGTCATAATTGTGTTTTTCTCACTCATCATTAAAAATTCAAAAATAAAAAAAAAATATCTTTTCCTTTTTTCTCTCAAAATTTCGAAAATTTGGGTTGACTTAGTCAAAATTTTTAAAATAAGTTGTTTCTTGTTAGTCAAGTCAAAATTTTCAAATTTTAAGAATCTTATCTTTTCAAAACTTTTTCAAAAATTAAATCTTTTTCATTTATCTTATTTATTTTCAAAAATTCTTTAAAATATTTTTCAAAAATCTTTTTCTTAATTTTATCTTTATTTTCGAAAATTATGCTAACAATTAATGTGATTGGTTCAAAAATTTGAAGTTGTTACTTTCTTGTTAAGAAAGGTTCAATCTTTAAATTCTAGAATCTTATCTTTTAGTTTCTTGTTAGTTAAGTAATTAATTTTAATTTTAAAAAATTAAATCTATCTTATCCTATCTTTTATATCATATCTTTTTCAAAATTTTATCTTTTTCAAAAAAAATTGATTTTAAAATATCTTTTCTAACTTCTTATCTTCTTATCTTTCCAAAATTGAATTTCAAATCTTTTTCAACTAACCAACTAACTTTTTGTTTGTTTCGTATCTTTTTCAAAACAACTTAACTACTTCTCCCTCTCTAATTTTCGAAAATATCTCCCCCTTTTTCAAAATTATTCCTAATTTAATTAATTATTTTAAATTTTGATTTTAATTTTATTTCTTATCTTAATTTTCGAAAATCACTAACTCATTTTCAAAATTTATTTTTGAAAATTTCTCTCTCTCATCTTATTCTATTTATTTATTTATTTACTAACACTTCTCTTCACCTCTCTTCATCTCAAATCACTGCCCCTACCTTTACCTTTTATTCAGACTATTCATTCTTCTTCACTCTTATTCCCTTTCTTCTTCTACTAATAATAAGGAACCTCTTTACTGTGACATAGAGGATTCCTCTTCTTCTTCTGTTATCTTCTCTTTCATATGAGCAGGAACAAAGAAAAAGGCATTCTTGTTGAAGCTGATCCAGAACCTGAAAGGACTCTGAAGAAGAAACTAAGAGAAGCTAAATTACAACAATCCAGAGACAACCTTGCTGAAATTTTCAAACAAGAAAAGGAGATGGCAGCCAAACCTAACAACAATAATGCAAGGAGGATGCTTGGTGATTACACTACACCTACTTCCAAGTTTGATGGAAGAAGCATCTCAATTCCTACCATAGGAGCAAACAATTTTGAGCTGAAACCTCAATTAGTTGCTCTAATGCAACAAAACTGCAAGTTTCATGGACTTCCATCAGAAGATCCCTACCAGTTCTTAACTGAGTTCTTGCAGATCTGTGAGACTGTTAAGACTAATAGAGTAGATTCTGAAGTCTACAGGCTCATACTTTTCCCTTTTGCTGTAAGAGACAGAGCTAGAACATGGTTGGACTCTCAACCTAAAGATAGCCTGGACTCCTAGGATAAGCTGGTCACGGCCTTCTTGGCTAAGTTCTTTCCTCCTCAAAAGCTGAGCAAGCTTAAAGTGGATGTTCAGACCTTCAAACAAAAAGATGGTGAATCCCTCTATGAAGCTTGAGAAAGATACAAGCAAATGACCAAAAAATGTCCTTCTGACATGTTTTCTGAATGGACTATGATAGATATATTCTATTATGGTCTATCTGAATTCTCTAAGATGTCATTGGACCATTCTGCAGGTGGATCCATTCACCTAAAGAAAACACATGCAGAAGCTCAAGAACTTATTGACATGGTTGCAAATAACCAGTTCATGTACACTTCTGAGAGGAATTTCGTGAATAATGGGACGCCTCAAAGGAAGGGTGTTCTTGAAATTGATGCTCTGAATGCCATATTGGCTTAGAACAAAATGTTGACTCAGCAAGTCAACATGATTTCTCAAAGTCTGAATGGATGGCAAAATGCATCCAACAGCACTAAAGAGGCATCTTCTGAAGAAGAAGCTTATAATCCTGAGAACCCTGCAATAGCAGAGGTAAATTACATGGGTGAACCTTATGGAAACACCTATAATTCATCATGGAGAAATCATCCAAATTTCTCATGGAAGTATCAACAAAAGCCTCAACAAGGATTTAATAATGGTTGAAGAAATAGGCCCAGCAATATCAAGCCTTATCCATCATCTTCTTAGCATCCGAAAGAGAATTATGAACAGAATACCTCTAACTTAGCAAATTTAGTCTCTGATCGGTCTAAGGCCACTTTAAGTTTCATGAATGAAACAAGGTCCTCCATCAGAAATCTGAAGGCACATATGGGCCAGCTGAGTAAGAAAATCACTGAAACTCCTCCTAGTACTCTCCCAAGCAATACTGAAGAGAATCCAAAAAGAGAGTGCAAGGCCATTGATATAATCAATGTGGCCGAATGCAAGGAGGAGGGAGAGGACGTGAATCCCAATGAGGAAGATCTCATGGGACGTCTCTCAAGCAGGAAGGAGTTCCCTATTGAGGATCCAAAAGAATCTGAGGCTCATATAGAGACCATAGAGATTCCATTAAATCTCCTTCTACCATTCATGAGCTCTGAAGATTATTCTTCCTCTGAAGAGGATGAAGATGTAATTGGAGAGCAAGTTGCTCAATATCTAGGAGCCATCATGAAACTGAATGCCAAGTTATTTGGTAATGAGACTTGGGAAGGTGAACCTCCCTTGCTCATTAGTGAACTAGATACCTGGGTTCAGCAAACTTTACCTCAAAAGAGACAAGATCCTGGAAAATTCTTAATACCCTGTACCATAGGCACCATGACCTTTGAAAAGGCTCTGTGTGACCTAAGGTCAAGCATAAATCTTATGCCACTCTCTGTAATGGAGAAGCTGGGGATCATTGAGGTACAGCCTGCCTTATTCTCATTACAAATGGCAGACAAGTCTGTAAGACAAGCTTATGGATTGGTAGAGGACGTGTTGGTAAAGGTTGAAGGCCTTTACATCCCTGCTGATTTCATAATCTTAGACACTAGGAAGGAGGAGGATGAATGCATCATCCTTGGAAGACCATTCCTAGCCACAACAGGAGCTGTGATAGATATTAACAGAGGAGAATCAGTCCTTCAATTGAATGGAGACTACCTTATGTTTAAGGCTCAAGGGTCTTCTTCTTTAACAATGGAGAGGAAGCATGAAAAGCTTCTCTCAATACAGACTCAAACAAAGCCCTCACAATCAAACTCTAAGTTTGGTGTTGAGAGGCCACAGCCAAAGTCTAAGTTTGGTGTTGAATCCCCACATCCAAACTCTAAGTTTGGTGTTGGGACTATACAACATTGACTTGATTACCTGTGTGGCTCCATGAGAGCCCACTGTCAAGCTATTGACATTAAAGAAGCGCTTATTGGGAGAGCAACCCAATTTTTATTTATCTAATTTTATTTTTTCTTTTTTTATGTTTTATTAGGTTCATGATCATGTGGAGTCACGAAAAAAATACTTAAATAAAAAATAGAATCAAAAACAGCAGAAGAAAAATCACACCCTGGAAGAAGGCCTTACTGGCATTCAAACGCTAGTAAGGAGTATCTGGCTGGCGTTCAACGCCAGAACAGAGCATGGATCTGGCGTTGAACGCCAAAAACATGCAGCAATCTGGCATTTAAATGCCAGGATTGCACACTAAGGAAAGCTGGCATTCAACGCCAGGAACATGCTGCAGATGGGCGTTGAACGCCCAGAACAAGCTTAGAGCTGGCGTTTAATGCCAGAAATAAGCACCAATCTGGCGTTAAACGCCAGGATTGCATGCAGAGGGCATTTTACACGCCTCATTGGTGCAGGGATGTAAATTCTTGACATCTCAAGATTTGTGGACCCCACAGGATCCCCACCTACCTCAACTCACCTTCTCTCTTCTTCACCACTCACATCCATCATCTCTTGCCCACCCAAACCCACCCTACATAGCCGAATACACACCTCTCTCCCTCTCCTCCATATCTTCTTCTTCTTCTTCTATTCTTTCTTCTTTTGCTCGAGGGCGAGCAACATTCTAAGTTTGGTGTGGTAAAAGCATAGCTTTTTGCTTTTCCATAACCATTGATGGCACCTAAGGCCAGAGAAACCTCAAAAAAAAAAAAGAAAAAGAGAAGACAATTGCTTCCACCTCTGAGTCAAGGGAGATGGAGAGATTCATCTCAAAGGGTCCACAGCTCAGTAATAGAGCATTTGACTGCACATCAAGAGAGCATGAGGAATTCTCTCATCAAGAAATCCCTGAGATACCTCAAGGAATACATTTTCCTCCACACAATTATTGGGAGCAACTAAGGATAAGAGCACCAAAATCATTAGGGATCATGCAACAAAGGCAAAGAAGAGACATAGAGGAGCTCAAAGCACCATTGGTCCTTCAAGAAGGCGCCACCATCACTAAGGTGGACTCATTCCTTGTTCTTATATTTTTCTGCTTTTTCGATTTTATGCTATATGTTTATTTATGTTTCTGTCTTTATTACATGATCATTAGTATTTAGTAACTATGTCTTAAGGATATAAATAATTCCATGAATCCTTCACCTCTCTTAAGTGAAAAATATTTCTAATTCAAAAGAACAAGAAGTACATGAATTTCGAAATTATCCGTAAATTTAGTTTAATTATATTGATGTGGTGACAATACTTTTTGTCTTCTGAATGAATGCTTGAACAGTGCATAATTTTGATCTTGTTGTTTATGAATGTTAAAATTGTTGGCTCTTGAAGCAAGAAAAAGCAGTGAAAAAGCAAAGGCCTGCGAAAAAAAAAAGGCGAAAAAAATATTTAGAAAGAAAAAGAAAAAGCAAGCAGAAAAAGCCAATAGCCCTTAAAACCAAAAGGCAAGGGTAAAAAGGATCCAAGGCTTTGAGCATCAATGGATAGGAGGGCCCAAGGAAATAAATCCAGGCCTAACCGGCTAAATCAAGCTGTTCCTAACCATGTGCTTGTGGCATGCAGGTCCAAGTGAAAAGCTTGAGGCTGAGTGGTTAAATTCGTCATCCAAAGCAAAAAGAGTGTGCTTAAGAGCTCTAGACACCTCTAACTGGAGACTTTAGCAAAGCTGAGTCACAATCTGAAAAGGTTCACATAGTCATGTGTCTGTGGCATTTATGTATCTGGTGGTAATACTGGAAAACAAAGTGCTTAGGGCCACGGCCAAGACTCATAAAAAGTAGCTGTGTTCAAGAATCAACAAACCTAACTAGGAGAATCAATAACACTATCTGAAATTCTAAGTCCCTAGAGATGCCAATCATTCTAAACCTCAAGGGAAAAAGTGAGATGCCAAAACTGTTCAGAAACAAAAAAGCTACAAGTCCCGCTCATCTAATTAGAACTAATATTCATTGATATTTTGGGATTTATAGTATATTCTCTTCTTTTTATCCTAATTGATTTTCAGTTGCTTGGGGACAAGCAACAATTTAAGTTTGGTGTTGTGATGAGCGGATAATTTATACACTTTTTGGCATTGTTTTTAGATAGTTTTTAGTAGGATCTAGCTGTTTTTAGGGATGTTTTCATTAGTTTTTATGCTAAATTCACATTTCTGGACTTTAATATGAGTTTGTGTGTTTTTCTATGATTTCGGGTAATTTCTGGTTGAAATTGAGGGACCTGAGCAAAACTCTGATAAAAGGCTGACAAAGGACTGCTAATGCTGTTGGATTCTGACCTCCCTGCACTCGAAATGGATTTTATGGAGCTACAGAACTCCAAATGGTGCGCTCTCAACGGCGTTTGAAGGTAGACATTCAGAGCTTTCCAGCAATATATAATAGTCCATACTTAATTCGTGATTAGACGAAAACTGGCACTCAACGCCAGTTCCATGCTGCATTTTGGAGTCAAACGCCAAAAACACGTCACGAACCAGAGTTGAACGCCAAAAACATGTTGCAACTTGGCGTTCAACTCCAAGATAAGCCTCAGCTCATGTAAAGATCAAGCTCAGCCCAAGCACACACCAAGTGGGCCCCGAAAGTGGATTTATGCATCAATTACTTACTTCTGTAAACCCTAGTAGCTAGTTTACTATAAATAGAACTTTTTACCAATGTATTAGACGTCTTTGATTGAAAGGTCTTTTGACCATTAAGTCTTGGATTGTATTTTTGATCTTTTGACCAAGTTTGGGGGCTGGCCATTCGGCCATGCCTGAACCTTCATCACTTATGTATTTTCAACGGTGGAGTTTCTACAAACCATAGATTAAGGGTGTGGAGCTCTGCTGTACCTCGAGTTTTAATGCAATTACTACTATTTTCTATTCAATTCGATTTATTCCTGTTCCAAGATATTCGTTGCACTTCACAATGATGAATGTGGTGATCCGTGACACTCACCATCATTCTCACCTATGAACGTGCGTGACTGACAACCACTTCCGTTCTACCTTAGACTGGACGCATATCTCTTGGATTTCTTAATCAGAATCTTCGTGGTATAAGCTAGAATTGATGGCGGCATTCATGGGAATCCGAAAAGTTTAACCTTGTCTGTGGTATTCCGAGTAGGATTCTGGGATTGAATGACTGTGACGAGCTTCAAACTCGCGATTGTTGGGCGTGATGACAAACGCAAAAGAATCAAGGGATTTTATTCCGACATGATCGAGAACCGACAGATGATTAGCCGTGTTGTGACAGAGCATTTGGACCATTTTCACTGAGAGGATGGGATGTAGCCATTGACAACGGTGATGCCCTACATACAGCTTGCCATGGAAAAGGAATAAGAAGGATTGAGGGAAGGCAGTAGGAAAGCAGAGTTCCAACAGGGACAAGCATCTCCAGACATTTATCTGAAATTCCCACCATTGAATTACATGAGTAACTCTATCTTTATTTCCTGCTTTATTTACTATTCGAAAACTCCATAATATTTATTATCCGCCTGACTGAGATTTACAAGGTGACCATAGCTTGCTTCATACCAACAATCTCCGTGGGATCGACCATTACTCACGTAAGGTATTACTTGGACGACCCAGTGCACTTGCTGGTTAGTTGTGCGGAGTTGTGACTAAGTGTGATTCACGTTTGAGAGTGCTACCAAGTTTTTGGTGCCATTGTTGATGATCACAATTTTGTGCACCACGTTTCTCAGGCACAAATACGCCCACGGAACCGCATCGTTGACGCGTTTGCGTTCGCGTCGTTTATGATGGAGTAGGGCTGGACTCGTGCTAGAAGCACAAGCCCTACCAAGCGAACAAGTGCCTCACGCGTCAGCATCAAAAATGGCCATTCACGTGATCGCGTCACCCACGCGAACGCGTCATTCAGATTTTTGTTAAAATGATTTTGAAACAGAGAGTTGCGCGAACACGAGGCTGCACTCACGCCAATCGCACGAATCAGGCCACGCGATCGCGTGACCCACGCGATCGCGTGACCCACGCGTCTGCGTCACCTGACCTTATCGCACACCACGCGACCACGTCACTCACGCGTCCGCGTCGCCTGCGCCGCACAACTTATCCAGATCAGCGCCAATTGTCTTATCTTTTCTTTTCTAATCCTAATTTCTTCTATCTTTTCTTCTTTCTTCTTTCTTTCTTACATTATCTCTTTAACTTCTCATCCATATTCACTTCAATTCTATTTTACTTAATTTGTTTGCATATTTCATTCATTGCATTTTAATTTTGTGCATATTTTTCTTTTCTTTTCTAAATTTATTATTTTTCCATTGGTGCTACTTGTTCATATTCAACTGTTGCGTACTTTCTGGTATTATTTTGGTGCTCAGTGACTTGTTTTACACTGTTGGGTAATATTATTTAAGTCAATGCTAATCTTTTATGATACTTTAATTAATTTTGCATTGACATGAATTTATATTGTCTTGTATTACCCACACTCTTTGCCCCTATGTTGCAACTTTTGCACCACTGGTATTCCATGTGCTTCTTTTGTTTTCTCACTTGCATGTTGTAGCTACCATGTAATTGAAACCCTCATTATTTGGCATTAACCCAACCATAATTTATTTATTTTCTTATCTATTTCTGGGTTACTTTTCTTCTTTTCCTCTTCTTTCAGGCTGGCCACCGAAGAAGGAAAACAGAAAACTTCTCAAAGGGGCAACAAACAAGTCCATCTGCACAACCTTTGGAGAAAAGTGTCAGTTGGAGCAACCTGTCCACTTGCACATCCAAGCATGCACCGAGGACGGTGCAATCTTTAAGTGTGGGGAGGTCGATACCGACTTCCATGGGTTAGCCATTTCCTATTTCAACACCAATATTTAATTTTATTTGTTAAATTAATTGTTGCATTTGCATGTTAGTTTGATTTTGTGCATATTTTACCACTTGGTTGAAGTAATATTTTCTTTTTCAAGAAACGTTTTATATCATTTCACTAATTTGAATTAAACTTTTTGAAAAACTTGTTTGAAGAAATATTATTTTGGAACATGGTTTAGAGTTCGAACACACAAAACCTATGAGATTTTTTAGCCTATTTGATTGGTTGCGTTTTATCAGCCAATATTTTATTTTTAGTGTGTGTTTTTCTCTCTAAAATTATGATCTTTGTCTTGCTTAATTCTATATTCCATTGTTTGATGTATGCACGCACTTATGTGATTGAGGCCTTGTTTCACTAAGCTTACATACCCATGTGGCCTTACCCTTTCATTATCCTTTGCAAAGCAATGTTGAGCCTATTTTACCCCTTTTGTTCTTTACTTTAGCTCATCACTAACTCAAAGCGAAAAACAATAATGTCCTTAATTTGAATCCTTGATTAGCTTAGACTAGTGAAAGTGCTCATGAATTAAGTGTGGGGAAAGTGGATTTGAAAACATTTGGTTTGGGAATTGAGTATGTTAGACTTTCTGTGAAAAATGTTGAGAACATGTTTATGCATTCAATACCTTAATCATATGCATTGAAAAATGAAAGAAAAAAATAGATTAAAAAAAGAAAAAGAGAAATAAAAAAGAAAGAGAAAGAAAACAAAACAAATAAATAAAAAGGGGACAAAATGCCCCAAGTTAAAGTAATAATATCAATGCATATGAGTTGTACTTAAATTTGGGGTGCATGAATATGTGGAAAACATAATTAATGGATAGTTAGATTTTGTATTGTAATTACATGGATTGTCTCAAGTAAGGTGGGAAAAGTTTAAGTTGATTAAGGATTCAAATTTTAGTCCACTTGGCCAAATACAATCCTACCTTGACCCTAACCACATTAGAACCGTTAAAAGACCTCTCAATATGTGTATCTGTGCATTAAATTTTTGTTGATTGTTAGATGAAGAGCAAGTTTTAGAAAGCAAGGTTAGTAGAGAATTGAGAGAATCGAACCTTAAACACCTGAGCGATTAGAGTGTATACACTTCCAGTGAGGGTTTGATGCTTGATTCTTTGTTCCCGACTTTCATGAACTATTTTCTTTTGCAAGTTCACTTGTACTTTATTTTATGATTTGAATTAGTGAAATCTAGTTCATATTTGTTCTTGAAGGATTTGTTTACTTTTAACCAAGTAGAAAAAAAGCATTCTGCATTTAGTTGCATTCATAGGTTGCATTTCATACATTCTACCATTCCTCTTCACTCTCTTATAGCTTCTCTTGAGCTTAGCATGAGGACATGCTAATGTTTAAGTGTGGGGAGATTGATAAACCACTATTTTATGGTCTATCTTATGCTCAATTGAGTGGTTTTTATCAAGTCTTTGCACACTTATTCATACTAATTGCATATTTTACAATTCCTTCCCAGAATTTGTTCTATGATTGAAAACTTGCTTTCTAGAGTCTTTAATTTGTATTTTAATCATCTCTTATTACCATTCGATGCCGTGATATGTGCGTTAAGTAATTTCAGGGATTACAGGGTAGGAATGGCTCAGAGGATGGAAATGAAGCATGCAAAAGTGGAAGGAATACAAGAAACTGAAGGAATTGCCAAAGTTGTTAGCCTGACCTCTTCGCACTCAAAAGGTCATAACTTGAGCTACAAAGGTCCAAATGATGCGGTTCCAGTTGCATTAGAAAGCTAACGTCTGGGGCTTTGACTTGATATATAATTTGCTGTAGTGGTCGTATAGCTATGCGACGCGAAGGTGTGCTTCATGCGGACGCGTCGCAGTGACAAAAATCAGCGTGGCAGATTTCGCCCTCAGTGATTTCTGCGCTATTTCCGGCCCAGTTTCAAGCTCAGAAAACACATATTAAAGGCTACAAAGTAGAGGAATGAAGGAAGACGACTCATAATTCACTTTTCATAATTTAGATGTAGTTTTTAGAGAGAGAGGTTCTCTCCTCTCGCTTAGGATTTAGGATTAGGATTCCTCTTAAAAGAATTAGGATTTCATCTTCTTCAATCACAGGTTCAATGTTCCTTTTATTTATTTTCTCAATTTAGTTTATGAACTTTTTATGTTTAGATTGATTTTTTATTTAATACAATTTGAGGTATTTCAGATTCGTGATTGTTTTATTCTATTTATGATACTTTCAATTTAAATTAGATTTATTTTCCCTTTTGGCTTTGGTTAAGTAATTGGTAACACTTGAGTTATCAAACTCAGCTGTTGATTGAAATTGGAATTACTGATTGATCTGGATCACTCTAAAGCTAGTCCTTCCATAGGGATTGACTAGGACTTGAGGATCAAGCTAACTAGTCCACTTGACCTTTCTTTGTTTAGTAAAGGCTGACCAAGTGGGGTTGAAACCCAATTCTCATCACACCTGATAAGGATAACTAGGATAGGAATTCCAGTTCTCATACCTTGCCAAGAGTTTTTCAATTATTAATTTATTTCCCTTGCAATTTATTTTCCTTGCTCAATATTTCAAAAACCTAAAAATATACAATTTTCCATAACCAATAATAAACACACCTCCCTGCAATTCCTTGAGAAGACGACCCGAGGTTTGAATACTCGGTTATCAATTTTATTGGGTTTGCTTAAGTGACAACCAAAACTTTTGTACGAAATAATTTTCTGTTGGTTTAGAAACTATACTTACAACGCGATTATATTTGTGCGATTCTTTACCGATAAAAATCCGATCGTCATATTTTCTAGCATTTTAACCGATATGACTTTGTGATTGTGACTTTGGTTTGCATTTAGCTTGACTGATGGTCTCTCCTTGGTTCATTTTGATCCAAAGTTTGCAATCCAAATTCATCCAATCCACCAGTTTTGTCACTTGGAAACGAACATAAAGAGCCAAGAAACATTCCTTCAACTTACAAGCTAGAAATTTTTTTTTCATGTTGTAAACTTAGCTATTGCTGCTATTTTTCACTGCTAGTAATCTGAATTTCACTACATTGTTGTGCTTTTTGTGCTCATTATTTTTAATTCAATCGAATAGTTTTTATTGGTTTAGTTAATTCAATGAATGTGTTTTTTTTGTGACTATCTTAATGAATTCAATAGTAATAAAATGACTAATGAATGATAAATTATTAATAATTGATGAGATCAAAGCTTATGTTACATTTTGGTTGATGTAGTCCCCATTTTGGTTTATATTAGATATATTTTAGGATATTTATTTATAACGGTGAATTATATGGTAAAGATATAAGTTTACAGAGCTTTCCTTTTATAGGATGAAAGAGAGATTGAAAAAGTTAGGACCCACATTTTGAACAATAAAAAATAATAAAAAATAACTATAAAAGAAATTTATATTTTCTCTCTATACAGTTTTTATCTGTATAGTAGAGTGTCCCATTTATTTATTATTTTATTATAAGAGAAAGTCCAGGGAGCCAGCACTTTTATTAAAATTTGGCCAGCACTTAACTAGCAAAAAAAAAGTGAGTAATTTCACACCATTAGATGTAATCTCACACCATTAAAAATACTAATAATGGCTAATTGATGGCTACAAATTACAAAACTTGCTAGCCCCCTATCACTCCTCTTATTATAAAATGATTTTTTCGGTTAGACCGCAGTTGAACCAATTGAACTAGTGAACAAGTGGCTAAAGCAATTCAATGACCAATTTGATTTTCAGAACCTTGATTACAAGGATACCATGTAGTTATTTGTATGCTAAGAAATTAACCAATAAAGTAACTAAACCAACCTTTAACAAGTGACAGATTTAAAAAATTTTGACAGTGGGGCAAAATATATATATCATAATAATTTTTATAATAAAAATGTTATGTGAACATAAAAAACTAGTTATCAAATTATTCATTAATTATTATGTATTTATGTATAAATATATGTGTTATTTAACTTATTTTTAATGTATATTTTCTATTTTAATATACATTTTATATGGATGGTTATTTTTTATGTACATATAGTATGATTTTATTGTTATAATTATATTTTGTTAATGTAAAATATGATTAGTTCTCAAAATATCTAATTTATAAACAAAAATATTAAAATAATAATTTAAATAATAACATATAATTTAAAATTTTATTTTTTAGTTTTCATATTTTGAAAAAATTGAGTAATCTTTTTTTTTTTAACGATACAATAGAAATGTCTCTTTATCTATATATATCACTAAGAAATTATTTAGAAATTTACTGCTTGTACAATTAGAAGCCAACTTTTAGTGATATTCATAGTTGGGAAGTTCTTTCAATTAAAGTAGTTGCTATGGAAAAAATTAAAGCTAACTTGAAAAAAGATAAATAACACTTTTTCGAATTGATTTCTAAAAAAAATACCAATCTTATTTAAATTGAGAATTATTAATTCTAATAGACATGTAATATAAATTTATTAAATTGACTATTAACTACCAAAAGTTAAGTAAAAAATTAGTGAGGTTGAATTCAATAATTTAATGAAGGAAAAAAATTATTATCATATATTACTCAAAGTTTTAAATTGTAGTAGGAGCACTTGCCTCTACAACAATAAACATAGAACAATCCCTTCCTTTAACGATACTTAAATGAGTCAAAAACCTAATATGTTATTTTAGCATGTGGTGTATCAATATAGCTCGCATGCATTCTCTCTCGATTATATTGAAAACAAGTTTACAGGGGGAGTACAAGATCCAAAAAAAGCAGCTACTAACTTGCTATAAATTTGTAATCTACGTTGAACTATAAAGTTCCGTTTGTTTGCAAAGACTATAACTGAGATAGAGAAATTGGAACTTATTATCATATCAATAAAGCTCTACATCCAAGTAAAATACTTAATCAAGTATAACTAAGTTGTTATAACAACTTTTCAAATCATGCACTTTTCTCCTTCTCCTTCCTCGTTTTCTTCTCCTTCTCCATCTCCTTCCCTATTTTTTTTCTCCTCCTCCTACTCCTTCTCCTTCTTCTCCTTCTTCTACTTCTTCTAAATTTGCACACACAGGTTTTTCTTTTTTCCTTCTTCTTCTTCTCCTCCTCCTCTTTCTTCTTCTTCTTCTTCCAAATTCGCACACGCAGATTCTTCTTCTTCTTCTTCTTCTTCTTCTTCTTCTTCTTCTTCTTCTTCTTCTTCTTCTTTTTCATTATCGTCTTCACCAATAATACCAGTATTTTGCAAATATCTTTAGTTCTGGTTTTCTTTGCTGTCATCATTAAATAATTTTGGTTCATTTATTAATTTATTTCGGTTTATTTGTGTGTTAATTGAGGTTCACTTGATGCTGTTGATAAGTATTGACCAAATTTTTTATTCCCTAAGTAATTTTGGTTTATTTATTAGTTTAATTGGGATTCATTTGGATCTAGAAATGAATTTAATGTATTTTTGTTAATGATTGAGTCTTTTTTTAGCAAAAAAGAATGAAATTATTTATTATTACTTTATTCAATTTTATTAGATTTCATTCCATTCTATTCAATTTGTCTTGAAAGTCATTCCGACCATTGGATAAATTATTCATCAACAACACACATGGACTACAAATGAATCGTGGATATTATTAAAGTAAAACCATTGTATAATACCAAATGAACCAAACATTTGTCTATTATATAAATTCGAATTCAGAAACACCTGCATCTAGAATGAACTGAAAATATTATCAATGTGAGACCACTGTATAATACTAAATGAACCAAAGAAGAAGAAGAAAGAATCTATGTGCGAAAATTTGAAAGAAAAAGAAGAAGAAAATAGAGAAGGATGAGGAGGAGGAAGAGGAGAAAACGGAGAAATAGACAAAAAAGACAAAGACGAAGAAGTTGCTTTATTGAAAAACGCATGTGATACACGCCGGTGTAATGAAAGTAGTTTTTGTTGAGTTTGAGCCAACTTGGTTGGACTTGGTTGCCAAAAACACTTGGATGTGTAGCTGGACTGTTATCGTATTTTGTATTAGTGGAACTAAAATTTTAGTTTCAGGATCGAAAATTTTACTCCCTATATTTTCAGAAGGTAAAAAAACATGAGACAAAAATTCTAAAAATAGAAACCAAAATGTTAATAATATTTCTTTGTAAAAATACTCCCATTCAACTTTCTAAATTTCAATTTACCCTTCCCAACCACTGTAAGAACCGCGACAAATTAATTGCCTAATTAAGTACTTAATATTGCCCAAATTAGATTCCAAAAATTTAGAGTGAGAATTTGAAGATTTAAATATGATTTTTAGACTCAGTGGATTTTTCTGAGTCAGAAAATGTATTTTCGGCAAAAAACCGAGAAAACCGGCGAACCGGCAGCCGAAGTTGTTGAACCGGTTCAAGTCTGTCCGGTACTGTGCGAGAAAAATTTAAAATGGTCAAAAACCTTAGAAAAATATTTAAAGTCAAATACTGGGTATTAATTTTAAAGGTTTGGCCCAAAGTTGGGTCAAACGGGCTAAAAAATGCTAATGGGTTAGATTAGGCCCAAGTTGGTCCCAAGCGTAACATATATAAGCCATTAAGTGAACCCTATTCAGCCACCATAACACTTAGAAGGTGAGAGTTGCAACTGAAGTTAGAAGAGAGGAAGGGGTTTCAAAAAAATACTATTCACTCCTCACTTCCAAAGGCCATATCTCGAGCTACGGTCCTCTAATTCGCGTGCCGTCAGCGGCTACGTGAAGCTCTCGTCAAGCCTGTTGGTGCACGAAATTGCAATCACACTTTTGCAATTCGCACAACTAACCAGCAAGTGCACTGGGTCGTCCAAGTAATACCTTATGTGAGTAAGGGTCGACCCCACAGAGATTATTGGTTTGAAGCAAGCTATGTTTATTTTATTATTCTTAGTCAGGATATCAATTAAAATTATCAGTTGGAATTATTAGAAAAATAAAAGAGCATGAAATAAATAATTGTTACTTTAATAATGGAGAATATGTTGGAGTTTTGGAGATGCTTTGTCCTCTGAATTTCTGTAATGTAATATTCAACTCAATTGCATGTAAAGTTCCTTCCATGGCAAGCTGTATGTAGGGTGTCACCATTGTCAGTGGCTACCTCCCATCCTCTCAGTGAAAACGGTCCAGATGCTCTGTCACAGCACGGCTAATCAGCTGTTGGTTCTCGATCATGTTGGAATAGGATCCATTGATCCTTTTGCGTTTGTCATCACGCCCAGCAATCGCGAGTTTGAAGCTCGTCACAGCCATTCAATCCTTGAATCCTACTCGGAATACCACAGACAAGGTTTAGACTTTCCAGATCCTCAAGAGTGGCCGCCATCAATTCTAGCTTATACCACGAAGATTCTAATTAAGGAATCTAAGAGAAGCTCATTCAGTCTGATGTAGAATGGAGGTGTTTGTCAGGCACACGTTCCTGGATTGAGGAAGGTGATGAGTGTCACGGATCATCACCTTCTTCACAATTAAGCGTGAATGAACATCTTAGATAGAAACACACACGTTTGAATGGAGAAATAGAAACAATTGCATTAATTCATCGAGACGCTGCAGAGCTCCTCACCCCCAACAATGGATTTTAGAGACTCATGCCATCAAAGTGTATAAAATTCAGATCTTAAAATGTCATGAGATACAAAATAAATCTCTAAAAGTTGTTTAAATTGTAAACTAGTAACCTAGGTTTACAGAATATGAGTAAACTAAGATAATTGGTGCAGAAATCCACTTCTGGGGCCCACTTGGTGTGTGCTGGGGCTGAGACATAAGCCTCTCACGTGCTTGGGCTGTTTCTGGAGTTGAACGCCAGGTAGTAACGTGTTTTGGGCGTTGAACTCCAACTTGTAACTTGTTTCTGGCGCTGGACGCCAGACTGCAACATGGAACTGGCGTCGAACGCCAGTTTACGTCCTCTATCTTTGCACAAAGTGTGGACTATTATATATTTCTGGAAAGCCCTAGATGTCTACTTTCCAACCCAATTGAGAGCGCGTCAATTGGACTCCTGTAGCTCCAAAAAATCCATTCCGGGTGTAGGGAGGTCAGGATCCAACAGCATCAGCAGTCCTTTTTCAGCCTAACTCAGACTTTTGCTCAGCTCCCTCAATTTCAGCCAAAAAATACCTGAAATCACAAAAAAATACACAAAATCATAGTAAAGTCTAGAAATATGATTTTTGCCTAAAAACTAATAATATTTTACTAAAAACTAATTAAAACATACTAAAATCTACTTGAAATTACCCCCAAAAAGCGTATAAAATATCCGCTCATCACAACACCAAACTTAAACTGTTGCTTGTCCCCAAGCAACTAGATGAATAAAAGAGGATAAAAAGAAATCAAGAAGCAATAATATCTCAGAGTTTTAAGTGAAGCTCAGATTCTAATTAGATGAGCGGGGCTAGTAGCTTTTTGCTTCCAAACAGTTTTGGCATCTCACTTTATCCTTTGAAATTCAGAATGATTGGCATCCATAGGAACTTAGAATTCAGATAGTATTATTGATTTTCCTAATTAAGTATGTTGATTCTTGAACACAGCTACTTTTATGAGTCTTGGTCGTGGCCCTAAGCACTTTGTTTTCCAGTATTACCACCGGATACACAAATGCCACAGACACATGACTGGGTGAACCCTTTTCAGATTGTGACTCAGCTTTGCTAGAGTCCCCAGTTAGAGGTGTCCAGAGCTCTTAAGCACACTCTTTTTGCTTTGGATCACGACTTTAACCACTCAGTCTCTAGCTTTTCACTTGGACCTTCATGACACAAGCACATGGTTAGGGACAACTTGATTTAGCCGCTTAGGCCTGGATTTTATTTCCTTGGGCCCTCCTATCCATTGATGCTCAAAGCCTTGGATCTTTTTTTACCCTTGCCTTTTGGTTTTAAGGGCTATTGGCTTTTTCTACTTGCGTTTTCTTTTTCTTTCTATTTTTTTCCACTTTTCTTTTTTCTTTTTTTCACAAGCTTGTTTTTTCACTGCTTTTTCTTGCTTCAAGAATCACTTTCATGATTTTTCAGATCATCAATAACATTTCTCTTGTTCATCATTCTTTCAGGAGCCAACAATTTTAACATTCATAAAATTCAATATAAAAAATATACACTGTTCAGGCATTCATTCAGAAGACAAAAAGTATTGCCACCACATATAAATAATTAGAATTTTCCTTATTAAGAAGTCGAAAAAATATTGCTTCTTTATTCTAAAAATCTACTATTTTATTCATGTTTGATGATGATGAGAAAAATAAATTATAGCTTAATTGGAGATAAAATCAAAATAGAGATACTAATTACTACAACTAATATATAACTTCTAAGGTAAATTCATAATAAGAACAGTTATCACAGAGTTAAAGCAAAGATTAGGACTCAACAACCTTTATTTTGGGAAGTGGGGGTTCCTCTAGTCTGTGGGATGCTTGATCCTTCAAGAGATAATTTCTGACGCTTCAGTTCCTTCAAGTCACATCCTTGCTCTTCCTGTTCCCTTAGGTTCCATGATCTTGATGAGTTTTAGCTCAGTGATCATGGCAAATCACACCAAACTTAGAGGTTTGCTTGTCCTCAAGCAAAAGAAAGGATAGGAGAGGAATAGAGGGAGAGGCAATTTCGAAATCCAAAAGATATGATGAGTTGAAAAAGATTTGAAAAAGATTTGGATTGGAAAAAGATTTGTGTTTATGAATTAAGATACATTTGATATTTTTGAAAAAGGGATTTTAGAAATTAGGGTTTTTAGAAATTAGGATTAAAAGTTTTGGAATTGAAGGATGATATTTTGAAACATGTTTATGCAAGAAATCATGAATTGAAACATAAAAATTAGAAAATTTGTGAAGAAAAACGAATTTTACCTCCTCCCCACCATTCTGGCGTTAAAGCCCAAATGCTGCTTGTTTTAGGTGTTTAACGCCCAATTGCTGCTTCTCCTGGGCGTTCAACGCCCAGCTGTTGCTTCTTTCTGGCGTTGAACGCCAGGAAGTCCTTTGTCACTGGGCGTTTTCCAAACGCCCAGGATGCTGTAATTCTGGCGTTAAACGCCCAGAAGGAGCTTCTTTCTGGCTTTTAACGCCCAGAAGATGCTCCTTTCTGGCGTTCAACGCCCAGATGGCTATCCTTACTGGCGTTGAACGCCCAGTGGATGCTTCTTTTGGGAGTTCAACGCCCAAAACATTTCTTATTGGCTTTTTCACGCCAGTGAGCTTCCAAATTCACCTGCAACTCTGTGAATTCAATCCATTGCTATTTTACCTTTGAAGATACTTTGACATATACCTGTAAAAATCAATTAATTAACAAAAACAAATAAAATTAAATTTTGTAAATGGCTGGGTTGCTGGTGCACGAAATTGCAATAACACTTTTGCAATCCCGCACAACTAACCAGCAAGTGCACTGGGTCGTCCAAGTAATACCTTGCGTGAGCAAGGGTCGATCCCACGGAGATTGTCGGCTTGAAGCAAGCTATGGTTATCTTGTAAATCTTAGTCAGGATATCAGAAATTATCAGGACTGATTGTGAAAAGCAAAAGAACATGAAATTAGTACTTGTTCAGCAGTAATGGAGAATAGGTTGAGGTTTTGGAGATGCTCCATCTTCTGAATCTCTGCTTTCCTACTGTCTTATTCATCAAACACGCAAGGCTCCTTCCATGGCAAGCTGTATGTAGGGTTTCACCGTTGTCAGTGGCTACCTCCCATCCTCTCAGTGAAAATGTTCCTATGCTCTGTCACAGCATGGCTAATCAGCTGTCGGTTCTCGGTCAGGCCGGAATAGAATCCATCGATCCTTTTGCGTCTGTCACTAACGCCCCGCCTGCTAGGAGTTTGAAGCACGTCACAGTCATTCAATCATTGAATCCTACTCAGAATACCACAGAGAAGGTTTAGACCTTCCGGATTCTCTTGAATGCCGCCATCAGTTCTAGCTTATACCACGAAGATTCTGGTTAAGGAATCCAAGAGATATCTACTCAATATAAGGTAGAACAGGGGTGGTTGTCAGGCACATGTTCATAGTTGAGAATGATGATGAGTGTCACGGATCATCACATTCATCCGGGTTAAGAGCAAGTGATATCTTAGAATGGAAGCAAGCATGATTGAATAAGAAACAGTAGTAATTGCATTAATCCATCAAGACACAGCAGAGCTCCTCACCCCAACCATGGGGTTTAGAGACTCATGCCGTGGAAGGTATACAATGAAATGTGTAAAAATGTCATGAGGTTCAGATACAATGTCAAAAGATCCTATTAATAGTAAACTAGTAACCTAGGGTGTACAGAAATGAGTAAATGACGTAAAAATCCACTTCTGGGTCCACTTGGTGTGTGCTTGGGCTGAGAAATGAAGCATTTTCGTGTAGAGACCTTTTCTGGAGTTAAACGCCAGCTTTCATGCCAGTTTGGGCGTTTAACTCCAAGTTTTATGCCAGTTCCGGCGTTTAACGCTGGAATTTCTGAGGCCAAATTGCTACGCCAGTTTGGGCCATTAAATCTTGGGCAAAGTATGGACTATCATATATTGCTGGAAAGCCCAGGATGTCTACTTTCCAACGCCGTTGAGAGCGCGCCAATTGGGCTTCTGTAGCTCCAGAAAATCCACTTCGAGTGCAGGGAGGTCAGAATCCAACAGCATCTGCAGTCCTTTTCAGTCTCTGAATCAGATTTTTGCTCAGAACCTTCAATTTCAGTCAGAAAATACCTGAAATCACAGAAAAACACACAAACTCATAGTAAAGTCCAGAAAAGTTAATTTTAACTAAAAACTAATAAAAATATAATAAAAACTAACTAAATTATACTAAAAACATACTAAAAATAATGCCAAAAAGTGTACAAATTATCCGCTCATCACAACACCAAACTTAAATTGTTGCTTGTTCCCAAGCAACTGAAAATCAAAATAGAATAAAAAGAAGAGAATATACTATAGACTCCAAAATATCAATGAAACTTAGCTCCAAATTAGATGAGCGGGACTAGTAGCTTTTTGCCTCCGAACAGTTTTGGCATCTCACTCTATCCTTTGAAATTCAGAATGATTGGCTTCTTTAGGAACTCAGAATCCAGATAGTGTTATTGATTCTCCTAGTTAAGTATGATGATTCTTGAACACAGCTACTTATTGAGTCTTGGCCGTGGCCCAAAGCACTCTGTCTTCCAGTATTACCACCGGATACATACATGCCACAGACACATAATTGGGTGAACCTTTTCAGATTGTGACTCAGCTTTGCTAGAGTCCCCAATTAGAGGTGTCCAGGGTTCTTAAGCACACTCTTTTTGCCTTGGTTCACAACTTTATTTCTTTCTTTTTCTTTTCCCTTTTTTTTTCTTTTTTTTTCTCGGAATTTTTTTTTTTTGTATTCACTGCTTTTTCTTGCTTCAAGAATCATTTTTATGATTTTTCAGATACTCAATAACATGTCTCTTTTTTCATCATTCTTTCAAGAGCCAACAATTTTAACATTCATGAATAACAAATTCAAAAGACATATGCACTGTTCAAGCATACATTCAGAAAACAGAAAGTATTGTCACCACATCAAACTAATTAAGCTAGTTTCAAGGATAAATTTCGAAATCCTGTACTTCTTGTTCTTTTGTGATTAAAGCATTTTTCATTTAAGAGAGGTGATGGATTCATAGGACATTCATAGCTTTAAGGCATAAACTTTAAATTTTATTAATTATGAATTAAGAACAAGACTCAAAAATAAATATAAGATTAGACTAGAAAATAAAAAAAACGCAAAAATAGGCTCCTAATGATAGAGGTTTTCACAGAGTTAGGACTCAACAACCTTGATTTTGAGAAGTGGATGCTCCCTCAGCTTGAGAGGAGAGCTTTTGGCGTTTCAGCTTTTGGAGTTCACGCCCCTGCTCCTCTTGCTCCTTCCACTGACTTCTTGGTGATTGGATGTTCAATGGGTATGAATTCATCTGCTCCCATCTTCACCCCAGCCTCTTTACAGAGCAGGGAGATCAAGCTTGGGTAGGCCAGTTTGGTTACAGTGGAATTTTTATTTGCAATTGTGTAGATCTCACAAGCAATCACATGATGAACCTCCACTTCTCTTCCAAGCATAATGCAATGAATCATCACTGCTCTCTTGATGGTGACCTCAGAACGGTTGCTAGTGGGCAATATGGAACGCCCAATAAAGTCTAGCCAACCTCTTGCAATTGGTTTGAGGTCTCCCCTCTTGAGTTGGTTTGGGACACCCTTAGAATTGGTTATCCACTTAGTTCCAGGGAGGCATATGTCCTCTAGAACTTGATCCAACCCTTTATCTTCTCTCACCATTCTCCTATTAAAGGAGTCAGGATCATCTTGCAGTTGAGGCAACTTGAAGATTTCTCTTATTTTGTCCAGATGGAAGTACATAACTTTCCCTCTGACCATGGTTCTGTAGGTATGGTAAGCGGTTCCAGTCATTCTCTGCTTATCTGTCAGCCACAGATTTGAGTAGAATTCCTGAACCATGTTACTTCCAACCTTTGTCTCAGGATTGGTTAGAACTTCCCATCCTCTGTTTCGAATTTGCTCTTGGATCCCCGGATATTCATCTTCTTTCAGATCAAATTTTACTTCCGGGATCACTGACCTCAGACCCATTATTTTGTGATAATGGTCTTCATGTTCTTTGGTTAAGAACTTCTCTTGATTCCAAAGATTCTTTGGATTATTCTCTTCCTTTCCTCTTAAATTGGTTTGTTTTCCCTTAGGAGCCATGATCTTGATGAATCTTGGCTTAGTGATCACGGAAAAGCACACCAAACTTAGAGGTTTGCTTGTCCTCAAGCAAAAGAAAGGAAAGAAGAGAGAGGGAGGAAGAGGAAATTCGAATGGTGTGGTGGAAAGAGGGAGCCAAACGTGTATTTATAAGGTGGGGAGGGGAGTTTTCGAAAAAAGAGAGAAATTTGAAAGGCGATTTGAGAAGATATGGAAAGAAATTGAGAAAAGGGTGAAAAATTTTTTGAACAAAATTTGGGAATGATTTGAGAGATTTGAAGAGTGATCTTAGATTTTTGAAAATTTGAAAGTGAATGATGAGAGATTGAAATGTATTTTTGTAGAAAAATATGGGTAAGAAAAGGAAAGTTTGAAAAAATCTGATTTGAAAACAAAATTGTGGTCCCCCCACCTTTCTGGCGTTAAACGCCCAGAATGGCACCCATTCTGGCGTTTAACGCCCAATTGATGCCCCTTTTGGGCGTTTAACGCCCAGCCAGGTGCCCTGGCTGGCGTTAAACGCCAGAAATCCTTTATCACTGGGCGTTTTTCTGAACGCCCAGGATGCTGCACCTGGCGTTAAACGCCCAGAATGGTGCCCATTCTGGCGTTTAACGCCCAAAATGGCACCATTCCTGGCGTTAAACGCCCAGAATGATACCCATTCTGGCGTTTAACGCCCAAAATGCCCTTACTGGTGTTTTTCGCCAGTAAGCTCTTTTCTCTACTTTTTGAGCTGAATCCTTCTGTAACTCTGTGAATTCCTTCATTTTTGATACTTGCCTCTGTAAGAACTAATCATATAACCTCCTAATGACTGGGTTGCCTCCCAGCAAGCGCTTCTTTACTGTCTTTAGCTGGACCTTTACTGAGAATCACTCAAGTCTCAGTTTTGAGCATTCCTGCTCAAAATTGCTTTCAAGATAATGCTTGATTCTCTGTCCATTAACAATGAACTTTTTGTCAGAATCAATATCCTGAAGCTCAACATATCCATATGGTGACACTTCTGTGATCACATACGGACCCCTCCACCGGGATTTGAGTTTTCCTGGGAACAATTTGAGCCTGGAGTTGAAGAGCAGAACTTTTTGTCCTGGCTCAAAGACTCTGGTTGACAATTTCTTGTCATGCCACTTCTTTGCCTTTTCCTTATAAATTTTTGCATTTTCAAAGGCATTGAGTCTGAACTCCTCTAGCTCATTTAACTGGAGCAATCTTTTTTCACCAGCTAATTGAGCATCCATGTTTAGGAATCTGGTTGCCCAGTAGGCTTTATGTTCCAGTTCCACGGGCAGATGACAGGCCTTCCTATACACCAGTTGGTATGGAGAGGTTCCTATAGGGGTCTTGAATGCTGTTCTGTATGCCCACAGAGCATCATCCAAGCTCTTTGCCCAATCCTTTCTTCGGGCTATCACAGTCCGTTCTAGGATTCTTTTTAGCTCTCTATTAGAGACTTCAGCTTGCCCATTTGTCTGTGGATGATACGGAGTTGCCACTTTATGGCTGATTCCATATCTAACCATAGCAGAGTATAGCTGTTTATTGCAGAAATGAGTGCCCCCATCACTGATTAGTACTCTGGGAACACCAAATCTGCTGAAGATGTGTTTCTGGAGGAACTTTAGCACGGTCTTAGTATCATTAGTGGGTGTAGCAATTGCTTCTACCCACTTAGATACATAGTCCACCGCCACTAGAATGTAAGTGTTTGAGTATGATGGTGGGAATGGACCCATGAAGTCAATTCCCCATACATCAAACAATTCTATCTCTAATATCCCTTGTTGAGGCATGGCATATCCGTGAGGCAGGTTACCAGCTCTTTGGCAACTGTCACAGTTACGCACGAACTCTCGGGAATCTTTATAGAGAGTAGGCCAGTAGAAGCCACACTGGAGGACTTTAGTGGCTGTTCGCTCACTTCTAAAATGTCCTCCATACTGTGATCCATGGCAATGCCATAGGATCCTTTGTGCTTCTTCTCTGGGTACACATCTGCGGATCACTCCGTCAGCACATCTCTTAAAGAGATATGATTCATCCCAGAGGTAGTACTTGGCATCTGAAAGCAATTTCTTTCTTTGCACGCTGCTGTACTCCTTGGGTATGAACCTCACAGCTTTATAATTCGCAATATCTGCAAACCATGGAGCTTCCTGAATGGCAAAGAGTTGCTCATCTGGGAAAGTCTCAGAGATCTCAGTAGAAGGGAGGGACGCCCCAGCTACTGGTTCTATTCGGGACAGATGATCAGCTACTTGGTTCTCTGTCCCTTTTCTGTCTCTTATTTCTATATCAAACTCTTGCAGAAGCAACACCCATCTGATAAGCCTGGGTTTTGAATCCTGCTTTGTGAGTAAGTATTTAAGAGCAGCATGGTCAGTGTACACAATCACTTTGGATCCTACTAGATAAGATCTAAACTTGTCAATGGCATAGACCACTGCAAGTAATTCCTTTTCTGTGGTTGTGTAATTCTTCTGTGCATCATTTAGAACACGGCTAGCATAATAAATGACATGCAGAAGTTTGTTATACCTCTGTCCCAACACTGCACCAATGGCATGATCACTGGCATCACACATTAATTCAAATGGCAATGTCCAATCTGGTGCAGAGATGACTGGTGCTGTGACCAGCTTAGCTTTCAGGGTCTCAAATGCCTGCAGACACTGTGTGTTAAACACAAATGGTGTGTCGGCAGCTAGCAGGTTACTCAAAGGTTTTGCAATTTTTGAAAAATCCTTTATAAACCTTCTATAAAATCCTGCATGCCCCAGAAAGCTTCTGATTGCCTTCACATTGGCAGGTGGTGGTAATTTTTCAATTACTTCTACCTTTGCCTTATCCACCTCTATTCCCCTGCTTGAAATTTTGTGTTCAAGGACAATTCCTTCAGTCACCATAAAGTGACATTTCTCCCAATTTAAAACCAGGTTAGTCTCTTGGCACCTTTTCAGGACAAGTGATAGGTGGTTAAGACAGGAGCTGAATGAGTCTCCATATACCGAGAAGTCATCCATGAAGACTTCCAGAAATTTCTCTACCATATCTGAGAAGATAGAGAGCATGCACCTCTGAAAGGTTGCAGGTGCATTGCACAGACCAAAAGGCATCCTTCTATAGGCAAACACGCCAGAAGGGCAAGTAAATGCTGTTTTCTCTTGGTCCTGAGGATCTACTGCAATTTGGTTGTAGCTTGAATAGCCATCCAAAAAGCAGTAATAATCATGACCAGCTAGTCTTTCTAGCATTTGGTCTATGAATGGTAAAGGAAAATGATCCTTTCTGGTGGCTGTATTAAGCCTTCTGTAGTCAATACACATGCGCCACCCTGTGACTGTTCTTGTAGGAACTAGTTCATTTTTTTCATTATGAACCACTGTCATGCCTCCCTTTTTGGGGACAACTTGGACAGGGCTCACCCAGGGGCTATCAGAAATAGGATAAATAATCCCAGCCTCTAGTAATTTAGTGACCTCTTTCTGCACCACCTCCTTCATGGCTGGATTTAGCCTCCTCTGTGGTTGAACCACTGGTTTGGCATTATCCTCCAACAGGATCTTGTGCATGCATCTAGCTGGGCTAATGCCCTTAAGATCACTTATGGACCACCCAAGAGCTGTCTTGTGTGTCCTTAGCACTTGAATCAGTGCTTCCTCTTCCTGTGGATTTAAAGCAGAGCTTATAATCACTGGAAAAGTGTCACCCTCTCCCAGAAATGCGTACTTCAGGGATGGTGGTAGAGGTTTGAGTTCAGGTTTGGGAGGTTTATCCTCCTCCTGAGGAATTTTCGAAAATTCCTTTGCTTCCTATAGTTCTTCCTGATCAAGTTGAGCATCTTTGAAGATGTCCTCAAGCTCTGATTCTAGGCTTTCAGCCATATTGATCTCTTCTACCAGAGAGTCAATAATGTCAGCGCCCATGCAGTCATTTTGTGTGTCTGGATGCTGCATAGCTTTTACAGCATTCAACTTGAACTCATCCTCATTGACTCTCAGGGTTACTTCCCCTCTTTGTACATCAATGAGAGTTCGTCCAGTTGCTAGGAAAGGTCTTCCTAGAATGAGAGTTGCACTCTTGTGTTTCTCCATTTCCAGCACCACAAAGTCAGTTGGAAAGGCAAAGGGCCCAACCTTGACAATCATGTCCTCTATTATGCCTGATGGGTGTTTAATGGAGCCATCAGCAAGTTGGAGGCATATCCTGGTTGGTTTGACTTCTCCAGCCAACCCAAGCTTTCTGATAGTGGATGCAGGTATTAGATTGATGCTTGCTCCAAGATCACATAGAGCTGTCTTAGTGCAAGCACCTTCTAATGTGCATGGTATCATAAAGCTTCCAGGATCTTGAAGCTTTTCTGGTAAGCTTTTCAGAATGACTGCACTGCATTCTTCAGTGAGAAACACTTTTTCAGTTTCTCTCCAATCCTTCTTATGACTTAAGATCTCCTTCATGAACTTAGCATAAGAAGGTATTTGCTCAAGTGCCTCTGCAAACAGAATCTTTATTTCAAGAGTCCTTAGATAGTCTGCAAAGCGGGCAAATTGCTTATCCTGTTCCGCCTTGCGGAGTTTCTGAGGATAAGGCATCTTGGCTTGATATTCTTCAACCTTAGATGTTGCAGGTTTATTCCTTACAGAAGTGGTTGAAGAAGCCTTGTTAGGGGGATTACTGTCAGCACTCTCAGGTGTCTGATCTTCCCTTGGCGTATGAACACCAGGATTGGGTGGAAAATGGGCGTTTAACGCCAACTTTTCCCCTTTTTCTGGCGTTTGAACGCCAGAACTGGGCAAGGAATGGGCGTTTAACGCCAGCTTTCCTTCCCTTTCTGGCGTTTGAACGCCAACAACATTCCTCTCTGGGCTCTTACTGTCCTCAGAGGGATTTTGAACAGTGGTTTGGTTATCCTCTGTCAATTGTTCCTTGTTTGGCTTTTTGCTCTTTTGAGCAGTGGTGTTTAGTGTCTTCCCACTCCTCAGTTGAACTGCTTGACATTCCTCTGTTATCTGTTTAGCTATTTGCTGTTTTGCTTGATTCAACTGCAGTTCTACGTTCTTGTTAGCAACCTTAGTGTCATGGAGCATTTCTTTAAATTCTGCTAACTGTTCTGTCATCAGGAGCAATTGTTGATTAAGCTCATTCATCTGTTCTTGAGGATTAGGATCAGTGACTAATGCCATGAATTCCTCTTTTGGAACGAACTCATTGTTAGAATATAAGTATTGGTTTCTAGCAACAATGTCTATAAGCTCTTGAGCTTCTTCAATTGTCTTGCTCATGTGTATAGATCCACCAGCTGAGTGGTCTAAAGACATCTGAGCTTTTTCTGTGAGCCCGTAGTAGAAGATGTCTAACTGTACCCACTCTGAAAACATTTCAGAGGGGCATTTTCTAAGCATACCTCTATACCTCTCCCAAGCATTATAAAGGGATTCATTATCCTCTTGTTTAAAGCCTTGGATGTCCAGCCTTAGCTGTGTCATCCTCTTTGGAGGGTAAAAATGATTCAGGAATTTGTCTGACAATTGTTTCCATGTCTTTATGCTTGCTGTAGGTTGGTTATTCAACCACCTTTTAGCTTGATCTTTTACAGCAAATGAAAACAGTAATAGTCTGTAGACATCCTGATCTACCTCTTTATCATGTACTGTGTCAGCAATTTGTAAGAACTGTGCCAGAAACTCAGTAGGTTCTTCCTGTGGAAGACCGGAATACTGGCAATTTTGCTGCACTATGATAATGAGTTGAGGATTTAGCTCAAAGCTGCTTGCTTTGATGGGAGGTGTACAGATGCTACTCCCATATGCAGCTGTAATGGGGTTAGCATATGACCCCAGAGTCCTTTTGGACTGATCAATCCCTCTTAGGTCCATAATGGACAAAAGGGAAATGATAATGATTGCAAATAGATAAATTTTGTTTTTTTTTTTTGAGTTAAACGAAAATAATAAAATAAAACAAAAGAAAATTAAAATAAAAATTCAAAAATCAAAAAGAAAATAAGATCAAAGCAAATTGAGAACTGAATCAAATAGTTAATTAAAAAGATTTTGAAAATAGCAATTAGAAAGATATGATTGAAAAAAATTTTTATGAAAAAGATTTGATTTTTGAAAAGAGGAAAGAGAAAAACACAAAAAGACACCAAACTTAGAATTTTTATGAATCAAAAAGGGACTAAGAACATGCAAAAATCGAAAATTAAAAGAAAAGCAAAAGCATGCAATTGACACCAAACTTAAAATATAAAACTAGACTAACTAAAAGACTCTAAACCAATAAAAATAAAACAGTCCTAATCTAAGCAACAAGATAAGCCGTCAGTTGTCCAAACTCGAACAATCCCCGGCAACGGCGCCAAAAACTTGGTGCACGAAATTGCAATAACACTTTTGCAATCCCGCTCAACTAACCAGCAAGTGCACTGGGTCGTCCAAGTAATACCTTGCGTGAGCAAGGGTCGATCCCACGGAGATTGTCGGCTTGAAGCAAGCTATGGTTATCTTGTAAATCTTAGTCAGGATATCAGAAATTATCAGGATTGATTGTGAAAAGCAAAAGAACATGAAATTAGTACTTGTTCAGCAGTAATGGAGAATAGGTTGAGGTTTTGGAGATGCTCCATCTTCTGAATCTCTGCTTTCCTACTATCTTCTTCATCAAACACGCAAGGCTCCTTCCATGGCAAGCTGTATGTAGGGTTTCACCGTTGTCAGTGGCTACCTCCCATCCTCTCAGTGAAAATGTTCCTATGCTCTGTCACAGCATGGCTAATCAGCTGTCGGTTCTCGGTCAGGCCGGAATAGAATCCATCGATCCTTTTGCGTCTGTCACTAACGCCCCGCCTGCTAGGAGTTTGAAGCACGTCACAGTCATTCAATCATTGAATCCTACTCAGAATACCACAGACAAGGTTTAGACCTTCCGGATTCTCTTGAATGCCGCCATCAGTTCTAGCTTATACCACGAAGATTCTGGTTAAGGAATCCAAGAGATATCTACTCAATCTAAGGTAGAACAGGGGTGGTTGTCAGGCACATGTTCATAGTTGAGAATGATGATGAGTGTCACGGATCATCACATTCATCCGGGTTAAGAGCAAGTGATATCTTAGAATGGAAGCAAGCATGATTGAATAAGAAACAGTAGTAATTGCATTAATCCATCAAGACACAGCAGAGCTCCTCACCCCCAACCATGGGGTTTAGAGACTCATGCCGTGGAAGGTATACAATGAAATGTGTAAAAATGTCATGAGGTTCAGATACAATGTCAAAAGATCCTATTAATAGTAAACTAGTAACCTAGGGTGTACAGAAATGAGTAAATGACGTAAAAATCCACTTCTTGGTCCACTTGGTGTGTGCTTGGGCTGAGAAATGAAGCATTTTCGTGTAGAGACCTTTTCTGGAGTTAAACGCCAGCTTTCATGCCAGTTTGGGCGTTTAACTCCAAGTTTTATGCCAGTTCCGGCGTTTAACGCTGGAATTTCTGAGGCCGAATTGCTATGCCGGTTTGGGCCATTAAATCTTGGGCAAAGTATGGACTATCATATATTGATGGAAAGCCCAGAATGTCTACTTTCCAACGCCGTTGAGAGCGCGCCAATTGGGCTTCTGTAGCTCCAGAAAATCCACTTCGAGTGCAGGGAGGTCAGAATCCAACAGCATCTGCAGTCCTTTTCAGTCTCTGAATCAGATTTTTGCTCAGAACCTTCAATTTCAGTCAGAAAATACCTGAAATCACAGAAAAACACACAAACTCATAGTAAAGTCCAGAAAAGTGAATTTTAACTAAAAACTAATAAAAATAGAATAAAAACTAACTAAATTATACTAAAAATATACTAAAAATAATGCCAAAAAGCGTACAAATTATCCGCTCATCAGTTGCCTCCCAGCAAGCGCTTCTTTATTGTCCTTAGCTGGACTATTACTGAGCTCTAATCAAGTCTCAGTTTTGAGCATTCTTGCTCAAAATTTCCTTCAAGATAATGTTTAACCCTTTGTCCATTAACGATGAACTTTTTGTTAGAGTCATTATCTTGAAGCTCTACGTATCCATATGGTGATACACTTGTAATCACATATGGACCTCTCCATCGGGATTTTAATTTCCCTGGGAATAATTTGACCCTAGAATTAAATAGCAGAACTTTCTGCCCCGGCTCAAAGACTCTGGATGACAGCTTCTTATCATGCCATCTTTTTGCTTTCTCTTTGTAAATTTTTGCATTCTCGAAAGCATTGAGTCTAAATTCCTCGAGCTCATTTAACTGGAGCAATCGTCTTTCTCCAGCTAGCTTGGCATCAAGGTTCAGGAATCTGGTTGCCCAGTAGGCCTTGTGTTCCAGTTCCACTGGCAAGTGACATGCCTTTCCATACACGAGCTGGTATGGAGAGGTCCCTATAGGGGTCTTAAATGCTGTTCTGTATGCCCACAGAGCATCATCCAAGCTTCTTGCCCAATCCTTTCTATGGTTAATTACAGTCCGTTCTAAGATTCTTTTAAGTTCTCTGTTAGAGACTTCAGCTTGCCCATTTGTCTGTGGATGATATGGAGTGGCTACCCTGTGGCTAACTCCATAACGAACCAAAGCAGAGTAAAGCTGTTTATTGCAGAAATGAGTGCCCCCATCACTGATTAATACTTTAGGGGTACCAAATCTGCTGAAGATGTGTTTCTGGAGGAATTTTAACACGGTCTTAGTGTCATTAGTGGGTGTTACAATAGCTTCCACCCATTTGGATACATAATCCACTGCCACCAGAATATAAGTGTTTGAGTATGATGGTGGAAAAGGTCCCATGAAGTCAATACCCCATACATCAAATAACTCAATCTCTCAGATCCCTTGTTGAGGCATGGCATAACTGTGAGGCAGATTACCAGATCTTTGGCAACTGTCACAATTAAGTACAAACGCTCGGAATCTTTATAGAGGGTAGGCCAGTAGTGACGTGCGGAAAACGATCCGACACAAAACTCACCGGCAAGTGCACCGGGTCGCATCAAGTAATAAAAACTCACGGGAGTGAGGTCGATCCCACAGGGATTGAAGGATTGAGCAATTTTAGTTTAGTGGTTGATTTAGTCAAGAGAATCAAGATTTGGTTGAGTGATTTGTGATTTGCAGAATTTAAATTGCATGGAAAGTAAAGGGAATGTGTAAATTGAATGAAATTAAAGAGAGCAAGAATTAAATTGCTAAATCTTAAAGAACAAGTAATATAAATTGCAGAAACTTAGAATGCAAGAAATGTAAATTGCAGAATCTTAAATTGCAAGAAATGTAAATGACTTAAAATGTAAAGGGAATTGGGAATTGGATTTGCAGCAATTAAACAAGGCAAAATAAATTGCATTAAACAGAAGAGTAAAAGGGGATTGGTATTGAATCGGATCTGAAGCAGAAGAGTAAATGAACATGAAAAGCAATAAACAGAGAATTGGAAATTGGAAATTCAGATCTCAGGACCCAAGAGACTAGATAACCGAGTCTAGATCTCAATGCCTTCCCAGATCCAACAAGAACACTTGCAAAGAAATTGTAAATTGCAAAGAAAGTAGATGAAGAGCAATTAACAGAAATTTAAACTCAATTATGCAGTAAAGAAACAGAGAGATCCAAGGATGAGATTGAAACAGAATTTCTTCAATTCTCCAACCCAAGATCCAAGACAAAGTAATTGAGATTGAAAACAATAAAACTAAGAGGAAGGGAATTGAATTCTCCTTCCCCGAAACTAAGAAATTAAAGATTACTCAATACCAAAAGCTCTCCGAAAACTACTAAGCAAAACTAAAAGGAAAACTAAAAAGAAGAGCTCCCTGACTAACTTGAATTCTATCCTATTTATACACATTCTTCAAATGATCTTCAAGCCTTGAGTTGGGCCTTTGCTCTTGGTGGAATTGGGTTGAGAGAGGCCTTGGTTGATTGCTCTTGAAGTTTGGAGAGGAACCAAAGTGAACCAATTGAACCGGGTTGGAGTTTTGCAAAAGTTGGAGTAAAAGTTTGAGCAAAAGTTAGGGGTCTAACTTTTGCTCCAACTTTTCATATCAGCTAGCCTCTTTTGCTGATACCGACGTTGGTGCAAAAGTTAGGGGTCTAACTTTTGCTCCAACGTTGGCCCTTCCTAGTGCACCTATGGCGCCAACGTTAGCCCAAAAGTTAGGGGTCTAACGTTGGCGCAAACTTTTGCTCCTCCCCTTGTATTTTCATGTGCCAACGTTAGCCCAAAAGTTAGGGGGCTAACGTTGGCGCAAACTTTTGGTGGCCAGGGAGGCTTTTCTCATGCCAACGTTAGCCCAAAAGTTAGGGGTCTAATGTTGGCGCAAACTTTAGGTGCCCAGGGAGTGATTTTCAAGTTCCAACGTTAGCCCAAAAGTTAGGGGTCTAACTTTGAGGCTAACTTTTCACCCAAAAGTTTGTGCAAAAGTTTGAGGCTAACTTTAGGTCCAACTTTTTGCTTCCTGGTTCAATTTCACTTATTCCATTGTCCTCTCTTTACTCCTAGTTATTCCTTCTTGCTTCAACCTTTCTCCAAGCTTTCTTCACCTATCATTAATCAACCAAACACATCAAAGCTATGCTTAAAATCATGAGATATTCATTCTTTCACAATATGTATCAAATATAGCATAAAACCTCATGAAATTGCATTAATTCATCTATGGTTGATTCAATCAAAGGAAGCATGAAAATCTACCCAAATTGGCTTGCTTAGACCTCAAGAAAGTGCATAATTCAAGTGAAAACAAAAGAAAAAGGCTAGTGAAACTAGGCTAAGATGACCTGTCATCACAGCACCAAACTTAAATCTTGCTTGTCCCCAAGCAAGCAGTAAGTCATAAGGAAAATTACTAGAAGCAGAGAAGTGTATAAGCCTTTTATTGGAAGACATTGAATACTGATAAATGGGGTTTTTATGCATGGTATCTTAGGGATTTTTATTCTGGGGCTGAGACATCAACATTCCTTTGGATCATGCTTGGTCCTTAGCTTTTCTTGTTCTTTTCTTGGCTGAGGCTTAATGCTATGTGGTAAGGCAACTTTTTAGAGTAAGCTTTCAGCCAGCATTCCCGCCCCAGTTGGTTCAAGATGCTAGGTGTTGAAACACCCCTATGGACTTACTTGCTCAAGCCTCTCCTTAGCACACACACATCACAGGCATTTAGCTTGTTTTGTTCATCTCTGTTAGTTCTTTGGAAATTGATGCCCAGCACCTCTTTGGGTTACTAAATGCTTTGTCTCAAAGTAGCTCTTGATGGTGGACCTTCGGTTGGCAATCCCGGGTTAGTTAACCCAAGTTGCCGGGTGATGAAGCACCCCTTAGAACCTAGTTATCCAAGCTTATCTTTGTACAAAAAAACATCACAGGCATATATCCAAATCTCAAGCCATTGATGCCCAGCCTTGTTTATTTCTTTTTGCTTCTTTTTCTTGCATTTTCTTTCTTTTATTTTGGACCTTTTTCTTTTGTCAAGTCTCATGAAATGTAACTCAAGTTCATATCACAAAGTCATGCTAACATTCAGCCTTATTCATAAATCAACTAATGAACCAGCACATACCACCACATAACCTCATTTTGTCTCATATCATGCTAGACTTTTACTCTTTCTCTATTTCACAGTTATTTTTCTTTTATTCAAGCATGAGGAACAAAGCATATAATTCAAGTAAGATGAAAGTGAATCAAGCACTTAGACTAGTAAGCCATAATAGCATGAAACCAAACAAACTCGCAGACAGTAAATGAATCTAAGAAGACACTAATTAACAGGGGACATTTGCACTTTCAATTAACATACTTGAACTAGAATTAGTCAGAGAACAATACAACCTCTTGGAGTCTATTTGTTTTCTCTGTGTCATCATTATTGTTGGGTTCTATATCCTTCCTCTATCCATGATGATGTACTTTTTCCTCCAAGAGATTGAATGACTTCCTACAAAAGATATTGAAAGTTGCTTGTTCCCCAAGCACTTGAGAGGCAGTTAGCATGCATGTATGCTTGTGATTCTGTGAACCTAAGTTGGTGTGAGAACACCAAACTTAGTTCCTTGCCTACTTCTATATGTAGCAAAATAAATACATGCATGAAACATCAAGTACTTTTATTAAGGAAATAAACTATGAACTAAGAAACAAACTATGAACTAGAAAACAACCAAAAACTAGAAACATGATAATTGTTAAGCAGTTTCTCTGATGGTTTGGAGCCGATACTGATCATGCTGAGGGTGCAATGTGTTCTTAATGAATTTTTTTTGGTGGAACACCAAACTTAGCATCCAACATTCACCCCTAATTATTTTGGTGTGCAACACCAAACTTAGCTCCTTGCAATACAGAGAAATCTACTTAACTCCTTTATTGAAATAACTAAGAGAGAAAAACTACTGACTTATGGTTATGACTGATGACTTTCTTCCTTTTCTTCCAGTTTGTTAAGAGGAATGACCTCAAGGGAGGAGAAGATTCAGCTAGTGTCCCCTTTCTTGGTTTCCTCTCAGCAAGCTTTCTTTTGTACATGGCTTGATTGAGCTTGCTTGCTATTGGTCCAGGGGTTGGATTGCTTGTGGTTGACCTCCTCTTGAATGTTGTCCTTGGTAGCTTGGTCACAATCCTCTTCTTGGTGCTTTTGTTAATTGCGTTCACTTCCTTGAATCCAAGTCTTGGTGGTTGTGTGATTGTAGGAGTCTTCTTTTCATTAAGAGCCTCTTGTGTTGGTGGTTCCTTGAGCTTTTCCTCTGTGCACTTCTCTACTTCACTTGAGTGTGAACGTCTGTGATTGTCCTCCTCACTTTCTTGTTCTTCTACTTCCTTTTTTACACTCAACATTTGTTTTAATAGCTCTATCATGGAGGAGGTTTGTTGATCTTCCCAACATTTCTTCATCTCCTCTTCATATCTTTCAATCATGGATTCAATTGTTGAGCCATTTTGTTTCAAGGAGGTTTGAGAGAGTTGTGAGTTTTCATGTTCCCTTGTCATCTCAAGTGGCTTCTGTGAATATGCAAGGTCAGGTTCAAATGTTTCCTCTACCTCATTTTTCATTGAAATTTCTCTTGACACAGAGGCTTTCTCATCTTGCTTTTCCACTTCCTCACCCACAAATTTGTCTTCATCCTTACTGTTTGATGGTTCTAAGTTCCTCTTTGTTTGCTCTAAGGGTCCATTCATCTCCTTGAGGATGGTTTCTTCCCAAGATTGGGGTTGTGTGAAGCTTGCCACGACTTTTCTGTGTATTTCAATGGCTTCGCGTTGGCGTTCTAAGGCTTTTTTGGACCATTGAAGGTACTCCTCAACTGCTAATTCAAGAGATGAAGGTTGAGAGTAATTTTGGTGACGTGAATGTGTTGTGGTGAAGTTGTATTGAGGGGTGTGGAATGAGTTGTGTGATTGATGGGATGACTGGTATGGATTTTGGAGGAAATTTTGTGTTGAGGCATAATCAAGTGATGAAGAACTTTTAAATGAGAAACTGGGACGTGAGGGTGGATGCTCTTTCATTCTGTGGCGATACTCCCATCTACCATGAGGATAATAATATGAATTATTTTGTAGTGGTGGTTGGTATCCCATATGATTCTCCTGCTCATCTTGTGTCTCTGAAGTAAATCTCCATGGATTGGAGTACTTATAATTTGTATTTTCTTGGTGATATTCCCAGCCACCATTAGAGATTGGTGATGGTGGGTAATATCCCCTAAAATTTGTTTGATCATAAGATGAGTTGAACTCCATTTGAACTTTGGAAAACACAACACCATTGAAAATTGAAATTACTCATATCAAAGATGAGAATTTCTTAGTGAGGCATAAACTCAAACACCTTGGTTTCAATCTAAAACAGAGAACAAAAATAAAGAAAATGCTTAATCTAGACCACCACCTCACTTAATCATTGTCAATCTATTCAATCCCCGGCAACGGCGCCAAAAACTTGACGTGCGGAAAACGATCCAACACAAAACTCACCAGCAAGTGCACCGGGTCGCATCAAGTAATAAAAACTCACGGGAGTGAGGTCGATCCCACAGGGATTGAAGGATTGAGCAATTTTAGTTTAGTGGTTGATTTAGTCAAGCGAATCAAGATTTGGTTGAGTGATTTGTGATTTGCAGAATTTAAATTGCATGGAAAGTAAAGGGAATGTGTAAATTGCATGAAATTAAAGAGAGCAAGAATTAAATTGCTAAATCTTAAAGAACAAGTAATATAAATTGCAGAAACTTAGAATGCAAGAAATGTAAATTGCGGAATCTTAAATTGCAAGAAATGTAAATGACTTGAAATGTAAAGGGAATTGGGAATTGGATTTGCAGCAATTAAACAAGGCAAAATAAATTGCATTAAACAGAAGAGTAAAAGGGGATTGGTATTGAATCGGATCTGAAGCAGAAGAGTAAATGAACATGAAAAGCAATAAACAGAGAATTGGAAATTGGAAATTCAGATCTCAGGACCCAAGAGACTAGATAACCGAGTCTAGATCTCAATGCCTTCCCAGATCCAACAAAAACACTTGCAAAGAAATTGTAAATTGCAAAGAAAGTAGATGAAGAGCAATTAACAGAAATTTAAACTCAATTATGCAGTAAAGAAACAGAGAGATCCAAGGATGAGATTGAAACAGAATTTCTTCAATTCTCCAACCCAAGATCCAAGACAAAGTAATTGAGATTGAAAACAATAAAACTAAGAGGAAGGGAATTGAATTCTCCTTCCCCGAAACTAAGAAATTAAAGATTACTCAATACCAAAAGCTCTCCGAAAACTACTAAGCAAAACTAAAAGGAAAACTAAAAAGAAGAGCTCCCTGACTAACTTGAATTCTATCCTATTTATACACTTTCTTCAAATGATCTTCAAGCCTTGAGTTGGGCCTTTGCTCTTGGTGGAATTGGGTTGAGAGAGGCCTTGGTTGATTGCTCTTGAAGTTTGGAGAGGAACCAAAGTGAACCAATTGAACCGGGTTGGAGTTTTGCAAAAGTTGGAGTAAAAGTTTGAGCAAAAGTTAGGGGTCTAACTTTTGCTCCAACTTTTCATATCAGCTAGCCTCTTTTGCTGATACCGACGTTGGTGCAAAAGTTAGGGGTCTAACTTTTGCTCCAACGTTGGCCCTTCCTAGTGCACCTATGGCGCCAACGTTAGCCCAAAAGTTAGGGGTCTAACGTTGGCGCAAACTTTTGCTCCTCCCCTTGTATTTTCATGTGCCAACGTTAGCCCAAAAGTTAGGGGGCTAACGTTGGCGCAAACTTTTGGTGGCCAGGGAGGCTTTTCTCATGCCAACGTTAGCCCAAAAGTTAGGGGTCTAACGTTGGCGCAAACTTTAGGTGCCCAGGGAGTGATTTTCAAGTTCCAACGTTAGCCCAAAAGTTAGGGGTCTAACTTTGAGGCTAACTTTTCACCCAAAAGTTTGTGCAAAAGTTTGAGGCTAACTTTAGGTCCAACTTTTTGCTTCCTGGTTCAATTTCACTTATTCCATTGTCCTCTCTTTACTCCTATTTATTCCTTCTTGCTTCAACCTTTCTCCAAGCTTTCTTCACCTATCATTAATCAACCAAACACATCAAAGCTATGCTTAAAATCATGAGATATTCATTCTTTCACAATATGTATCAAATATAGCATAAAACCTCATGAAATTGCATTAATTCATCTATGGTTGATTCAATCAAAGGAAGCATGAAAATCTACCCAAATTGGCTTGCTTAGACCTCAAGAAAGTGCATAATTCAAGTGAAAACAAAAGAAAAAGGCTAGTGAAACTAGGCTAAGATGACCTGTCATCAAGTAGAAGCCGCATTGGAGGACTCTTGTGGCTGTTCGCTCACTTCCAAAATGTCCTCCAAACTGTGATCCATGGCAGTGCCATAGGATCTTCTGTGCTTCTTCTTTAGGCACACATCTACGGATTACTCTGTCTGCACATCTCTTAAAGAGATACGGCTCATCCTAAAGATAATACTTTGCATCCGTGATCAGCTTCTTTGATTGCTGCCTACTGTATTCTTTGGGTATGAATCTCACTGCCTTGTAGTTTGCAATGTCTGTAAACCATGGCACTTCCTGGATGGCAAAGAGTTGCTCATCCGGAAAGTTTTCAGAGATCTCAGTAAGAGGGAGGGACGCCCTTTCTACTGGTTCTATTCGGGACAGGTGATCTGCTACCTAATTCTCTGTCCCTTTTCTGTCTCTTATTTCTATATCAAACTCTTGCAGAAGCAACACCCATTTTATAAGTCTGGGTTTTGAATCCTACTTTGTGAGTAGATATTTAAGAGCAGCATGATCAGTGTACACAATCACTTTTGATCCTACTAAATAGGATCTAAATTTGTCAATGGCGTAAACCACTGCAAGTAGCTCTTTTTCTATGGTTGTATAGTTCTTCTGTGCGTCATTTAAAACTTGATTGGCATAGTAAATGACGTGCAGAAGCTTGTCATGCCTTTGTCCCAACACTGCACCAATGGCATGGTCACTGGCATCACACATTAGTTCAAATGGCAATGTCCAGTTTGGTGCAGAGATGATTGGTGCTGTGACCAATTTAGCTTTCAGAGTCTCAAATGCCTGCAGACACTCCTTGTCAAAGACAAATGGCATGTCAGCAGCTAGCAAGTTGCTCAGAGGTTTGGCGATTTTTAAAAAATCCTTTATAAACCTCCTATAGAATCCTGCATGCCCCAGAAAGCTTCTGATTGCCTTAACATTGGCAGGTGGTGGTAATTTTTCAATTACCTCTACCTTAGCTTGATCCACCTCTATTCCCTTGTTCGAAATTTTGTGCCCAAGGATAATTCCTTCAGTCACCATAAAGTGACACTTCTCCCAGTTTAAAACCAGGTTAGTCTCTTGGCATCTCTTTAGAACAAGTGCTAGATGGTTAAGACAGGAGCTGAATGAGTCTCCAAATACTGAAAAGTCATCCATGAAGACTTCCAGAAATTTTTCCACCATATCAGAGAAAATTGAGAGCATGCACCTCTGAAAGGTTGCAGGTGCATTGCACAGGCCAAATGGCATCCTTCTGTATGCAAATACTCCATATGGACATGTGAATGCCGTTTTCTCTTGATCATGGGGATCTACTGCAATTTGATTATAACTTGAATATCCATCCAGGAAGCAATAGTATTCATGACCTGCTAGTCTTTCTAGCATCTGGTCTATGAATGGTAAAAGAAAATGATTCTTTCTGGTGGCTGTATTGAGCCTTCTATAATCAATACACATACGCCACCCTGTAACTGTTCTTGTAGGAACCAGTTCATTTTTTTCATGATGAAGCACTGTCATGCCTCCCTTCTTAGGGACGACTTGGACAGGGCTTACCCAGGGGCTGTCAGAAATAAGATAAATAATCCCAGCCTCTAGTAATTTAGTGACCTCCTTCTGCACCACTTCCTTCATGGCTTGATTCAGCCGCCTTTGTGGTTGGACCACTGGCTTGGCGTCACCCTCCAATAGGATCTTGTGCATGCATCTGGCTGAGCTAATGCCCTTAAGATCACTGATGGATCACCCAAGAGCTGTCTTGTGTGTCCTTAGCACTTGAATTAGTGGTTCCTCTTCCTGTGGCTCTAAGGTAGAGCTTATGATTACAGGAAAGGTATCACCTTCTCCCAGAAATGTATATTTCAGGGATGGTGGTAATGGTTTGAGCTCGGGTTTGGGAGGTTTCTCCTCTTCCTGAGGGATTTTCATTTGTTCTATTATTCTCTCTGATTCCTCCAAATCAGGCTGAACATCTTTAAAGATGTCCTCTAGCTCTAATTCGAGACTCTCAGCCATATTGACCTCTCTTACCAGAGAGTCAATGATATCAACACTCATGCAGTTATTTGGGGTGTCTGGATGTTGCATGGCTTTGACAACATTCAACTTGAACTCCTCCTCATTGACTCTCAGGGTTACTTCCCCTTTTTGGATGTCAATGAGGGTTCGACCAGTTGCTAGGAAAGGTCTTCCTAGAATGAGAGTTGCACTCTTGTGCTCCTCCATTTCCAGCACCACAAAGTCAGTAGGAAAGGCAAATGGCCCAACCTTGACTATCATGTCTTCAATCACGCCTGATGGGTATTTAATGGAGCCATCAGCAAGTTGAAGACATATCCGGGTTGGTTTGACTTCTTCAGTCAAACCAAGCTTTGTGATAATAGATGCAGGTATTAAGTTGATACTTGCCCCAAGATCACATAGAGCCTGCTTGGTACAAGTACCCTCTAATGTGCATGGTATCATAAAGCTTCCGGGATCCTTAAGCTTCTCAGGTAAGCTTTTCAGGATAACTGCACTGCATTCTTCAGTGAGGTAAACTTTTTCAGTTTCCCTCCAATCCTTCTTATGACTTAAGATCTCTTTCATGAACTTGGTATAAGAGGGTATTTGCTCAAGTGCTTCTGTAAACGGAATCTTTATTTCAAGAGTCCTGAGATAGTCTACAAAGCGAGCAAATTGCTTATCCTATTTCGCTTGGCGGAGTTTTTGAGGATAAGGCATTTTGGCTTTGTATTCCTCAACCTTAGTTGCTGCAGGTTTATTACCTGTAGAAGTGAGTTGGGAAGCCTTTTTAGAAGGGTTGTTATCAGCACTTGTATGTGTCTGATCCCCCACTGGCATTTGAATGCCAGGGATGGAAGCTGGAGTGGCGTTAGACGCCAGCTCCTCGCCTGTTTCTGGCGTCTGAACGCCAGAATTGTGCTCCCTTTGGGCGTTCAACGCCAAGTCCTTGCTTGTTTCTGGCGTTGAATGCCAGGAATGAGCATGGTTTGGGCGTTCAGCGCCAGCATTATTCCTCTCTGGGCTCTGATTGTCCTCAGAGGGATTTTGGCTAGCCATTTGTTCATTTCTTGGCTTCTTGCTGCCTTGAAGTGAGGTATTTAATGTTTTCCCACTTCTTAATTGAACTGCTTGGCATTCTTCTGTTATTTGTTTTGACAGTTGCTTTTTTGTTTGCTTCAACTGTACTTTTATATTCATATTAGCCATTCTTGTTTCTTGTAATATTTCCTTGAATTCGGCTAGTTGCTGAGTTAGAAAATCCAGCTGCTGATTGAGTTCATTAGCCTGATCTACAGGACTGAGTTCAGCAGTTACTGTTTTAGCTTCTTCTTTCATGGAAGATTCACTACTTAGGTACAGATGCTGATTTCTGGCAACTGTATCAATGAGCTCTTGAGCTTCTTCAATTGTTTTTCTCATATGTATAGATCCACCAGCTGAGTGATCTAGAGAAATCTGAGCTTTTTCTGTAAGCCCATAGTAGAAGATGTCTAATTACACCCACTCTGAAAACATTTCAGAGGGGCATTTTCTCAGCATCTCTCTGTATCTCTCCCAAGCATCATAAAGAGATTCATTATCTCCTTGTTTGAAGCCTTGGATGCTCAGCCTTAGCTGTGCCATCCGTTTTGGAGAAAAATAGTGATTCAGGAATTTTTCTGACAGCTGTTTCTATGTCTTTATGCTGTTCTTAGGTTGGTTATTTAACCACCTCTTAGCTTGATCTTTTACAGCAAATGGAAATAGTAATAATCTGTAGACATCCTGATCTACTTCTTTATCATGTACTGTGTCAGCAATTTGTAAAAATTATGCCAGAAACTCTGTAGGTTCTTCATGTGGAAGACTGGAATACTGGCAGCTTTGCTGCACCATGATAATGAGCTGAGGATTCAACTCAAAGCTACTAACTCCAATGGAGGGTATACAGATACTACTCCCATATGAAGCAGTAGTGGGGTTAGCATATGACCCCAGAGTCCTCCTGGACTGTTCATTTCCACTTAGTTCCATGATGGAGCAAGGGAGATGGTATGGATGTTGATATTGTCTATTTTATTATAAGAATAATTTTCGAAATAATAAAATAAAACAAAAACCGAAATAAAAATAAAATAAATAAAGAAAGAAAATTAAAAATTAAAACTTATAAAAATTTGAAAAAGTTTATGAAGATTTTCGAAAAATTTGAGGAAAAAGAGAAAGTGGTTAGGATATTTTTGAAAAAGATAATAAAATATATATTAAAAATACCTTCTTCTTTTTTTAAACTTTAAAAGATAAGAATTGAAAAATTTTGAAATTGAAATCTAAATTTTTATATAAAAATTTCGAAAATGTAGTTTAAAATTAGTTAGAAAAGATATTTTTTTGAATTTTGAATTTTATGATGAAAGAGAAAAACACACAAAAGACACAAGACTTAAAATTTTTAGATCTAATGCTCCTTATTTTCGAAAATTTTTGGAGGGAAAACACCAAGGAACACCAAACTTAAAAATTTTAAGATCAAAACACAAGAAAGACTCAAGAACACTTTGAAGATCCACAAGAACACCAAGAACAAAAGAAAGAACACCAAACTTAAAATTTTTTGAAAGCTTCAATAAAATTTTCGAAAATTATAAAAAGATTAACAACAAAACACCAAACTTAAAGTTTGGCACAAGATTCAATCAAAGAAAAATTATTTTTGAAAAAGATTTTAAAAAGAAGATACCCAATTGTCAAGAACATAAGCCAACGCTCTAGCCAACTGAGCTAAAAATGTAACGTGTTTTAAAGATGTATTATTTTTATAGATAAGAATAATTTTTTTGAAAACTAATGTTTTGAAAAAAGTATAAGAAAAACAAGAAAAGATACAGAACAAGAAAAATTAAAGATCAAACAAGAAGAATAAACAAGAACAACTTGAAGATCAAGGAAGAACAAAGAACACTAATACGAAAATTTTAAAGGAAAATATAAAATATGCAAATAACACCAAACTTATAACAAGACACTAGACTCAAAGAAAAATTAAAAATTAATAAAGAAAAATAATATTTTTGAAAAGAAAACAAAAGACTTTGACCCAATTGCCAAAATCTTCCTAATCTAAGAAATAAAATAAACCTTTAGTTGTTCAAACTCAAACAATCCACGGCAACGGCGCCAAAAACTTGGTGCACGAAATTGCAATCACACTTTTGCAATCCGCACAACTAACCAGCAAGTGCACTGGGTCGTCCAAGTAATACCTTACGTGAGTAAGGGTTGATCCCACGGAGATTATTGGTTTGAAGCAAGCTATGTTTATTTTATTATTCTTAGTCAGGATATCAATTAAAATTATCAGTTGGAATTATTAGAAAAATAAAAGAGCATGAAATAAATAATTGTTACTTTAATAATGGAGAATATGTTGGAGTTTTGGAGATGCTTTGTCCTCTGAATTTCTGTAATGTAATATTCAACTCAATTGCATGTAAAGTTCCTTCCATGGCAAGCTGTATGTAGGGTGTCACCATTGTCAGTGGCTACCTCCCATCCTCTCAGTGAAAACGGTCCAGATGCTCTGTCACAGCACGGCTAATCAGCTGTTGGTTCTCGATCATGTTGGAATAGGATCCATTGATCCTTTTGCGTTTGTCATCACGCCCAGCAATCGTGAGTTTGAAGCTCATCACAGCCATTCAATCCTTGAATCCTACTCGGAATACCACAGACAAGGTTTAGACTTTCCGGATCCTCAAGAGTGGCCGCCATCAATTCTAACTTATACCACGAAGATTCTGATTAAGGAATCTAAGAGAAGCTCATTCAGTCTGATGTAGAACGGAGGTGTTTCATGGATTGAGGAAGGTGATGAGTGCCACGGATCATCACCTTCTTCACAATTAAGCGTGAATGAACATCTTAGATAGGAACACACACGTTTGAATGGAGAAATAGAAACAATTGCATTAATTCATCGAGACGCTGTAGAGCTCCTCACCCCCAACAATGGAGTTTAGAGACTCATGCTGTCAAAGTGTATAAAATTCAGATCTGAAAATGTCATGAGATACAAAATAAATCTCTAAAAGTTGTTTAAATAGTAAACTAGTAACCTAAGTTTACAGAATATGAGTAAACTAAGATAATTGGTGCAGAAATCCACTTTTGGGGCCCACTTGGTGTGTACTGGGGCTGAGAGTTAAGCCTCTCATGTGCTTGGGCTGTTTCTGGAGTTGAACGCCAGGTTGTAACATATTTTGGGCGTTGAACTCCAACTTGTAACTTGTTTCTGGCGCTGGACGCCAGACTGCAACATGGAACTGGCGTTGAACGCCAGTTTACATCATCTATCTTTGTGCAAAGTATGGACTATTAAATATTGCTTGAAAGCCCTGGATGTCTACTTTCCAACTCAATTGAGAGCGCGTCAATTGGACTTCTGTAGCTCCAAAAAATCCATTCCGAGTGCAGGGAGGTCAGGATCCAACAGCATCAGCAGTCCTTTTTCAGCCTAACTCAGATTTTTGCTCAGCTCCCTCAATTTCATCCAGAAAATACCTGAAACCACAGAAAAACACACAAACTCATAGTAAAGTCCAGAAATATGATTTTTGCCTAAAAACTAATAATATTTTACTAAAAACTAATTAAAACATACTAAAATCTACATGAAATTACCCCCAAAAAGCGTATAAAATATCCGCTCATCACCCGTCACTTCGATTTAAGCTTTGTGGTAAGTTTTTTGAAATTTCCCTTCGTTTCTGCTGCCCTAAGAAATTCAAGTTTGATGAGTGATGATTTTGAGAAAACTTTGTGTTTTGGTTGTTTAGGTGCTACTCCTTAGTGAGGAAATGTTGTGTTCTAGCCCAAATTTCAGTGGATGAGGTAAGATTCTCAAGAACCCTAGTAAAATAATTAATTGTGAGTATTAGTTTCTGATTTATTTAAAATGTGTCATATTGGCTTGAATATTGGAGCTTGTTGGTGAATGTTGATGCTTGTTGGAGATTCTTGGTGACTTGGATTGTGATTGGAAGCTCGTTTTGCACTCAATTTGAGTTTTGGCATATTGGAAATTGGCCAAGGTATAGTTTTGGTTTTCTCTATGTAATATATAATATTTTTGGACACTTAGGCTAATGACCCATAGGATAGGATTGGATTGTATTGGTTGTTTGATTTGTTGAGATATGATGAATGATGAATGATGAATTGATGAGCTTTGGCTATGTTGATGGAAGTGTTGTATGATAATGTATGATGATTTGATGATTTGGAATGTTGATAAATTGCAACGTTGATGTTGGTAGCATAATATTGGAGATTGAGATTGAAATTGATTATAATGATGGTTGGTAAGGGTGAAATGATATTTGATTAATGTGTTGGTGGAAATATGAGTGCATTACCATGTATTTGAAAATGAGAATTGATGATCTCATAAGGTGGAGGGGTGAATTGAGGTATGGTAAATGGTAAGATTTGATGTGGGATGGAGTTAATGTGGTTTTGGTTGGTTTGAGTTGTGAAAATTGTGAAATTGATAATCTATGAATTTTTGGTAAAACTAAAAATTTGGTGAACTTCCATGAATCATATCTTGAACTACCGTGCTTGAAATTCAATGTATTTTATATCAAATGAAAGGAAATTGAACAAGCTTTAAAATGGTTTAAATTTTGTAGAAATCCGAATTTGGTAAAAAAAAGATATGACTGTGGGAAGTTTGGTGTCAAAATCTGAAATTCTGTAATATTGCAGAATTTTGTTATTTCTGGTTTGTGTGCGCACGCACACCCCTGTGATTTTCGAACCTGTGCGCATGCACAGCTTTGTGCGTACGCACACACAGGGGAAGGCTTTCTGTTTAGAGCGCTAGCACAACCTGTGTGCGTACATAACCAATGAAGTTTTACAATCTGTGCGCATGCACAGCCCTGTGCGCACGCACACGTTGGGAAGTGCATTCTGTTGAGGGCGCTAGTACACCTTGTGCGAGCGAACAGAATTGTAAACTTTGGTACTTGTGCGTACGCACAACACTATGCGTATGCACACTTTTTAAAACTTCTCCTGGGCGTGCGCACATGCCCTGTTTTTCAACTTAAACTTTGTTTTCAACTATTTCACCTTCCCAACATGTTTGTAAACTTCTTAGACACCATTTTAAGACTCTTGGGCTAAATTTTGGGTATCAAAGCACGGGAAAGGTCTTAAGAGATTTGGTTTGGCATTATTTTGAAAAGTTAGAGGATGGAGGCTTAGGTTTCTGGTGTACTGAGGATGGGTTTGATAGAGTGAGAAGGAAGAATGGTATATGAATTGAGAAATTGACGAACTATTGAGTTCAGAATGAAAATGTTGATTTGATAGTGGTTGAGATGAGTCGAGGACTCGGAATGGAATGATGGATCCATGATATATTGAAAATGTTTTTTGAAAAATCACTGAATCATTGTTCTATACTGAGAAATGATGAGACGCTATGTCCCTGGCAGGGATGGTGGTTATTCCCGCCTGTCGTGGTAGCTGCGACGGCGTAAGCACGGTGGTTAATCCCGCTTACATTGAGATGTTAGGTCTGTGGCAAGAGTATCTCGCTCGCATCCCTTCGGATCACTAGAGTGTGCAGGCACAAAATCCTGGACGATGTTCCGAGCACTATATCTTGTGGGTTTCCAATCATGATTCCGAACGGCGACATCTCCATAGAGATGTGTCGGGTTGGCAGTTGAACCGATAATGTGATATCACAGCCTATAGAACAGGCATTCATTGATGCCAGGGCATCTTAGGCTAGTTTCACTACACTTTCTTGAGTTATAAGTAAGCAAATTGGGTAGAAATTCATGTATGCCTAGATTCATTCAATCATGATTAATTTGATTCAATTTTATGAGAATTTTGCTATAATTATTTGTGTGCTAAGAATGATGAGAATTCTCATGACTTTAGCAAGGCTTTGACGCATATATTGGTTGATGACAGGTGAAGAAAGGCATGGAAAAAGTTGAAGAAGGAGCAGAGAAAATATGTAGAAGGAGCAACATTGGTGGCTAAGTTGGACCACCAACGTTACCTCCAACATCGGAAAAAAGCAGAACAAATCTCTGCAAAGTTGCTAATTGCTCACATTGGAGGGAGCGTTGGACATCCAACGTTACCCCCAACGTTATCCACGCGCAAGCGTGAGTCACGCGCACGCGTGGAATGGATATATTGACTGGTGCACGAAATGCAATCTAACTCTTTGGCAATTCGCACAACTAACCAGCAAGTGCACTGGGTCGTCCAAGTAATACCTTACGTGAGTAAGGGTCGATCCCACGGAGATTATTGGTTTGAAGCAATCGATATTTATTTTATTAATCTTAGTCAGGATACCAATAAGGTTAATTGGATTTAATTATAAGAAGTAAAAGTGTTTGGAATTATTAGAAAAATAAAAGAGAATAAAATAGTTACTTGTTGTGCAGTAATGAGAAATACGTTGGAGTTTTGGAGATGCTTTGTCCTCTGAATTTCTGCAATGTAATATTCAACTCAATTGTTTGTAAAGCACGTCTACGGCAAGCTGTATGTAGGGTGTCACCGTTGTCAGTGGCTACCTCCCATCCTCTCAGTGAAAACGTTCCTATGCTCTGTCACAGCACGGCTAATCAGCTGTTGGTTCTCGATCATGTTGGAATAGGATCCATTGATCCTTTTGCGTTTGTCATCACGCCCAGCAATCGCGAGTTTGAAGCGCGTCACAGCCATTCAATCCTTGAATCCTACTCGGAATACCACAGACAAGGTTTAGACCTTCCGGATTCTCAAGAGTGGCCGCCATCAATTCTAGCTTATACCGCGGAGATTCTGATTAAGGAATCTAAGAGAAGCTTATTCAGTCTGATGTAGAACGGAGGTGTTTGTCAGGCACACGTTCATGGATTGAGGGAGGTGATGAGTGCCACGGATCATCACCTCCTTCATAATTAAGCGCGAATAAACATCTTAGATCGGACCACACACACGTTTGAGTGAAATAGAAACAATTGCATTAATTCATTGAGACGCTGCAGAGCTCCTCACCCCCAACAATGGAGTTTAGAGACTCATGTCATCAAAAAGTATGTAATTCAGATCTGAAAATGTCATGAGGTACAAAATAAGTCTCTAAAAGTTGTTTAAATAGTAAACTAGTAACCTAGGTTTACAGAAAATGAGTGAACTAAGATAATTGGTGCAGAAATCCACTTCTGGGGCCCACTTGGTGTGTGCTGGGGCTGAGACTAAAGCTATCCACGAACTGAGGCTTTTCTTGGAGTTGAACTCCATGTTATGACGTGTTTTGGGCGTTCAACTCCGGATCATGACGTGTTTCTGGCGTTTAACTCCAGACAGCAGCATGTACTTGGCGTTCAACGCCAAGTTACGTCGTCTATCTTCGCGCAACGTATGGACTATTATATATTGCTGGAAAGCCCTGGATGTCTAATTTCCAACGCTGTTGAGAGCGCACCAATTGGACTCCTGTAGCTCCAGAAAATTCATTTCGAGTGCAGGGAGGTCAGGATCCAACAGCATCAGCAGTCCTTGATGTGCATAAACTTGATATGCTACGATTTAGGAAATTGCACGATCGGCAAAATTCCTTCCGGCAAGTGCACCGGTTATCGTCAAGTAAAAACTCACAATAGAGTGAGGTCGAATCCCACAAGGATTGGTTGAGTGAGCAATTCGGATTAGAAGTATGTTCTAGTTGAGCGGAATCAAGATTTAGATGAGAATTGCGGAATGTAAAATTGCATGAATTAAAGAGCGAGAAGCTAAATTGCTGAAATTAAAAGGGATGGGGGTGATTGCATGAATTTAATTGCAGAATGTAAGAGAAAGTGGTAGATCAGAAATGGGGAATTCATTGGGTTTCAGGAGATATTGAGATCTCCGAATCAAAACGTTTTATCCTTTCCTCAACCAATGCATTCATTGAATTTTGCTTGGCAATCTTATATGATTGGATCCCAATCCCTTGGCTCACCAATTCTCTCTAAAAACAAACAAATTCCCAATCCCTTGGTTTAAATGTTCATAAGAAGAGATGATGCTCGATCACTGATTATACCACACAGTTTCATGAACCACAATTTGGTAGGATTACATGTCACAATATCCATCCAAACCCCAATCCAATTCACTGTGAGAAAGCTTCTCTAGCATGAATCCTCCATTCCTTTCCCAAGGTTCCGAAGGATTCCAATTATGGGTAGTTTCTTTCCCAAGACAACTACCCAATGGAATTAGATCGAGAAGCTTTCTAACAAAATTCAAGAGAAAAGATTGAAGAAGAAGATAAAACTATTATTGATTCATTGAATTACAATAGAGCTCCCTAACCCAATGAAAGGGGTTTAGTGAGTCATAGCTCTGAATTCAATTACAAAATATGAAAAGTAGCTAAATGATCAAAAAGTTCCCCGTCAGGGGCTGGATTCCCCTTTCATCCCGTCTTTCAAATGCCGAAACTAAGGCCTTTAAATAGGCTCCCTAAATTACAAAATGAAAATGAAATTAAAAGCAAATTACAATCAAATGAAAATAAACTATTCTAGATGATTCTTGTGGCCTTGATTTGGTGTTGTTGATGGGCCTTGCTTGCTTGAAGGGTAGAGTGACATAATTGATCCAAAAAGGATAATGATTCATTAAACTACACTCAAACGTTGCACCCCTCTTTCTTGAGTCGTCACTTTGTTCTCTTGTCAACCTTGCCAATTTGATGCCAAATATAGACTATTATACCTCGTTGGAAAGCTATGGATGTCAGCTTTCTAACGCAACTGGAAGCACCTCAATTGGATCTCTATAGCTCAAGTTATACTCCATGGAAGGTAAAGAGGTCAGCTGGCCTGATTGCATGTTGGTACTATGCTCTTCTATGCACATTACGGGGCTGTTTTCTCCCTCAATTTTTAGTATCCACCATTCATGCCATATATGCTTGGAAAGCTCTAGATGTCTTCTTTCCAATGCATTTTGAATCACCTCATTTGGAGTTTTGTAGCTCAAGTTATTTATGTTTGAAGAAGGCATGGTCAAGCTGTTCCATATAACACGTTTAAGCTCCAGTTTAAGGTTAAACTGGAGGTTAAACGTGGAAATGCTTCCTGGTGAGAAATTGTGTCGAACACGTTTAACCTCCAGTTTAAGGTTAAACTGGAGGTTAAACGTGGAAATGCTCCCTTGGTGAAATTCTCATTCTGGCGTTTAACTTCCAGTTTAAGGTTAAACTGGAGGTTAAACGCCAGTTTCAGCATTTCTCAACTTCCATGATTCTGGCGTTTAACTCCCAGTTTAACCTTAAACTGGAGGTTAAACGCCAATTTCAGCTTTGATGCATTTATCATTCTGGCGTTTAACTTCCAGTTTAAGGTTAAACTGGAGGTTAAACGCCACTTTCAGCATTATATGGCTTGGCAGTTTAAGTTCCAGTTTAAGCTTAAACTGGAGCTTAAACTCCACATGTGATATTCAAGCTTCCTTTATTGATTTTGTTGCTTCCTTGCCTAGCCTCTTCTTCCCTGAAATCATCCAAACAACTGCATCAAAGTCTTGCTAAAATTCATGAGAATTCTTCCATTCATAGCATTCAAGGAATATAACTAAAAACTCATGGAATTTGCATCAAAATCTTCATGTTTGAATGATTTAAGACAAGCATGACTATTTGGCCCAAATGATTACTTAAGGCTCAAGAAAATGCATAAAACAACTAAAAATAAAAGAAAAAGGCTAGTGAAACTAGCCTAAGATGCCTTGGCATCACAACACCAAACTTAATCCTTGCTTGTCCCCAAGCAAGTTCTGAATTATTTGAGAAGAAAGAATGAAACAGAAAGTAAATTCATTAGCCATATCAGTAAGTAATTGACATTGATTAATGGGGTGTTCATGCAGAAAGTTGTTGCAGCATCACTTTATTGTTTCTTAGGTAAGAATGTCACTTTTTATGTTTCCACTAAAACACTGCTATGGCCTCTTGTTATTCACATATCCTTGGCAAGTTTCTTTTCTTTTGTTTTTCTTTTTCTTTGAGCTTATTTGCTCCTTGTTGCTCAGTGTCATGTGTTGCACAAGCTTTTGACATTTTTCTTTCCTTATCAGTGCTCACACATATCCACCACAGGCATTTTTGTTCACATTTCTTCTTGAGACATTGGTGCCCAGCACCTCTTTGTGTGACTAAATGTTTTGTATTTAGGTTGCTCTTGATAATGGACTTTTGGTTGATAATCCCGGGTTAGTTAACCCAAGTTACCAAGTGTTGAAACACTCCTCAGAACCTATTCATCCAAGCATATCCTTAATACATAAACACCACAGGCATTTGTCTCAGAAGTTCAAACCATTGGTGCCTAGCTTATTTTCTCAATTTTTTTTTTGCTTTTTGGTTGCCCTTTTTCAGTGGCTTTTTCTTCTTCTTTTTCTTTCTTTTTCATGGCCAAAGACATTTATTCATCAAGATCCATAGACAGCATCCTAATTTCCACTAAAAGTGACAATTCTAACTTTATTTCTTAGTGAGCTGACTATTCAATCAAACATGCATACCACCACTTAATCTTATTTGATTTCTTACCAAATGGAATTGAGTTACTTTTGTTCAAACATTTCTTTTATTTTTGGAAATAGAACAAGCAGGGCAAGCATACATTTAAGCAAGTGAAGTTTATCCAGACACTTAGACTATCACTTATTTGGAAATTAAACAAACAGACAAACAAAAACTGCAATGACTCAAACTTAAAGCACGGGTGCATGCAAACTTCCAATATCAGCAATTCAAAGTACAAGCAATTAAGTGACAATACAACCTTTTAGCATCTTCTTTGTTGTTCATCATCCTTCCTAGCCTTGGTGTTCTCTCTGATGATGATGTATATTCCTTCTATGAGATTGATTGTCTTCCTGCAAAGCTATTAGAAGTTGCTTGTTCCCCAAGCACTTTGAGGATTGGTTAGCATGCATGTATGTTTGTAGGCCTCTGAACTTAGATTGGTGTGTGAACACCAAACTTAGTTCCTTGCCATATGCAGCAATTTGGATCATATGCAGAAAACCTCATGTGTTTTTATTAAGAAAATAACTATGAACTAGAAAAAGAAACTATGAACTAGAAATTAAACTATTGTTTAAGTAGTTTCCCTGATTGGTTGGAGCTAGTGACTAGTCATGCTGAGGTAGAAATGTGCTTTTAATGAAGTTTTTGGTGGAACACCAAACTTAGAATCTCACATTCACCCTTGAATTGTTTTGGTGTGCAACACCAAACTTAGCTCCTTGCAATACAGATAAATCTACTTAACTCTTTTATTAAAATAACTAGAAAAGAAAAACTACCTTTGGTTGGGTTGCCTCCCAACAAGCGCTCGTTTACTGTCATTAGCTTGACATGCTGTTCCTGACTTTCTTCCTCTTCCTCCAGTTTGTTAAGAGGAATGACTTCAAGTGGATAAAGGAGCTAGTTAGTGCCCCTTGTTGTGAATGCCTCTTTCCAGCAAGCTTTCCCTTGTGATTGGCTTGAGTGAACTTGCTTGTTGGCTCAGGAGTTGGATTGTTCTTCGACTGTCTCTTCTTCATGGATATGGTCCTTTGTTTCTCGGTCACAATCCTCATTTTAGTGCTTGTTTCTACTGCCTTCACATCCTTGATCTCAGAACTTGGTTGTTGTTGGACAGTTGGAGTATCCTGTTCATCAAACGCTTCCTGAATTTGTGGTTCAATGAACCCTTCCTCTTTGCAACTCTCTGTTTCATTGGAGTGTGATCTCCCTTGATTGACTTTCTCCCTTTCTTGTTCTTCTGATTCCTCCCTTGGGTTTGCCATGGTATCACTAGAAGAATTGTGGGTAGGGATTTGCTTTGATAGATATCCAATTTGTGCTTCTAGCTTTTGAATGGTAGCACCTTGATTTTGTAAGTTGGATATCACTTCTTCCTTAAAGCCTTTCAAATCAGCCACATCTCTGCCCATAGTTGCAAGCATTCCTTCTATCCTGTTTAATTGATCTTGAAATTGTTGGTTCGGATTGGGTTGATGAGGTTGATTATCTTGGCTGTGATATGGTGGCTGGGAGTATGTGTTTTGTGTGGGCTGATAGAGTCCTTGGTTGGAGTGTTGGTAGTGGTATGACTCTTGTGTGTAGTGGAATGAGTCTTGTGGATAGTGAAATGAATTGTATGAATTTGAGAAGGAATTTTGTGCTGAGAAATGCTCAAGTGATGAAGAATTTGGATATCTAAAACTAGGAGGTGAGGTTGGATAATTAAGAGGTGATGGCTCTTGATGAATGGGGTGTGAGTAAGTGAAATCTCTTTGGTTTTGATCTTCCCAGCCACAACTTGAGTAGTGATCAAATTCACCAAAACATGGACCATTTTGTGGCTCTGGGAAGTACCCCGTTTCCTGTTCCTGATGCTCCCACCCACCATGA